>NC_142167.1:50821491-51132991 GCF_029865625.1 Vigna umbellata | reverse complement strand
TTAGAATTTAGTTGAGAATCTATATCATATGAATATTCTTCCATTTTATATAATCACAAAATATTCACTCATGATTATCTAACATTATTCATTATAATCTACAACTTTATTAAAAAATATATAACAAATTTTAAATAAATTCTAAATAATAAAACACCAAAATAAAATAATTAAAATCTATCTAATATGCATTAAGAAAAATAAAACTTAAAAAAAATACACGCATATAAAAATACCAAAATAATTAAAATTATAAATAAATACTAAAAATTAAAAATTAAAATCAAAATATCCGAAAATTCGTTCGAAATTGAAGGATCCAAGATATTTTGAAATTCGTTGAAAGGTATTTTGATTTCCTTCAATAAAATTCAAAAATCGTTGAAAATCCAAATATAAAAACAGTACACCTTGTTCAACGAAGTGAATTCAACACCATAAACCACCAAAGCACGACCAACCATCAATGAAGAACACCTCCCACACAATGGTCCACCACGAGAAAGAAGGAACAAAAAAGAAGGTTCACCACGAGAGAGAAGAAACAAAGAAGAAGGACCACCAAATGAAAATGGAAGCCATGGAAGTAGAATGGACCACACACCAAAGAAGAAACAAAGCTTTCAAAGAATTTTGGGAATACAGAGTGTATAAAATCGAAAGAAGGTTGTTCGAAGTTGGTGCAGTTGACCAATCTCATTTACTGAATTATCAAACTCATTTACTTAGGGGTGTATATCCAGTACTTGTACTTGGAAGTGCAAGAAAAAGAATTTGGAAGTGCAGGAAGAATTACCGAACTACAAAACATGAGTTGGGCCATGTGACCAAAACTAACCCAATCTTACACCTACATAGGGTTGTTACTCCCTCCACCACCACATTTTCTCCCTCCACCTCCCTAATTCTATTACATATTTTTTGAATTACAAAACTAACCTTTTATAATTACAAAAATAACCTTTTTCCTTTTTAATCCTAATTATTTACTTTTATAATTAAACTAATAAATAACTTTTTATATAATTATAAAATTATTAAAGAATACAAAAAGTCATATATAAAAATATATATTATACAAAAACCCTAACTATATATAACGTGCAAAATAAAAAAAAATCTAAATATATACTAATAAGAATAAAGATCCTCAAAAATACATTATTAAAATACATCAAAATATATTCAAAAATAATATATCAAAAAATAAAAATTATATTATTTAAATATCTTCAAAATTAATAGAAAAAAACTATAAAATAAAAATCGTAATCTTTAAACGGATGTGAGCATCCGTTTAAGGGAAAACGGATGTGAGCATCCGTTTAAGGGAAAACGGATGTGAGCCGAGAAAACGGATGTGAGCCGGGAAAACGGATGTCAACATCCGTTTAAGGGAAAACGGATGTCAACATCCGTTTAAGGGAAAACTGATGTCAACATCCGTTTAAGGAAAAACGGATCCGTTTTTCCTTAAACGGATGTTGACATCCGTTGACGGATGCTCACATTCGTTTAAAGATTATACTATTTATATTTTAGGGTTTTATTACGCACCTTCACGCCCTCTCACGCCTTTGAACCAGCACTTTGAAGTACCACCACAGTCACGATTGAAGATGAATTGCTTTTCCCACTTTCAATCTTACTAAACACAAAGTCCACCACACTCTCACGTTACAATTCTATAAAAGAGAAGAAGAAGTGGAACATGAAAGACAACCCAAAGATAGTGGAACGCAAGAGACAACCTGGGAAAAATAATAAAGAGAAAGAGGAAAGAATGATAAAGAGAATGAATGTAAGTGAGATTTTAAATAATATTAACCCTAAAATTTTAATAAGGGTAAAATAGGAATTAAAAAATAAAGAAAAGGGTAAAAGAGAAATGGGATGGTGGAGGAAGCAAGTTGTGGTGGTGGAGGGAGTATCACCCCCTACTTAGTCCAAAGGTTTGATGAAAAAAAAAAGCTAACTAAATCCCAATATCTTACATAACTAACGACATTTCCCGCCAAAAATAAAACTAACCCTGCCATCCTTTCCTTTCTTGGCTCACAATTCCTTGGGTAAGGAGCAATGGCTTCTCCCACCACCTCCTTCCTCACTCTCTCTTCTCCTCCTCATTCTCCTCCCTTTCTCCTCCACCGCCTCCACCACCTCCACCACCCTCCTTGACGCCGTGGAGTTCCTCTCCTCCTCGGGCTTCCAATGCATGGCCCTGCACCTCGAACTAGCCTCCCAAACCCTCCAACCACACCACTCCCTCATCATATTCGCCCCCACCGACGCCGCCTTCGAACATCACCATCTCCATCAACAACGTCACCCTCGTCCCCTCCCGCGTCTTCCATCACCCCAACCTCACCATCTTCCCCACCACCAACTTCTTCGACCCACGCTTCCACCTCACACCCCCACACCCCCGTCCAAAACCAAACCCTCCCACCATCTGCGCCCCTTCTCCCCACAACCACCTCTCCCGCGCTGCCCGCCTCCTCCGATCCCACCGCTTCTCCCTCGTCGCCTCCCTCCTCGACCTCCAGCTTCCCTTCGCCTGCAACCGCTGTAAACTCACCCTCTTCGCCCCACTTGACAAGGCGCTGAGTCACGCCGCGCACAACCTCACCCATCTCTCTGCGCTTCTTCGCCACCACCTCGTCCCCTGCAAGATCGTCTGGCGCGAACTTGCAGAGCTCAGGGACGGAACCTTGATTGGGACCTACGAGAAAGGGTTTTCTCTCAATGTCACCGTGTCCAAGACTCACACTTTGTTGCTCAATGGTGTGCAGGTCGTTTTTCCCGACATGTTTCGCGGTGACTGCCTCGTGGTCCATGGCGTTCAACACGTTTTTTCGCGTCACAATGTGAAACAACATCACCATGCAAAGCACGACACGTATTGGGTTACGGATGCACAAGATTACGATGAACATGAAGTGTCTTCTCATTCTCCCGAGTTTGATGATGACAACCGCCACGGTGAGGGAAATTCTGCAGGGCATTACCACTTCTCTGTTTTTCATTAGCTGTGTGTTCTGTGGTGTTTGTTCTTGTAGTTTTATATAATTCGGTCTTGAATTGTTCTTTGTTATGTTTTCTTTTTTTCTTTTTTTTTTACTACGTGTTTTCTAGCTGACACAACATTGGTCTTGGTGAGTTTATTTGGAGAAGAAAAGTATACTAGTGCTGCATGAAATGGGACTTATACATGAATTGAATTGAACGTGCTTCTGTCACAATATAGCAGTGAATTAATTTACATGTTCATTGTGCTTGTTACTAGTAATATTTGAATAAGAGCCAAATTCAATTTTGTTGTCTATAACTATAAGGTTAGTTTCCGAATGGTTTTAGAGAATGTATACTTTTAGTTAAGGGATTACCGGAAGATGATGCAATTACTACATAATGATATAGATTCAGGAACTTACTACATGGTATAATGAACAAAGGCACAAAGGGGTCGCGCATTCTTTTGTTAGCTTGCTTGCAACAACGACTGAGTTTAGGTGAATTCTTTGGATAGAAAAATACTGGTGCATTTGATATTTCATGAAAGGGAACTTGGCAAGAATTGAATGTTCTTCTCTTACTGCAGATATGAACTTTATGAAATGGAGCTTCTGTTAACAATGAAAAACACACACACTCTTCTCTAGCTACTAGTCTTAAATTATCCATATTCCACAGTTCCAAATTTTGTTTGCTTCACTGTACACAAATTCAAACAATAATGACAAACAGTGAGCATGCATTGATCTCACAAAATGTTTCAGTTGACCTTAGGTGTCAACCTGTTTCATCAGTCTATCAATTTTTAGAGTCGCATATCAAAAGCCTTGGACAACAATATATTGCATGGTTCCACATAAATTGAAGTCTTACGGGTGTAGGATCTCCTTAACTTCTAATGATCCCGTAAATATACGCACGTCAAAACATCTGGTATCAAAACACTGTAAGTTATTTAGTTGGGTTTGGGAGTGTAATAAACACTTGAGTGTAATAGTCATTCCCTTACATGTGGAATCAAAGAACATGGACAAAAAATGGAGGAAACGGGTAGGCTTTCTGTACGATCTTACATGTCACAATTTTGAAATTTGATCAAGAGCTAGAAATGAAGATTCAACATAATAGCAACAGTTCAATGCAAGTTTACTGGACTTTCGATATTTTGGGGTGAGTTGTAAGCAGAGTCCGTGTTTCTCCCTCCATATTCATAAAAATGTCTTTGATCGTAACCGTGGTCCAAAGCAAATGTATCCAAAATATCAAGTGGTGCTAGGGAAATGAGTGAGAGCGTGGAAAATGACAAGCATATCCTATAAAGAATGAAATTTCTGTTCTAAAAGTCTAAAATCCCAAAGAGGGTGAAAAGCATACAGTACATACAATAAGATAATATTGGAAGCAGGGGCTGCAAGCTCTCATCATCGATCAAATGGGATGAAGACATCAGAGGATCCACTGGAAATATCAAGACCCCAAATCTCTAACATACTCCCTTCCCCGCCACAACTCTGTACCAGACTCCCAATAACTGCCACGAGAGCCTCATCAACCCCCTCCTTAAAAATTGAATTGCATTGGTGATCAAAGAATGTGCCCCATTAATAGCAGCTTCAACTGGTCAATGAAACGAGGTGCACAATAATGCATACCATTCCAAAGATATTTCTAGTCTTGTGTCTCTTCATTGGCAGTAAGACACTGATTCGTGTGTGAGCTCCAGTCATCAAGAAGGCTCGAAACAGAATCCTCGAGCTTCTTAGCCTGAGGACCTGGCTTCAGAATATTGACATCCTCACCCCATTGTGAGCATGGATCCACCCACCAGCTCCTCCGGCCTGAGCACCATGCACCTGGCACAGCATGATTACTCCCACGCTTAAGTATCTTTCTATCAATCATGTCCAAAACTGGGTCACCTACTTCAAATTGTCTAGCAAAAGCAGCACCACTTTCTGCCATCTGGTCATAAACAGATACATTAAGGAAGAGCGGCTCCATCTTCGGAGGATTGTCCCAGATCATATATCGTAAGTCAGCATTTACTGTTGTGTTCTTGAATTCCGGTGCATTGCAAATGACTGAGTGAAAATAACCTTCTTGGGATAACTTGACGTTTGTAAAATACATCAGGAGTGTTCGAGGTAAATTATCCCAACCAAAGATGCAAAACTCCAAGAAGGATCGGCTCAAGATGACCCATGGGGAACCTGCTAGGAAAGGAAAGAATTCAACATTCATTTGTCAAAGTCCATAGATTGAGTTTCTTAGACATTGTATGAAAGAATAGATTTGCCTGTGAAAAGGTTGAATGCATCAGGTGTATCCCGCTTCTGTGTAGCATGAAAAATTTGACTTCTCCTAGCTAAATATAGTCCTGGGTCAACTACAATAGGCTGGAATCTGTCTTTTCTGCATGGGTCAAAAAATACAAAAATATATGACCCAGAGCTTAAAATGTAGAATAACGCAGTATCACAATGAAGAAGCTAAAATTATCAGTAGTTCTCATTACTCTTTCCATCCAAGGTCACTCGTGTGATCAATGAAGTTGAGGTCCCTCTGAACAGAAGAGAAAACGTGGGCCAGATCTGATACAGACATAACATTATGGATTAGAAAGTTGGAAATTCTGCAGAAAGATAGATATATTGATAACTGAGAATATCATCAATGAGTTGTCCTTAAAAAGAAACATAGCACAGCATTATTCAGTGAATAAAGTTCAAAATATTGCAGTCATATACAGCATTTATTCACCTGTAAGATGATGTCCTTAAAAAGAAACATAGCACAGCATTATTCAGTGAATAAAGTTCAAAATATTGCAGTCATATACAGCATTTATTCACCTGTAAGATGAAATAAAATAATGACAGGAAATGTTCTTGATTTGGAACAATAAAACCATTACATGTTTTTACATCAGCTGTATATCTAAGTTTGTTTACGAACAGGGTTACGCCAGGCCAGATAAGTATAGCCAGTAAAGAGGTTTTGAGATTCCCCAGCCAGATAACAACATTTTCTAAGATTGCTCATCCCTTCCTTGTGTAGTAAGTCTTTAGCATGAACACTAACACTCGGGCGACAAGCACTCCATTCCTATGTCTAAATAAAAAGTATTTTCTATTGGCTTGAACATGCTCAAGATAGCTGAGGTATGCCTTGCACCCGGCCACACCTAACAAAGGCTTCTATAAGTCTGGACATTTGTATAAGTGATGTTGTTTGGATTGATGGAAAGAGAAGAGAAATCAGTGAAAAGTTTCTAATTAATTTGATTGATGAGATAAAATAACAAATTAAATTAATTTGGTAATATAATGAATGGGTATGAATTAAAATTGAAAGATGATTTAAAAATAATTAGATGAAAATATAAACTAAATTAACATGAATTTTAATTAAAATAAAATCATGAAATCTGAATAAATAAAAGGTCATATTTTATAATAATAATAATAATATTAAAATAAAACATTTATTATAAACTTTTAGTAAATAAAAAAATGTATATAAAATAGCAATATTAAAATAAATTATTTCATAAAGTACCAAAATTTGAATTATTTAAATTAATAAAAATATTATCTCACACACATTATATATACGATTCCCTGCAAATCTTCCCATGCATGCAAAGAAAGTAGGAAATGGGAATTTGATTTTGTTCTTCGGGTTTTCTAGCCATTTTACATTTTGTTTTTCATGCTTTCCCTTCTTTTCTTTGCCATCTATGTGTCTGGGCAAATCCATCACTAGAAACAAGTTTGTGCACTAGTGACCATGGTGGATTTTAAGCTCTTCTAGTTTTTTAGCTATTGGTGGGTTGCTCCTAAAGCTTATAGAACAGGCACAAAGTAGCCCTAGGTTTGTTTTGCATCCAGGGTCCGTGTTCGGGTCTGTTTTTTGTTCCATGCATGGTTCATGTTTGTGTTATGTTTCATCAACGTCATATATTGAAAGTTTCCCCTAAAAGAGATTGGGTGTCTTCACAGATTGCCTTATTCTATCATGTAAGAAGGATGAAGTTTATGAATTATTTCTGGAAATCCAAGGGAAGTTGTGTTGCACCTAGATGAAATTCTCTTTTGTTTGGTAACAAATTATTGCTACTCAAACTACGGTTGTTAACTGTGTGGTCAAGGTGATCTAATTGGTTGTCTTGTCTTGCTAAGAGGATAATATGTGATTGTTATAAAGTAATGCATACTGCTGAGTATGCCTATAGTAGTGTTATTAATAACTCAACTAGTAAGATCCCATTTGATAGTATCCATCATTTACTCCCTTGTGAGCTCACCAACCTGATGGTCTGATGTCTTCGCTTTTTCTTTGATTCTTTTGGACTCTTCCAAGTGTTATGTTACCCATATTCATGAGTTGCATGACAACCTTAGAGTTTTAGTGTGGGTTCAACTTTGTAGGGAAGCCTAGATATATCACACAAAATTAGAAACCCCATCTCCCCTCTATTTTTTATTAAATCACTATGACAAAGATTAATGTTTCTATGTTAAATCATGAACTAATTAAAATACCATACAAATGGAAGATATGATTTTCTTGCTTGTGAGATTAAAGCAACAAAAAACAGATATCAAGTGTTCATGGAACACATTACACATTCAACTCACAACCAATCTCTTCATCTACATCAAAGCATTTAGTCAAACATGCCAGTCCAAATCATTCTATTATTGTGGAGTGTGAAAGGTGTTATCAAACAAGATAAACAGCAATCACAGGCATAAAATAACCTAAAACATTCCCAAGTACAAGGAATCAAACCACACCAAGAACTTCAGCTTTGTTAAATTGGTCAGCCGAGTTCATTAGGTGCACCGAGGGAAGTGTTTTACAAATATGTAGCAACCTCAAAATACATTACTAATCTCTAACAAGAGGATCATTTCACATCCTCCACTCCAAACACCCTTGAACCCCAAATCCCCAATCCCCAAACCGGCCTTGAACACATGTTGCTACTAACTCAACCTCCACACTCCTCTCACTATTTGTGTTCCCTCTATATTAAACCTCTCCGTTTTCAACTCCAAACTTCTTTCCCCTTTCTTCGGGTCCTCTCAACTCATGCAAGGTTATATAACAACACATTATTTTATTAAGTACAACCAATCACCTAGAAATCACCTCTTTTCGCCTGAGTCCAAAAAAATTAAGACCAAAACGAAAGACCAGCAAACCGTCCACACAAACTTTCCAATGTTCAAAATCATCATGCCACTAACAGACAAGAACAAACACAACAGTTCACTCCCAAAACAAGCAACTCCACAGAGCAAACAAACCCATGATGCAAAACAGAAATTACCGTATTGGCATTACCATCCTGGGTGACAAGGGGATAATCCCGCGCACTCAAAGTCACAAACCAGTTCCACCCCCCATCAAGTTTCATCATCACAGAAGCAGCCCTCAGAGTGACAGCCACATTGGATGACCCCAAGTAGGTCACATAGTCAGCCTTCCCCACCACATCCACGTTCCGGAAGGCCCGAATCGCCGGCACCGACATAGCAGCGGCGCCAAGCTTCTGCCTCTCCTCATCCCTGGCATCCATTCCAAGGTGGAGCAGGTAGCGGTTTCTGGGGTGATAAACTGCCAGCAGCAACCGGAAGATCCGGTCACCGTCCTTGTTGCCACCGGATATGAAGTAGGCAAAAGCAGGAGGGTGGTGAGGACCATGGAGAACAATAGAGGGAAAGGGCATAGGAGAGGTGAAGCAAGAGAAGGAAGAGAACATGAGAATGGAGAGGGAGAGGAATGCTGCAGAGAAGAGGGTGAAGAGCCATTTTTTCTCAACACCCATTAATGGTAATAAATGGTAGTGCTGAAAATGGGAAGTGTGTGGTGTTGGAGCATATGGGTGAGTTCAGAAAGAAAGGACTTTGGCCGAATTCTGGGGTTTGAGATTGTTGGGGTTAATGGGTCAGTGAGGATCTTGTGCCTCTTTCATCAATGTGCATGAAAAAGGGAAAATTGCAAGTGTTGTGTTCTCTCTGTCACGATTTCTGTGTATGAAAAGAGGCCTGAGGATTAGGGTTTTTTCTCAGGTTTGATTTGATGTGATGTTGTTGGGGTCAAAAATGGAGGGGGAGATCAGCGGTTCTTTGCCTCCTTCGCTTCTATTTCTTTCTTCAGTTTCGATCTCAACCATTATTACAAAATCGGGTTAAGCATGTTTCTTTACTTTTAAATATTTTTAAAAATTTTGTTTGTTATTAAACTAAATTACACATTTATCTTTACATTTTATAAAAATCATATAAAACATTATTTTTAACTAACGGCGCATGAAACTAAACCGAATCCAATGATTTGATACGAGGTAAAACTATACCAATAATATGCTAATTCAATATTATGTTAAAAATTTTAAGTTTAACTTAATTTCATGAATTTTATTTATAAATTAAAATTTATACTTACTTATATAATTATTTTATATCTAGCGTGGGTTTTTTAATAAAAAGTCATAGATTTACATGTCATTTACGAAAAACAAAAACAAAAAATATTAAAACAAGATAGAAAATAAGTATATAATTTAATTTTAAAACAAAAAAAATGCTTCAACTTAGAAAAAGCTAACATCTTCTAAAGAATCTTGTTACATCTCTTTTTCACTATTGATTGTTTTCTTGTGTGTTTAAGGTTTATTAGAGAAGTTTTTAACATATTTTTTTATTATATTAATGATTTACATTTTATTTATTTATTTTATTAATTTAATTACTTTTAGTGTTATTAGTAAAAAAATTCTCATAATTTTTGTGAATAAGTGATTTTAATATTTATAAAGTTCTTTTTACATGTTTAATTTGTCATTTTTTCAAGGTTAAATAATTTTAATTTATTGTTAATATATCATCTTAAAGTGACACTAATACTATTTTCTTATTCATCAAGACATTAATACTAAAATTTAATAACAAATTTTAACACACGACTTTTGACAAACATTATAACACTTTTTCTTGAGAAGGGGCTTATACAGAATAGAATAAAATTATTTGATTTTAAAAGGATTTTTGGAGCATTTGTATGACCTATGAGATGGATTATACCACTTAAAATGATTAGATTACTATAAAAATGTGTATCAATATACACAATAATCCAAGCTTTTTAATTACGAGGATGCAATTTCCTTTCAAAATTATTAGAATTAACAAAATTTTGAACTGAAGTTATACTATTGTACTTTAGAAGATATATCTTTTGTATTTGGAAAGTTTGTATGAAAGGATTGTCAGTTTTTCGCTTTGGTCTTAATTTGTTCGACTCAAAAGAGGAAAGAGGTGATTTCTAGGTGATTGGTTGTATTTAATAAAATAATGTGTTGTTATATAATCTTGAATGAGTTGACAGACCTAGAGAAAAAAAGTATGGAGTTGAAAATGGAGAGCTTTAATATAGAAATTTATTGCTCTTATCGAAATTTGGAGTATGGTCTTTAGAGAGATGATAGGAATTGATTGGATTGGAGAATCCAAACATATACTCTTAAAGGTTGAAAAAGAGGAAAAAATCTACCTGTAAAAAGACTTTTGCTCAAGTTAAGAGAGTGAGATCTTTACATATAAAACACTAAGTATGAGTTTTATTATCCTTTTCTGATGAAAATGCATACGTATTTATAGGGTCTCAAAGTCCTATATCATTTATGTGGTTTAAATAAGGATATAATAAAAGACATATGTTTGTTAGAGACAAACTATTAAAAAACATTTAATGGTTTTTTTAAAGGATATAATAAAATTTTTGAGATTTTAATAATGGACCCTTGTTGGATCGCGCCACTTGCATATTTGGGTCGGGTATCTACATAAGCCCCTTCAGTCTCAGAAATTTGATTTAGACTGGTGGATTGGCCATTCGATCAAACATTGCCGACTTTGTACAGTTTGTAGGTGGATTGGCCATTCGGCTAAACTCATATATCATTTGGCACTTTGGTCGAGCTTGTTGGTGGATAGGCCATTCGGCCAAGCTCATATATCATTTGGCCCTTCAGCCGAGCATGTAGGAGGATTGGCTTTCAATCAAGCTCATATGTCGTTTGACCATTCGATTGAGCTTTGCTTGTAAACTGATCACTCGACCAAGCTTGCTTGTAAATTGGTTATTCGGTCGGGCTTGCTCGAAAGTCGTGATGTAAGAATAACCCTTCCATCTTGTGTTGTTGACTTGAAGAAAACTTTATGCTAGACTGTCAACATAGGCAGGTTCAATTATGTGTTGTCAACTATAAGAGACTTTTGTTGGGTGTTGTTAGTTTGGGCATATCCTTGTCTTCTCTTGAAATTGCCTACTGTAGAAGGAAGTGAACGTGACCAAGGTGAAGATTGGTCGACCAGGCCAAAAATTGAATGAGCAAACACCTGAAGGTGTGTCAATTGAAAGGGATCGAAAAAAGATGTTAAAATGAATCCTCAAATGAAAGTGACCAAAGTGAAGATCGAGATAGACGTCTTGGTCAGCTTGTGTATGGAGGTCGACCAAAAACCTGACAAGTTTGAGAATGAGAGGTGTGCCCTGTTTTGGGTCTCTTTGATACATACCTTTTTATTAAAACCAATTTATTTGTGGACCCGTGTCTTAAAGAGGGTAGGTTTTGTTTTTTTAAAATGAAAATTGGGCTTGAGGGATGTGCTACGTAATTTGGTACGTGTAGGGTGGTTTTAAGAGTATTGGTGGACCATGTGGGGTCCACTTGTGAGATTTTGTTAAGATTAATTATGAGTTTTGGTAAATTAAAGAAACTAATGAGATTTGTGTTTAAACCTAGTGATTGGTTGAGTAATGCATGTTATTGAAAATGTGTATGGAATTGTTATGTAAATATAAGCTACGTAATTTCCTTGTATTTTCATCGGATGTGAGAGTTTTTCGTATTGCGATGTGATAAGGAGTTTTGGTCTCACGTGGAGACAGAGATTCGAGTGTCACTCTTCCTCCTGCATGAGAAAACGAAAGGGTTGGATGTCTCGTCCAATAACTTCGACTCGTGTTGAATATAGTTCACCGGTGCATGTAGTATAAGTGTTTTTACTCGTTAGTCCTTGAGAAGTCAGAGAGATAGGTTTGAAGTTACGATAAAGGATAACTCGAATCGTCCTATTTTGCGAAACAGGTTGGTACGACAAAGTGCAAGGAAAAGACATTGGTTTATGAACGGTTTGGTTGTAATACAATTTCTGTGTTGAGATGTGATGTTATGACTTGTTATAGTCTGTGTTTAATATTATTATATCATGTTATATGCTATAATGTTTTTTTGGTTATTCACACTTGCATTTTGTGGCTGTGGTTTCCACCTGCGATGATCATACTTGTACGAGAGTAGATGAGGTTGCATGACGCTGGTTTGCAGTAGCTTGACGAGAGAAAGAGAAATAATTACTTTGGGGATTTGCTGTATTTATATTCAAATTTAATTTCAGACTTGGTGATTACTTTAAAATTTACGTTTGGAGTTTTCATGTTTATAAGAACATCGTTTATGTTTGTGATTTTTGCTTTCGCGATAGTATTTAAATAAAGATCTTTGAATATACGAAGAGTATGTCCTATCTCTTCCAGTTCACAAGATGTCACAAGATGTTCTATCTATACCTAGGAACAACACAAGCACAATCAGAACACACCATTAGAATCACTGATGAGTAGAGACTTATACATAAAAAAATTGAAAAAATGGACTAAAACTCAACTTACACAAATGAAGAAACTGATTAGTCCAAATTGGAGAGCTAGTCATAAAGATCAATTCTACAATCTCGGTTCTTCAATCAGACGAACAAAGATAAAGAGCTCTTAAAGAGAAGTCAGAAAATTTTAAAAAAGTGATTTTTAAAGATATGGTGTATTTTAAAATAATGAAACTCATCCATAACAAAATTATTTATTTTAAAAGCTTTTAATATTAAAATTTATTGAATCTCACCATTTTTAAATTATTGTTACTTTTAAATGTCAAATTCTAAATATTTGCATGTAATTTTGATGATTATTTTAATTATAAAAAATTTAATGTGAGACGTGAAAATTTACAATTCCAACCTTCACAAATATAATATTTTGTGTAATGTGACCTTTTTATTTTATAGCTTTCTTATATTTCTTGATAATTATATAATATACGAAATGAAAGGTTTGGTGTCAATTTTTGTCAAGAGTTCATTTGACCAGTCTTTTTGTATTACCGGTTAATTTGGTATTTTATGGTATGTTTAGTAAAAAAAACAAGGAAAGAAGTAAAAAATAATTAAACAAAGAAATGAAGAAAATATATGAAAATAAAATTATTCGATTGAAAAGAAGTAAAATGAAAATGATCTCCTGAGATTATTTTGATTTAGAAAAAAAGTAAATAAATTTACCATGGTAAAGTACATAATAAACTTGTTCAAACATTAAAATGAGATCATTAACTCAAATTGGCACACAGATGAGCGATTCTCCCTGCACCTCACCGGCTTCGTCCTGCACCTCCAAAACATATTTTAATTCTGAGGATACCCTTCGTCTTTTCACACAAAGACAATATGCCGCATCTCAAACATCTCAAACTCAAACCCTACACCCCCCTTCCAAATCAGTTCTCATTCTTTTTCTCTCCCTCATTCTGCTATTCTTCTCTCTGCCGTGTACCAGTACCTTCCATTTTTCTGGCGTCCAGGTTAGTACCTTCCATCTGCTTTCTTTGCGGTTCTATGCATGTGCTTGGTTGGGTGCCGGAGGTTAGTTCGTATTCGTCGGAGAGCGTTTGTTGGAGTTGCACAGGGAAACCGCAGTTGGAAGTGCGGTCAGGGAAACCGCATTTCGAACTGCGGCAAAGACAAACCGCAGATTCACGAACCCACTCACCGCAGTTCGAAATGCGGCACGGAGAATCCAATTATTTTTTTGAATTAGTTTTTTTCTTTTGTTAAATTTTGTTGAATTTGTTATTTTTCAATAAATTTAATTTTCATAATATATTATTTATTATGTATTTAATTTTATTTAAGTATTTTAATTTTTTATGAAATTGAAATAATTATTAAATTGTTTATTGAATTAAATAATAATTATTATCTGTATGTTAAATATTATTTTGGATTTATTTATAATAATTTAATTATTATATATGTAGTTAAAATGCTGTTAAAAAAATGCGGTTAAAAAATAAAATCAAAAAATAAAAACCACATTTTCGCACTTCGAAGTGCAGTTAACATAAAAACCATATAAACAACGCACTTCAAAGTGCGGTTACAGAGAAAACGCACTTCGAGGCCACTAGTTTGCACACTTCGAAGTGCGGTTAAGAGATTAGACATTAATTCTTTAATTAAGTTTGACTTTTTATTAAATGAAGGGTAAAAAAGTAGGAGGAAGGAAGTGAGGTAGGGAGAATCACTCCACACAGATAATCCTGAATTTTATTTGTGGGGGCAACATTATAGTCTTATTATGTGTGCATTATTTGATGCATTAAATTTCAGCATATTTGTGCACACACCTTTGTTCTCTATATAAGGGAACCCTTTGCTATAATCTGCCACCACCCAAAAGCTGGTCCTTCACAACAACATAGAATCCCTTCTTCTCCTTCAACCCCTCTCTTAGGACTATTTTTTCTTCTTTGTTGACAGAACCAAAGCCATGGGAGTTCTTGACTATATTTCAGAATTTTTCTCAGTAGCACCTTCCACCGGAAAGAAACGCAAGCCAATGCAGGTTTGCACTATATTTTTATTGTTATATATATGTATGTATATTTCGGGGTGTGCCTTTATGATTTTCATGTTTCTGATTTCTCTTGCAGACTGTAGAAATCAAAGTGAAAATGGACTGTGATGGCTGTGAAAGAAGAGTTAGAAACTCTGTCGCCCACATGAAAGGTGAACAACAATTTGGTCATTCTTTAGAGCAAGAAATGGAATACTAAACCAAACTATTTTGTTATTTTTTTTTAAATAAAAAAATAGTAAACTACTTGAATTCTTTCATCTCTGACATATTTTTCATCAAAAATAAGCAAAATTGTCTAACATATATAGCACTTTGTTTGCTTTATCATGCTTTCATCTCCTGATAGCATGACTTTGTCTGATATATATATATAGGACAGTAATTTAATGCAGTTCAAAGAGTAGGTCTTTTAATAATGATCTCAGGCTCTCCTCAGAAACAACAAAACCAAACTTCTATGTTTTTGTTTTTCAGTCTTTTCTTGTTTCTCAGCTGTTCATGATCACAAGGTGGAATAATAAATGCAACCTGCAGGTAAACCTAACAGTGGTTGCCCTGCAATTTAATATGTAAAAAAAGGATTATATTTATTATTTTTTAAGTTTAAAAGATAAAATATATTAAAATTTAGGACAAAATTTACTTATAAAATATTCTTCTTATGATGTAACGGTGAAAAGATAAGTTTTTGAGAGGTGAAGTAAAAAAGATAAAAAGAATATTGCAGGTGTGAAGCAAGTGGAAGTGAACAGAAAGCAAAGCAAGATAACAGTAACAGGTTATGTGGAGAGAAAGAGGGTGTTAAAGAAGGTTCAGAGCACAGGAAAAAGAGCAGATTTTTGGCCCTACATTCCTTACAACTTGGTGGCTTACCCTTATGTGGCACAGGCATATGACAAAAAGGCTCCATCAGGTCATGTGAAAAACTCTGCACAAGCACTACCTGCTCCAAACTCACTCGATGAAAAACTTACCTCTCTCTTCAGTGATGAAAACCCCAATGCATGCTCAATCATGTAAACCATTTTCAACTTCATAACAATTTTGGATCAAATGCTGTAAGAACTAGATTTCCAGATGTAAAACATGCCTAGGCACCAACTTTGTTATTGTGATACAAGACTTTCATATTGGCAATGGGTAAAGTGTATTTGCTTCCACCTTGAAGAGTAGGTGATGAACACAATCATTCACAGTTGCACTACGAGTCAATTCCAGAATAAAATTCCCTGGGCCTCAAAAACATATCAACCATACCAGCTAATAAAGTTTGAAGTATCCCACACCATTTCAAAATTATATATATATATATATAAACTAATTTTACATGATACTTATTATTTTTATTTTATGTTAAAAAAATAATTTTAAATTTAATTTAATCTTTTAAAATCAATTTAGAAAAATGTGAGATTTAATACTAATAAGAAATATATGAGACTTAATACCAAGTAATTCAACAGCAATATGAATGTGAAATAATGAACTTAATAAATAACTTAGAATAAATTTTAATTTATGATTCTCGTATCATATTAAAAAATTGACTTAAAATATAATTTAATTTTATAAAAGTAGTTAGTAAGATGAATTTTACATTTTACATGAAATAGTGAAAGTGGTGGTCATTTTCCATTCTATGACCTGGTTCTATTAGGGACCACCTATGGCCTTCACAAAGGACCTTAATATATTCACTAAAGTTGCTTAAATTCTATTATTCCATTCTTTTCCAAAAGCTTCAATCTTGTACAAAATGGCCCCAAAAAAAACTCAACTTTTCACATTCAACAATCACTATATCATGATGAGCTCAGGTTCCTCATTATAATGTAGAGAAAAATAATAGAAAATATGTGATAAATTAGTGCATGTAAATGTTCTACATGCATCTTTTCTCTATAATTTTACCTTGAGATTTTTAAACAACAAACTCAAACTCTCACTTTAACTTTATTAATATTAGAGGATATGTTTTTTAATTTAAAATTATTGAATATGATATAATTGATGGTTTTGTAGGAGAGTTTACTGAAAAAAAAATCAAACTTAAAATAACATAATGACATCCCTCTGATTAAAAATTATGTTAACAACTTTTTGACAATGAATTACGTATTACTATTTTATTGGTCTGTATATTTGAAAGAGACCAATCACAAACTACTATATAAATAAAAAAATTGTTAAAGAAACATTTTTCTTGAAAAAAAAAATTTGTAATTTTCTTTTTACATGTTACTATTTTTTTTATTTATATTTAATGTCATATTTGAATTTCCAACAACTATTTACATCAACATGTCATAATCCCATTGATACATTACAACTTATAATTTTATCAATTTATGGATAATTGTTAGTATTAGTAAAAACTATTTATCAACTTCTGATCATATATTAATTCCAATAAGATAATCTATCATTAGTTAAATTATTCTTGTTAACTATTTATTTTATTCACAAAAATTCAAAAGGTTTACTTAAACCAGTACCTCATTGATTATACTTTTAGAATTTGATTTACTGTTAATGTTTCTGACAAGAACCACTAGAATGCTGTTCTTTTTTGGAGTAAAATTCAGCATTATATACTTAAACCTTCTTAAGGTGAGAGTCTTGAATTTAAGATTTATTTTTTTAAATGAAAATTTCATTGCAGTAAGTTAATATAATATAATACTAATTAGTAATTTGGTTCTATATATTTAAAATTCCGAATCTTGTGAGTAAAAATAATATTTCAATACCAACAACTATCTTCCAAATATTTAACATATATCCAACAATTGTTTAAGTTAAATAAAAATTATAAAAAAATATATTTCAAACTATTTAAAGGTGACTAAGTATTGTAAAATTCGTTTGAAGTAAAATAAAACATCAAATAACATTTTATATGTATATTAATCAAATTACATTGATATAAATTGTATTATTGCATTGTTTATGTTATAATTATATGTCAAAATTAAATAATAACAACAATAAAGTGATTTAATAATTTTTATTATATTTTGAAAATCTTATATTGATTCAATTTTAATTTATTCAAAAGATCTAAGGGGGTCCATTTTCTTTAGAGTTTATATTCCATAGGGTGAAGTTGGAAAAAGAAAAAAGATGGAATATTATGTGGCACAGGATCCCATGAGATTAGAAAGAACCTCCCAAACCATTCTTCTTCTCTTGCCATTACATTGCATGACTTCATTTTTCTTAGCAAGGAAGAAATTTCTTTAGGAATTGTATGTGGTCACTCCAATTTCAACATTATTTAAACATTAAATAATGATTTTTTTAACTCATTAGTCATCCATTTATATTACTATTAGTCATTAAAATATCATAAATCTCCAGAGGTTCTAATCTAAAATGTTGAGGAAAATTATTTCGCTTTCTCGTTATCAGAAAAACAAAAGAAAAATGACAATAAAAAATTATCCTAGTTAAAATAAAAAAAATACTGATTACACTTACTCCAAAGAATCATGGATTGGATAATGGTAGAATATATATATATATATATATATATATATATATATATATATATATATATATATATATGAATAATGTAATAGAAAAATAAGATTTTTAAGAGTAGATGATGTGAACCATATGGTTTGACTATTTTTAGAATTAAAACCTGGAAAGAAATTTCGAAATTTAGTAAAAAAAAAAAAAGAAAGAAATGGGAAAAAAACTTTCAA
Source organism: Vigna umbellata (assembly GCF_029865625.1). Classification (NCBI taxonomy): domain Eukaryota; kingdom Viridiplantae; phylum Streptophyta; class Magnoliopsida; order Fabales; family Fabaceae; genus Vigna; species Vigna umbellata. Next base: position 51,114,497 of record NC_142167.1, on the reverse strand, counting down.
AACTGGTAATATCTTAAGTTACAAAACTCTAATTGAAGTGTTTTCAGAACAATGTCAAAGATCACGATTTGAACTACAAATTAGGTTCAAGAAACATTCAATTAGATATGTAGAACAGTTATGAATATGAGATAAAACTAGACAAAAATTAATATTCTATAAATCGAGAAGAAGAAAGAAAATAAAACAAAGAGACAAAGATAAATAGAAAGAAAGAATCACTCATATAGAGGAAGCAATACACAAAGGATGAAAAGTCCTTTAATACAACCAAGATTCTTGAATCTCTCAAGAACTAAGAAGAATCACTCTCATTAAGATAGAAGGGATAAAACCTGTAATTTCTCTGCACAAAAAAAATCTAACTTGTTCAATTGATGAAAATAGTTAAACTTATAAGGGCTTATGTCTAAGTTTCCAAATTGGGTCGTTATTACGACTTGAAAATAAAGTCAAATTAAAACCCACTAATTGATTGGCTCACATACATAATTTGGTCAGCCAATTTTACAAAGTTTGAGCTAGTTTTAAAACAAACTAACTTATAAAATAAAACAGCAACAAAATGGAGTTTTAGTTATCTTCCATTTGGGTCATAATGCAATTCACCATCTTGGCCTTTTCTCCTCTAAATTTAAGCTTGTATTCAATTAATATATGGGCAACACTTGTTGAAGAGCTTCCTTTACATTTTTTGCTTGAACCCTTGTCATAGGTCCTCCAAGTCCTTGTTGTTGCTCATGGTCACATCCAATCATTGGTTAGATTTACATCATACCCTCCTTCTTCGAGAATATTTGTCTTGAATCTTAAAGCTTTATTCTCATACTATAGGAGTTTGTTATGTCCTTGTAAAGGATTTTATTTTTCAACAACTTGAAACAAATTCCTTTCCTCTAGGATCAAATATAATTTGAATAAATGTATATTTGTTCCTTTCCAATGGTGGCAATTTATGGAGCAACTCTCTTGCCAACACACCCTCACCTTCATATGTGACAACAAATAACTCCATGTGTCGTGTTTCATTATCTTCAATACTTTGCTTTTTATCAGCAAACTGGATACATGATAAAGTACTATGAACAAGCTTCCTTTTCAAACATGGGAGTTGGTGTATTTCATTCACATGTCCATCATTTTCTTTCTGTAAACTGACACCATAAATAGTATAAGAAAAATCATTAACAAGGAATTTTATATGGGTTGAGACAAAAAAAATCGTACGTCTAATTATTAATCACTCTTAAAAGAAGGATTAATCAAACACTAAATTAAATTGAATCTTACAATCACAATAGGAACATTTTAGAAAAAAAAACACCTCTCTTGAAGTCACAAGAGATGAAAGACAGACAGTTTCCTTAAATCCACAAGGGATGAACACCTTCTTTGAATTAAATAAATAATGAACAACTTTCTTAACAATAACAACAACACCTTATCACAAAAGATCAAAATTTTAGTAAAATTTACATATTATACCCACACTAGGTTTTTCAAAACTTTTTAGAGGAAGTTCACAAGTTCTATTATTGTCTTCCTTAACATCTATACAAATTGCATGACTTTAGAGGAAGTTCACAAGTACTAATTTAACTATCTTAAATAATATACAAAAATTGCATGACTTTAATAATATTATCAGCACATAAAACTACATCAATAATATTATATACTTTCAGTAATTTTATGAAATGAAGGCATGTCCAAAAACTATTTGTGACAACTCTTGATGTCTTGTCACACATACTTTAGTAGTGAATATACATGTCATGTCCAAACAAAATTATTAATTGTTGCATTCTGGTTCTTGGTCTTTATGATATTTGATATGCATACATTCCATTATAGACTTATTTCATAGAGGTGACTTTGTTCTCTTTTTAAGATTTTCCAAGTTTCACTAAATTCTTACTTGGTTCAACTATCCCAGATTGTTTATTAGATTTTAATCTTTAAACATATGAATAACATGTAAATGTACAATTATGATTATGATTCTACGTATTCCAATGCATATAAACTTTATTTTACATTCTACTCTAAAGTTCTAAATCCATTTCTAAAAAAAACAATCAACATTACCTCTTTCAATCACATATACAATTTTCAGCCACAAATTTCACCTTTAAAAAAGTATAATTTGAAAGATAAAAATTATATTTCACATTTTATAATCCAAAAATATCATTTTCAAGATTCAAATTACACAATCTTAAAGTTAAATTTATATTCTAGATTATAAATATCCAATCAATATTTTCAAGGTTTTGATTATACAAATAGAAAGAAGATACTGAACTTACATAAATGAGCTGCCACCTTCAAACTCTACAAATGCTTGCTAAATGAGCTGCCACCATACAAACTCTTAATCTTCAACTAATTCTTTTGCAAATTGATGTTCAAAATAACAGCTCCGATGAATAAAAAAAACATGAAAAATGGAGTTATAAAAGCTCGATACACGTAGAAAGTGTAAATGTTAGGTGTTAATCGAGAAGATATAATACTAATAAGATATAAGATATGAATTCAACCTTACAAATATTACATTAAAATCTTAAAATAATAAGTGAACGAATCTTATATTTTTATATAATACTATATTTTTTTTTGAAACTACAAAATATGAAATGAGAAATTTGAAAACTGCAAGATTGGGTGATAAAAGAAATTTGTTAGGAACTTAAGTGAAAGCCTTTAGTATCCCAAAGTTAAGAGTTAGTTTTTTTTGTTAATTTTGGTAAAATATGCCAAATTTTGTAAATAAGAAAGGAAATTGCATTATAAGTGTAAAAAAAGTACTGAATTCATACTTAGAACATTTTACATCCGTTTATTTTTTGTTGTTGTGTTGAGCGTGGTGAAATGGCAGTCACTCACACCCTTTCAACTCTCTCTCCGTCACTCGTCCGATGCTCCAACTCCAAACCAAAGCTTTCATGCTCTCTCTCTTCTCAATCTTTCAAGGTCTCTATCTCTTTCTCGCTTCTACTTTTCTGTTGCTTTAAATAAATTAATAAATAATAATCAGTGTTGTGTGGTGTTTGAGAATGATGCAGTGCAAGAGAGAGTACACCACCGTCATGATAGTGCCGACGGGGATTGGCGCCGCCATTGGAGGTTATGCCGGTGACGCTTTGCCTGTTGCTCGCGCTCTGTCCTCCGTCGTTGATTGCCTTATCTCTCACCCTAACGTAACCCATTCTCTCTCTTTTCATTCCACTTCTTTTTATCTATACCAGTCATGTAACTATATCCTTTGTTTACTATTTTGTCCTTCAAATAATTCCGCCATTCTACACTTTCGGTTTTTTTGTTAAAGGTTAATTGCATGTTTAGTTCTCTAATTATTCTAAATTAAGTCATTCTAGTTCACTTTAATCGAAAAATTTAATTGCACCTTGTCAACATTTTCTGTTAAAAAGATGACACATAAACAATGACTAAAATTACTTAATTTTAGATAATTAAATTACCAACTGGGCAATTAATTTCTTATAAGAATTAAAATTCTACATTTAACAAAAATAGAATTAAGCAAAAAATTATATAGATAAGGCACAAAATCACACCCTCTTCACTGTACTTTTTAAAAATGCTAAGTGCATAATTATGCAATCTTGTAGGTTAGCCTGTCTTGAATGATAGAAAAATAAGATTAAAATTTTGCAGGTGCTTAATGCTGCAATGCTATACTGGCCGATGCCTAATGCATTATACGTTGAAGGTTATGCTCTTGACCGTTTTGCAGAAGGGTTGTGGGCGTTACAGCCCGTTCACCAAAACAGGGTATGACTCAAACATATGTATATTCTTTTTTTTTTCTTTGATACTGAGAGGAAAGAAAGAGATATGTACATCCTGAATGTTGCTTTCTTAGTCATGCTATTTCATTCCGTTTAAATAAAGTATGTACCTAGTTTTATCTTGTGAAGCAGGTGGGATTAGTTCTTGATGCAGGAATAGAGGAGGAACTCCGGGTTCGCCAGTTACAAGTAGCTGATGCTGCAAGGGCTTCCCTTGGATTACCTGTCGTGGAATATACTGTCACAGACACTCCGTTGAAGGTAATAATAAATCATGTTGCATTAACTATCATAATGAAATATAAAGCATCCATTAAACGAGTTGAGTCCTCTCAGATGATGTATGAAGCCGACCTCACCTAGGGAGACAGGGCTCCTGTTGTAATGAAACTTAAACAATCCTATATTTTCTGCCAATTTTCCATTCACTAGACTTGTGTTTGCTGATAAAGTCTTAAAGTTTGGAATTAGTGATTTGGTTCTTAAGCCAATTGTTTTTTCTACAGTAAGAGTGCATGTGAGTGCTGTTGATCTTTTGGGGCATCTTGAAGTCATATAAAGCATGTGATGTTCCGCAAAAAGAATAATCTTCCATTTTGCTAGATTTTGTCATAATTTAATCAAACTTGTTTGTGTGACAATTGCTTATTTTGGATCTGGCAAGGGTTGAATTTTTGGTGGTAGGGATAAATTCTATTCAAATTAAAGTTATCGGATCTGTAGTCGTGAAAATTTGACAAGATATTCTATGTTGTGCACTAGAAAGAAACAAGTAATAAGAGTTTTAACGGGAGGAAACCTTGCCAGTTTATCTTATTGTTGTATCTGTTATATTTCTATATCTCTTAATTTATTTTGGTCTAGTTAAAATTGGAACACTTTTTGAGTCATTTCAGAATGTCTTATTCTCGTCTTTCAGACTTGATTATTTTTTAAGCTGGAGGTAGAAGTCTTTATGCAAGCCGATTCTATAATTTCAAGCATCTATTATCATGATCTGGAGCCATATAAAATACCTAGCCAAAGTTAGGGTGAGCTGTATCCAATTTAAAGCCTGAATTTGACTTGCATTGCATCAAATTTTACAGGTAGAGAAGTGGGAGGATCCAGAAACTGGCCAATCAACTGGGAGGATTAAGCACCCTGATTCTTTACTTAGAGCTGTGAATACATTAGTGAAGAGGTCGAAAGTGAATGCCATTGCTATTGTTGGACGTTTCCCAGATGATGAAATTGATGATGTAGATGACTATCGGCAGGGAATGGTATGGCAATAAATCTAGAAGATTATAATTTGATTCATTGTGCTAGTTCTATTAGATTAAAAGAAGTCATGGATGAGGTTGTTTCTTTTCCTTGGTTCTTTCATATTCATCATATTTGTGGTATGTGTTCTTGAAATGTAACCTGATGTTAAAAGATTCAGTCTGCATCTTATCACTGTCCTCTAAATTCCAACAAGTGTTTGTTCCTTTTTTCCTTAATTGTTCTTTTGAACATTCCTCAGTCATTTCAGTCATTCCTTTGAATAGTCAGCAGTTCAGGAATGAATCTTGTATTTGGTTACCAACACCGTGACACTTGCTTCCCCCTTTTACCTTGTTTAGGGAATAGACCTATTAGCGGGAGTTGAGGCAGTCATAAGTCATCAAGTAGTGAAGGAGTTCCAAATTCCTTGTGCACATGCTCCTGCAATGTCTCCACTTCCAATGAGCCTATCTCTTAGTCCGAAATCAGCAGCTGAGGAGGTTGGTAAATTCTAAATAACAGAGCATTTGGCATTTGTTTCAACTATATTAGAATGGTGGAGCTACCACTTTTAGAACTAACTGATAGGTTAAAGTATCATGTTAAAACAATTCATCTATGAATTATAATTTTAGTTATTACTTTGAACTGTGTTTTTCTCTTATCCAAGACGTATAATCTTTTAACAGAGTATGATTGATTTTTTTAGTGACTAGGCAAACATGACCCATGTTTAATTTGCTATTGATGTGATAAATTTTCCGAAGCATCTGTTTTAATCCATTTTTTTCATCCGTTAAGAGAATATGATATATTATAGTTTAGTGTATATTTTTTAATTAAGCTCAGCATATGTGTGTGTAGTGTAGATTTTGTAATTATGGGGTCGATAATCATACCAAAGCAAATAGTATTTAAGATTTTTAGTGGTTAGATTCTCAGTTGAGCATTAACAGTTTCAATAATGTAATTTATCTATGTCTGCACTGTCTGCTGATGGGAGATCGCATCTAAGATTCAGAACTCTATACCTTAAATATATCATACTGGTCTACTGTGTACTGTGTTGGTGGACCTCACTTATTTTGTGCTTTCTGAAAATTTTCTAGCAATTTAGGATGAATATATTTTCCACCGGTTTCAATGATTCGTGCTGCTCCTTTCTTACCTTCTCCAATAGATACCGGTTGTTGGTTTGTCTTGCGTGTGTTTGTATGAGTATATAAATTAATTACTGATAAATGTTACTTAAAACTCTGAAAACTGAAGATAACTTGAGGCTGTATAATAAAACTAGTAGGAAGTAAGGTAGTTTACCTAGTTCAGGATTTCTTATGTTTGTTGACTGTGAAGGTGTTAGAAATCGTCAAGCCACCTGCTTTGTTGAATCTGTTTTGTTTCAAATCTCTGTCCCAAAGTAGAAAATTTTAAAATTTTCAGTTAAGATGATTTTAAAATTGTCTTTTCATACACTGTTTCAATATACAAGAATTAGAAACTTTAATTCTAAGAAAAGGAAAATACAGTTATAAAGTATAACGAGGACAATACAGTTATAAAGTATCAAGAAAATGAAGATCCCCTTGCTTATTCCAAACATGGGCACAATTAATAACTAATCCTCTTCTTACTATTATTAGTACGGTGCAAGTTTGGGTAAATGGATTAGACCTGCTCAAAAACCAAATTTTAGTTAGATAAAGCCATTTTGAGTAACGTTGCTTTAAAGTTTGAAACCGTTTGCATTAAACTGTTCCTCATTCTTCCCCCGCTCATTTTACTGGATTTTTTTTTCCATGTCATTCATTTTCAAGATTGATGTGTCCATTAAATGAATGAAAGTTTAACATTTCTAGTAGGTGCTTTTTAACATTTCTTGTATTAAATTACTAAGACGATTTTGTTCTCATTATCAATTGGGGATTTCTCATTCTGCGCATATGATGGATAATAGTACTTGTGGATAACTTGCTCTTGTCAAGTAGATTGGGTACACTTTCCTACCATGTGTGCTTGCTGGCTTAAGTAATGCTCCGCAATACTTGGTCATGGACTCCAAATCCTTCGATAAAGGTTGCATACTGGCAAATGATGTGGATTCCGTAATCCTTCCCAAAGATGCTTGCGGAGGGGATGCATGTCTTGCTTTTGCTAGAAATAAAAGCAAAAAGGTATACATACAAACATATTATTGTTGTTTTGCCTTATTTTTATTTTTTGGTTTGATTAAACATATTAGCAAAAGCAACAATTATCTTCATATGGTAACTTAGCTTTCATCCTCGGCAAATCAAATTGTCCAACTAGAAATTTTGATGACACCATTATTTCGTTATACATGACGGTGTACAATTTTCTTGCAGCCACTTATAATTACTGTGGAAGAAAACGAAACTGTTCTTAATGATACTGCAAACAAACTTGGTCTTGAAGTGGTACGTGATTTTTATTCTCTAAACTTGTTATTGTAGGTGTGAATAAAAGTTAGGATCTTTATCTGTTTCATTTAAAATTCTGGAGAAATCAATTGACAAGAATTCAAGTTATTATATATACCGTTTGCTCACCAAAGAAAAAAAATGTGGGTTTGGACAAAAGTTAAAATTAGATAGATGCATAAGAATACAAGTAAAATGATAACATCTCCGTTTTGGGCCACTAAGTGCTAGATTTTTATTGTTGGTGCTAAAAGGAAAAAATAAAATTAAGTTTAGGCACCATCGAGACAGTCAATTTTTCTTCTATTACAATTGAAATGAGAACATTTTGGTTGATAAAATTATCATTCCGCAGCTGCATGTATCAAATTATTGGGAGGCCGTTGGAGTTATTGCAGCTCACAAGGCAGGGATAGATCCATTTTCACTTAGACGTGATAAAATTCTCAATATCGGGTGCAGTTCCTTCATGTCTGTCAATGGTCACTCCATTCCAAGATAAAGAATGGTTTCCTGATTAACATCTGGTCTAGTTCACAGGTATCTGTAGAGAGAGACAATTTTGTTTGAATCAATAGACTTATAACCATTCACAGTATAATACACGGCTAGCATTCCCAATGAAGACATTTTCCTGATTAACATTGGAGAGTTAATGATAATATATTGCTATTGTTATTAATCACTGGAGGCAATAGTGTATTTGGATTCTTGTATAGCCAAATGTATATTTGATTCACACATTTAGGTCCACTAAATTTACCTCGGTCAGTGTACTTAAAAGTTTGGTTTTTTTATGCCTATAGCTTTATGTTTTTTTATGATTTCATTCAATAGTTTCATTTTATTTAAACAATTTTGTTCCTTGTATGTTTGGATGGTAGTCTCTTTCAAGAGTACATGTGGTGACAAATTGCTGGTGTTAGTGACCACAATGCACACTTCTATTTCAGGGAAGGTACTGGACGTTTTAACTTCTAACTATCCTCTAATAGTGTGGGTCAGATTTGAGATATATACCTGAATTAGTTTAATGACAGGTTTAGCAGTCAGTGCAATCTGAAATCGGACTTTTATTTAGCTCTCTAAAATGTTTAGACTTTATTTGTTAAACCTGAAATTCAAAGCTTTACAGGAGGAAGATTTTCTACTCATTCTTGTCAAGCTGCTATAAAAATCGCCCTTTCCATGTGAAAATTAGTATCTCTTTCTTTTTCCTGCGATTGTATGGTAAATTAACTAATTTTCAAGTTGCATAAAATAAATAGTTCGTAGTAATTTAAATACACAGGATATGGATTTTGAAGGATGGCGGAAATTTGTACGAATTATTATTACTACTATAGATGACTCATTAAGTGAGATTAAATTATCATTTTTTCCTTCATTATTAGCTTTAAGAATTAGTTACTTAAGTGAAATTGATTTAGTAATAGAAAAGTGATGTGGTTTTCTTTAAAGAAATAAAGAACAATGACGTCTTTTTGCTACAAGCAAGGTATGAAGTTTTACCTCTTTTAATGAGGCCTGTTATTTTTACGTACGGTGAGGTTTGTTAAGGCTATTTATATCTTCTTCTAAGCTATTGCTTTCTGCAGGCCCTAATTTGTACTTGTCCCCCTAGTTTTATTTCAAACGGTCTCCTCTATGGAGACATGGCCTTGTAGTGGTTGCTGAACCTTGAAAGGGATCATTCCAGCAAGGGTGGTGGAGGTCGTCGTGATTTTCTCAAAGTCACTCAAGTCTAGGGTAGTTAGTTTTTATTGTTTTGTTGCTTGAAATGGTTTGCGGGTGTAACTAGAAATCAGAGCCTAAAAATAAGCTTTTGGAACACATAATTCGGAATGTGTTAAGATAAGAAGCATCAACTTTCGGATTGGCTATTCTAGAAGTGTGTTAGGAATATTCTATGGTACAAGCTCACGAAAACATGAACAAAAATTGACTATTGAGGTGGGTAAAATCATTATTATTAAAAACTTATTTGCATGACAAGTCATTCAAGAAATAACATGGAAATTTTAGGCATTTTCAAAGAACTCAAAACTAGCAATAAATAATTTAAAAGAGTAGAGAGTCTAGGATTCATGGAAAGAAGTAAAGAGAGAAGAGTAATGAGAAAATGTGTGTTTTTGGAGGAGAGTGAGCAATCTATTTATAGGTTAAGTATGGGGCACAAATCCCTTGATCAACATCTACAAAATTCACAAAGAAACCAATATTTGTGGAGTCCCGAATCTTGCGAATGAGGTACCACACCTTGTGATGGCAAGCTTTTAGTCAAGGGATCAACTAGAAAAAGTATGACTAAGCGCGTTGAAGAAGAGTTGGAATCATCTATAAAAGGTGAAGCCAAACTCTTATTCTCCTAGGCCATTTGGAAGACATCTATAATGACTCACTAAGCTTTTTCAAACTCCAACTTCTCGATATTACAAAATTTTCTTATCATTAGGAGGTACAACAAAGATGACACATCATCCAATGTCACCAACATCTTATCCATCGGGAAATAAAAAATGTTGGTCGCAGAGTGTCATCGCTCAATGAACGCCAACAATAAACCTTTATCAGTATAGTCATATGAAATATCCACTAGAGGCATCAAACCGAAATTCAACACAAATTATTGAATTCCCTCGTCACATGGTCCAAAATTATTTAACTTTTTTCATGAGACATCAACTTGATCTTCCCTCAATCCTATACAATAACATTTAATATAAAATTTATTGAAAGTAAATAATAGCCATTAAAATTCAAGTTTTGCACTAATTTGGCTATAAGGCATAAGCGACATGCTCAATATAATGAATCAGTAAGGAAATATCATGTGAACTTCTTGGAAATCCACCAACTTCCTCTTCTACTTGAGGAACATCCTCCATCTCCTCCTCATCAACATCATGTTGCTTAACTGGATGCTTCTCAACATGAACTTCAGTATCAATTTCTTTGTCTTTTACGAATTGAAGGTGTAGGTCATGTCCTCCTTTTACTTTGTGAAGAACTCTCTCCTCGATAAGTAGTGTATTTCGAGTTTTTGTCATATCAATAAAAAATTTATTCATGAAATAGAACACAATTAAAATATTAAACAACGTCGTAAATTAAGTAAATTATACAAATAAAAATTAATTAAAAATAAAATTTCATAAATTAAATATATTATAAAAACTAAATTTAATTAAAAAAAATTCGTTAAAGACCTTAACAGATTTCCATCGAGAACAAATTTCAAAATTTATTAAGATTTTTAATGGATTTCGAAATCCATACCTAAACATTTTCGAACCTATGCCTCTTCATACATTCAAACCAATTTCAAAGCATTTTCAACCAATGTTCAATGATTTTACTCCAGATTTCAAATATTTCAAACAAGATTCTCATATCACATCATACAAAAATCGAATGTTTAAAGAGAAGAAGAACTTAACTTAAGGTCACCACGGATGGGGATATTGGAAAAGGAGTCTGGACTGCGCGAGAAAGCAAAGAGAAAAAGTGAGAAAAAAAAAAAAAAGAGGTGCACGAAGGGTGGTGCGGTGCAAGAAGAAGATAGTTTTTCATCTTCATACACATTTTTTGTGTGTATAAACTGGTTTTGTTGTTGCATCCAAGTAAAGCTAATTATTTGAACACTATTTTTCAGTATATTTTTCCTCAAAAATTACTTATAATCACAATCAATTGTAGCTATTTAATTATATAATTGTTATTAAAATAAGGTTTGGATTATTTTGGGAATCATAAATGTGTAAATTTTGCATTATATTTAATAAACTTTTGTCACGTCTTGATCCTTGATAAATATTTTTTATCTTGGTTTTGTTCTCTATCATCTTTTGTATTAGCTAAGTGGTATGTCCGTGACATAGTAGAACTGACATGTGTATTTTATTTCTAGTTTTAGTCTTCAATAAATTTTACCAATTTCCTTTTGTTCTCAATGATTTTTTTTTCCTATTTTGGTCTTCCATACAAAATTTATCTATGTTGGTATAATGTAAATAGTGTCATTTTTCTTCATTTAGAAATTACGTTCTCTAATACTTCTGATCTTTACTTTTGCAAGATGAAACCAAAAGATAATAAAATTTCATTGGTATAATATAATAAGAGTTGATATTTTTCAAGGTAGGCTGATTTATTTCTCGCACTATTATCTCAAACACAATTTACTTTGCAAACAACTTATTGTAATTCGATTTTCTATAAAATTTAATACATAACATATAATTACACTTCAACCGTTAAATAGATTAAATTTTGTATAAAGTTATTATGATGTATTGACATAAACTACATGGAACGACAGTAAAAAATTTCATCCTTAAAAGATCTGGCTCTCACCAGTTTGTACAGACAGCAACAATCCATGGGAAAATTTATTGTTAATGCGAAATATATGCATATCTGAATAAATGTAAACATAACAGTAGCATGGGAAAAGGAACATGAAAAGGGTTGAAGAATAATATCACCAAGAACAAGTAAGAATAATCTACACAAAGATACACATCACTTTTCCTCCAATCGCCGCAGCACTAACTCAGCAAAGCTCTGTTGCCTACAGATGCATAATAACCAACAAGCTTAAGTAACATCAAAATCAAATGAACAAAAATATACATTATATAACACAAAAATCCTTCTATATGTGAAATTCTAACAAACGGAATTTGTTCCAACTTGCAAAATATCATGTTTCTAGTATTTAACCAATCCTATAAACATTATTGGAGAAAAAATTTAAGAGGCTCAAGTAATAAATTTGACACATCAAACTTGTTCCAGAAAATATTGGTGATCAGCAATATGCACCACAGCTAAGAAACCAAAACAACAATTTCTTCCAATTAGAATTCAATATGTATTAAGTCTTTGCTAATATTATTGTTCTAATTAGTCTTAAATGTGTTCTAAAATTTTGTTAATGTTATTTTGTCTGGTCCTGTTGAAAAGTTATGCAAATTGTCTATAATCAATGTTGTTAGAAACAAAAATGACACTACAGTTCAGCCAATTATCTGGTTTTGTTGAGAATTTATGATTTATGTATGACCTGTGAGAAACAAAATACATACAAAATAATAACAGAATTAATAACAGTTCAGCCAATTGTCAAGTTTTGCTGAGAAATAATGTAGATTTCCTATAAATAAAGATATAATATAATCCAACTTGTGAGAAACAAAATAAATATGAAATAATAACAAAAATGGATAATAGAATTCAATTATGCCTCCCTGTCCGAACTGCTGCAGACATATGAAATAGCCACTAACATATCAACATATCAGCATAACTATGAACAACATATTAACCCTCTGTGTGTGTCCTCCTAAGATGGAGGAAACATATCAACATATCAAAATATATATTTATAATTTATTTTTAACAGATAATATGTAAGTATTTTTTATATTAATTTTGTTAAATTAACGACTTTTAACTAAATATTATTTAAAAAGATAATTACATATATATCGTATTTATAATTTAAAAAAATTAGCAATACAATATATTATGACAACTACTTTTGAATTCTGCAAGTATAGAAAAAATAGTAATTGCTATTATTATATTATATTATATGCATTCTTCAAGATATTATCCTTCCTTTGTCCCCTCATAATAGTCTTTTAAAGCTTTTCACTCAAACCAAGAAAATATTTTTTTTTCTATTTCTAATACAATTTTAAGTCATCAACTATTACCCCTTTCAGTTTTCTTTATCATAACTAATATTTCAATGTACACTTACGTGTAAGTAAGTCACCTATTAAACACTAAAGTTAATGTCATTATATTTTCTCTCTGTTATCATAACTAATTTTACCCTTTCAATTTTTCTTATGCCAATTTTATTTGTTAAAAACTCGATAACTAAGAGAGTACTAAGTAATTTTCAAAATATAAAACATATTTTAACTTTATTTGTTTTGTCTTTGAAGATAAAGTCATTGTAAGTGATATATTAAGAAAAAAAAATTTATATTCATTCAAAATTAAAATTATAATATCAAAAGTAACATATTGAAAGTAAATTGTAAGTGTCTAAGTAAATTATATTATATTATATATACATATATAAGTACAATATTAAAAGTAAATTATTATAGTAAAAGTTACTGAATGAAAAGTAAGAATAATATTAAAGACTTAATTAGTACTTTAGTCCTATAATTTGTTGATTTGATCTATTTTAGTCTCTTTATTACTTTTGGCTTTAATTTAATTCTCTAATTTTTTAAAAAATTCTTTGGTCATTTCCGTGAAATTGATGTTAACTCGTAATCTTATCACAAGTCAATTAATTAAATTTTCAATTTTTTAAAATTTTCTTAACAATTTTAATTTAAAAAAGAAAACATAAAATACCAAGTGTCAAGTCATGATGCAGTAACACTGACACCTAACCTTATCACCATTCCTTGACACGCAATAATTTGTTTTTTTTTTAAATTAAAAATATAAAATTAAATAATTTTTTTAAAAAATTAACATAGTGACAAGTACGGATACGGTATTAACGTCAATAAAAATAATCAAAATGAACCTTTTTAAAAAAATTCGAAAACTAAATTGAATCCAAAAATAATCAGGGATCATAGTGAACCGAACTAAAAAAATTATAGAACTAAATCACTAATTAAACCTATAAAAACCATAAAATAGACTGTTGATAATATATTAAAAACTAAAATTAAGTTATAAAAGTAAACTATATGTAATTACCTTATTCATGCAAAATAGTAAATACGTCATTTAATTGAAGCTAAAATAATCTAATTATTTTAATTAAAAATATTGTCACCTTAATTATCTTAATTGGTAAATTTTCTGCTTTTATTCTAAAGTAGTTATAGTTAGAGGTAAAGATTAAAAAAACAAGGGCTACAAAGTGTCAAGATCTAAAAATAACATTTTTTGCAAAGATTAAAACAAAAAAATATATTATTTTTAGGAACCTTAAAACAGATTTAAACCTTCAAACTACAACACCCTAGTGACAGACCATATGACAGCAAATAGCACACTAGGGAAAAAGAACTCAAGAAATTTAACTTACTTCCTTTCTCTGTGCTTTGGGCTAGGACGAGAATATTTTAGATATCCATCCCAAGGAACCTTTTTAAGGCCAGCACGCAATGAGATTATGTCCCTCACCCTATATAGTTAATTAAACAGTGACTATCTCAAGACCAAGATAAAGCCAAACATATATCTCCCAGCATACAATCAGGATCAACATTATTTACCTTTCTGCAAACTCAATTGGTGTCTCTCCCGGCTTCAGATTTTGTGGCTCCAAGTACCAAACATCACAAACAACTGCCCAAGATGTCATTAGCTGCAACAAATGCATGGTGAATGATTGCCTGAAAATGCAGGAAATGCAAAGTCAAAGGCAGAAGTAAACAGCATTGCAGAAACATTTGATGTGAGAAGCATCTTCTTACTTTCTACTATTCCAAAAGGCATCAACAAAAATTTTATTGTACTTGATTGCAACTGGGCAAACTGTGCAGCCGAGTTCAAATGCACCCTAGACACCATTAAAAATTAGAGAAAGCTTCAATACAAATTTATTGAGTACAGAAACGGGAATAGAAGTCAGCAGGTACAAAATAGAAGAATAAAAAATCTATTCCTAAAATAAGATAGGAGAACATAGGCATTTTAAATGGACAGCAAATGCAAATAATTAACACACCTTCTTGAACATGACTGTATAGTGATTATTTACACAAGTTCCTTCAGGAAATATTAGAAGGGGGTTGTTATCAGCTCCCTGGACATGATCCCTCAATCTGAGACATGAAATATTGTGTAAGTAAAAAGGAACTAGATTTGAAATACATTTTATAACAACTTTATTTATACTCACTTCTTTGCAACAATTTCTCTATCCTTTGCCTCTGCACGGTTGAACCAGATGCACCCTAGACTCTCCAGAATGGTACTCTGCAACAATCCTGTACAATAACTAATTTTTTAAGAAAATTCACAAATAGTTTGTTTAAGATAAATTATGATACTGATTCAATTTTTTTTTCTCTCAAAAGATGGAAGTTTTATTAAATCATCCCTAATTGTTCTGCACTTTCACATACCCTATTCTTCCAGACAACCATTTAGACTGCCCAACAGCAAGTTTTTTTTTTCATTTAGACTGCCCAACAATTTAGAAGGGATATAGTGCTTAATTTTTCTTTTTTACGAATATTTTGGTGAACTATTTACCTTCTGTTTGTGGCTAGACTGTGTAATCACATACAAACATCAACGTACCAATGATTAGGAGTTAGTATATACAACTTGTTATGGATGAGGAAGGCAAAAGTTTGTGTATCATACTTCTATAATAGATGTCAGCTCTAAATGCTTACCAACCCATCCAGGATGCTTCTGCATAATAACAGCAAAAGCGGTCATCTGTTCTAAGACAATGAAATCAATCATGGATGTATGGTTGGCTACAAAAACCTGCTCAATAAATGAAGGGGAAGCTCAAATTAGTACAGATAACATTTACTCTTTCTTGAGTACATAAATAATGATAATACAACAACATTAATCAAACCTGTTTTGGTCGCCTACTAGGCCTTGGTCCATGATACTTAACAACCCCAGTCCAAGATGCAACAAAGAAACTGCACATCATCTCTACCAAAGACCTCTGAAGGAAATGAACAATTTACAACGTGCCAGTGTTAATACTCAGCACAGGGAGAAAAGAGAGTGTATGTCAGAGAGACCATTCCCAATTCATGCCATGACAACAAAAATAGAAAAATAACATGAACAATGTACTCCACTGCATACAGCATCTGTCAATCAAGTAAACCAATACATAGAGGAAAAATTCAAATAATGCTTACAAATAGAATGGCTAAAAACTATGGAACTTCAACGATAAAAGAAGACACCTTTACAGTAGTAGTTTTCAATTTCAACATTTAGCATCTATTTGTTGTCCCATTTAGTCTAATTAATCTAAATCATTTCAATTTTAAATTGTGGTCATTCAATATATTTTTCTTTTCCAACAAACCTGACTATTAATTGGAATGCTGATATTCTTCTTCCAAGAGGAAGAAAATCTTTCATTATTTACAGTGAAAAGGCAAGACCAAGTTTTCCCAAAAGATGAGGCAACATGTTGAAGCTAGATAATAGATACTTGAAACCAAATGCATAAGGCATCTGTCAATCAAGTAAGCAAATACATAGAGGAAACATTTAAATAATGCCTACAAATAGTAGTTTTAGTTTTCATCATTTAGCATCTATTAGTTGTCCCATTTAGTCTAATTAATCTAAATCATTTGAATTAGTTGTCCCAACGTCACAAGCTTATTTTCAGTTCATGCAACTAAGCTGCCTGAATGGTCATCAATTGTAATCTTAGTAATAAGATGGAGACCATTATTAAGCAAAATGTCAAACGGAAAAAGATAGAATAAGTTGAATATGCACCTCAATACTTCTCCTTAACTTGTCATGTCCTTTCAATAGGAAGTGCACTGGAATGAAAGATGAAAGAAATATTATCCATCCTAGTGTTAACCCTATAACCCTGCAATGTCAATGAGGTTGGCATCACTTAGACAAAAGAAAATGACTGCAAAGTAACTCATTAACTGTATCTCCTATTTAGAGAAAATATCTTCCATTCTGGTCTGTATATTTTCCCAGTTTCTTAATATTAGATACCGTAAACCATCTACTTATAGTTAGTCATGCTAAGGACTTCCTCAACCAGTTCAGAACAGAAAATCTTTTCATTATATCAACATGGAAAGTAGTATAGATCGTCAGACAGATATATAGACCAAATAGAAAGGGTATAACTCGATGTGGTCAAAGACAAAGTTCAAATTCCTAATAATAATATTTCTGAGACAGCTAATCTCAATACCTAATTCTACAAATGAAAAAGAGAATAATGTATATATATATATATATATATAAAAGAATTAAAAATTTGCTAGGAAGATTCCGGATTTCATAGTTATTATATGAGTATGATACATGGCACTTAGGAATAAGGCAAACCTGATAGGGAACAGAATCAAGTATCGAATCACAACTCCAAAACACCACAAAGGAAACAGATATAAATTCCAATTCCATGGTTCCGGAGGATTAGACTTGAAGCACCTTGTAAATGAGTCCTGCCCAACATTAAAAGTTCCAACCAATAAGCAAATCACCCAAGCCAAGACAAGGAGCAACACACGGTAGCAGGACAATGTTCAGCATTTAAAAGACGTAGAATTGATTATATAAGTTCTTGCTATAATAATACTATCAACATTAGTTCCTAATTTGGGTCTTTGAAAGAAAATACTGACACCTCAAAACAAGGAAAGAACAAATAAAAGATCACAGCAAATACTTACATCTACAATAGCACCTGCTGCCTCAGATAAAGTAGGGGATATATTGAGTAAATCATGCCTGACAAAGTATCAGAAAGAAAACTGGGAATATTAAATGATGCCTGAAAATTTCTTCTCTAACAGATCTATTGAAGAAAATACTGTTCTTTCATTTCAAGCTTATATTCAGTATCAAGTAACAGTACAAGCAACACAAGGAAATAGTGATAGCATACAGAGAAAGCTTTCCATGAGGTTCTTGTTGAATGGTCGATCCAGAAGGGAGGTAATCCTCAATGTTTGGTCGATCAAGGTCTAGTTCAGAACTAGAAGACTTGAGTCTCCCTGTGTTATTCATCCGCGCTGTGATATTACTTCTTCCAGCGACTTCTTGAAGGGACAAACGAGGTCAATATACACTTTTGATCCTGAACATTGATCCACTTTCCACTTTAGTTACTAAAAAATTAATTAATTCAACTTGCAAAAAATTCAGAAATTTCAGGTCCAATTCCAAAACAAAATAGTCAATTGGTAATTTATTTCTTACATTCAGAAACCAATTACGCATAAAGTTGTGATTACATAGCAAAATAATTTCTGAAAAACTTATTTTTCAATGATGATGACTGATTGGTCATGTGTTTAAATCCAGACACATCCTCTTTGCATATGCAAGGCTAAGCTGCATAATACAACCCTCTTTCATACCCTTACATAGCAAGGACCCTTCTGGCACTGGGATACACTATAGAATATATTATATTACAGTAGAGGGAGAACATTTTTAAACCCCGAAACAGCTGCCACCACAGTCGTTTGCTGTGAGAAACTGAAGAAAACTCACCTAATGTAGGATTTCACTTTTGCATCAACTTTTGTGTTCGTTCTTGGCTTAATCACGTGTTCCCTTGCTGTGCTGATGTTCACTAGCCGCTCGTCACACCACCGTCGCTTCTCACCACTCTATCACGTCTCACCGTGCTGCAACATTTAGGAGAGGAAGGAAAGTGTCACGTCACACTGTTTAGGAGAAAGAGAATTTTATTGTGGTGTTAAGCTGCAATTTTTAGGAGAGAAATATAATATAATATATATTATATTATCTATAAATGATTTTTTTAATTGAATTTTATAGTTAGGAATTAGGGGTTTCAGTTTAAGATTTTAATTAGGAATTATTTTAATTAATTAATAATTATATAATATGTTTCTAGTTGAAAATTGAAACTAGGGATCAATTTAAAGTATCCTTGGAAATGGATACAATTCAATTGAAAGCAATTGTACATTCTTATATATTAAAAGTAGAAGTAAAATTGTTATAGAAAATAGGTTACATATTAGATGGAAACACTCGAAAGAAGAAAAGTGGAATTGATTATTGGTCAAAGATTCTGAGTAGAAGAATACTTAAATTCAAAATTCATCTTGCTAGAACTAGGAAGAATGTTTTGGTATTCAGATTATGATTAATCATTCTATTGTAATATTTGAATTTATAATTTCTTTTTCTTACGAGTTTACAAGACTTCCACAAATTTACATAAACTCTCAGATTTGACAATCTTGGCGGGGATAAGATATCCTATAAAAACAGGAAAGTTGAGGAAAGTTCATGTCTTATTCTGGAGAAGAAAAACTACTAATTGAAGAAGGAAGAAGATAGGGACCAAGAGTCTTACCAGTCATCACTCAACATGATGATAACTCACTCATTTTCTTACTAAACTTTTACGGTTATTTGTTGTTTTCTTTTTGAGTTTCATAGAAAGAAACTTATTCTACTGTCCATGCCACCTGTTCCCTAATGAGCTGTGAGCCTCTTGAACATGGCATGTGGGTATTAGTTGACTCTCTCTTACTTATGGAACAGTAACGTACACTTCATTTTATACAACCAAAGGTTAAAATGTAATCGGTAAGGCATTATTAGTAACAGAAGGGAGTCTCAGTTATTGCAGCAAAAAGCTAGAGAAATTAACCTCCTATATCCAGCATAACAAGCTCCTACTTCCCAAAATGACAGAAAAATACTCAATGGTCTCTCTCTACCCTCAGCATCTGTATCTATAACAAAATGCTGTGCAAGCAATACCTACCAGACAGCCAGCACAATCCTAATGAAGATGATTATTGCATTATACATAAAATAACTGTTGAAAGGCTTTTTGGCCCCACAAAAAGTCAACAAAACCTAGTTCCCACTAATAAAGTATAGGGCTGACCAGGGTATCAATCCAGAGACTCAACAAAATTAAGTTTAGAAAATGTAAAGCTAATATTGCTTTTATTTACTACCTAACTAAATACTAATGCAAGGTGGGGACAGTAAAAAAATGAAATTAAAAGGAAAAGAATTAAAATTAAAATCTGTTTAAAGAAAGACAAAAAATAAAGTGAAGTAAAAGAATAGGAAATAGAAATCTAAACTACTACAAAATGAACCTGTAATGTACAATGAAATGTGATATGAAACAAAATTGAAACAACACTTAGAATTAGACAATAACAGAACCTAGTCAATACCTCTACAAAATAAGATTCATTACTCAAAAAATCAAATTCAATTGAAAAGAAAATATGAAATCATTACCTAAGCTAAACTAATCTACAGTGTATTCATCAAGTATAAAAGCTAAGAAACTAACTAAAGATGGAATCAGAACCTGAAATCAGAGGCAAATGCACATTAGTTTGGATGAAAGAGTCACAAATGCACTTACAGGGAAGACACCTGTTAAAATTAAAATCCACTTTGGGTATTTTTGATTCATATTCCAGAACCTAAGTTGGCACTTTTCAACCATTCATCCAACCAATATACATCACACCTAATTCCAAATTTTGATTGAAGAAACAGTAAAATCAGCAAAATACTAGTAACAGTATGATCTAAAATACAACTATCCAGAAAAGACAAATTCATAATTCCAATTCAAATTACACCTAAACTAAATCAACCAAAGCATCATAAACCAAAATCAGATTCAATTATTACTATCAAATGCAATTAAACAAAATAAAAGTGCAACTAAACTAGAAACATAAAAGACATTGCATAAAATTCCTAAACGGAATCAGAATTGAATGTAAAATAGAACAAATGCACGAAACTGAAAAGCACGATCGAGACGTCCACGGGCTGTCACCACCGTTAGCCTCGATCAACAACCAAAGAATCCAGCAGCTACACTAAGAAAAGCGCATAAACCCTAAGTACTTGCAATCACGATCTCAAAGTCTCTCGAGTGGAGTCTGTCACCCTCCACAGTTACAACACTCTCGCGGAGCCTCTCACCCTCTGCGTTACAACTGTCTACTACTGTAGATGTCCTTTTATAGGGTCCAAAAATAGAGGGAAAAGGGAAAGGGGGAAAAACCTAACCCTTCGACCCTTCGAGCTTCAATCCAACGCTCCTTTTTATTCTTGCTCGCAATCCACGCATCTCGGCCCTCCGATCATCTTCGACCTCTCCACTGATTCAATCTCCTCCGCACACTCTGGTCCACAATCACGAGCACAAGCCAAGCCTCTTCCTTTCTCGTTCTCTTCTTTCTTTCTCACTTTTCTCTCTGAAAAACCCTAGCATTGGGTTCTGTTTTCTGCCAAATGGGAAATGAAATGAGTCTTCGAACACTAGTCCCTCCAATGGCAGCAATTGCTAACTAAACTAGGCGTTTCATAAATCCCAAACGGCGTCGTCTTCTGTAATCTGCAGGCCCAATCCCAGCGGCCCAGAATGTACACTCAATGAGAGAAGCTCCCTCCACCACCTCATATTCTCCCTACACCTCTCTAAATTTTTTAAATTCCAAATTTATTCTTTTTACTTTTACTTTTACCAATTTTACTTTTTATATTTTAAAATCATAATCTTAATCTCCTCTCACTTTCACTTTCCCTTTCACTCTCAGTTGCTTGCAAGCCCCATCCGTTAATGGTGCGTCGTTCGGTGGTGGTTCATGGTGATTCGTGGCATTTTGTGACGGTGGTGGTTCGTGGTAGTTCGTTCGTGGGTCTCCAACAGGATAGTGTTTGTTTCGTTATGCATGATAGATAATATATTCTTTGGTGTGTTATGTGTTGTCTTTGCTGTGATGTTATTGGTGTTGTTATTATGTACATTGTATATGCCACAGTTTGAGTTTCTGGCCTGAACAAAAACTACGAAAGCCACAACAAAAGTCAAACCGATATCCGACATCCGTTGTACCTTTGGGTTGTTTACTTAATTTTTTATTTTTCTTTACTAGGTTCTGTGTTTAATTTTTAATTTTTAATTTTAGATTGAAGAAGAAGCCAACTTCTTTTAGGGAATAAATAATTTGGATAATAAATTATATATATTTTTACGTCCAGATCTGCCTGATGCAGTATCCATAACTTGTAGACTTGTTATTCTGCTGGATACTTTACAAAAGCATTGCAGAGTATTAAAAGCATGTTGCTTTTGTTTCTCTTTATAAAAACATGCAGCAATAATATGGGTTTTGTTTATTTTCCCTCAACCCGAGAGATTTTGGTCACATTGAATATGAAAATAATAATATTGAAGTTGGCATGCATATTCTTTTCTGTCATTTTCTCACACTACACCACCACACTTTCATCAAACAAAAATTAGAGGGAGAAGAAGATTGAGAGGAATTTCGTTCAAGCAAAAGCAGTACCCTGTTGTGGAGGTGCATTGATACATTGGTGGGAACCATTAATGAAAGTGGTTGATTGTTGAATAAAAATATAAAAGCAGAAATTAAATATTACTGAAGGGAAAAAAATGAACGAAGAGATACAGGTAGCAGTGATGGAGGGAGTAACAATTGCACTCAATTGCCAAAAACACAACCCACTCATATATGGTTCAAAATAGAACAGCCCAATGCCTCTTCTGCTGACCAATGGTCCAGTTGACCAGGTTTCAAGCACATTTGACCAAAGAGTATGTCATCTTACATCTTCAAAGATTTCATCCGACACCTCTAAATTTTTTAAAATACGTATTATGCTTCCAATTAAAATGTTATTAATTTTTAAATAACTGAAAAGAATTTTGACCAGATTCTTAACGGTTTTCTCTTCCTTTCACCCTCTTTTCTCGCATTTCTTTTTCTCTTTAGATTTCAACAATTACCAATATTTTTAAGATGGTCCAAATATTTATATTTGAGAAAAAAAAGTTAAGGTTTGATATTTTTTATTTATTTAAATATAACAAAACGTACAACTATATTTATAATTTAGTTACTGTTGAAATAATTAGAATGATTAAAGTTAAATAATTGAGGTACATTCTTATTTGAAGTGGTATTTTTATTGTTCAAAATTTAAGAAAATGAAAATTAAAAACTGAAACAAATTTCACATAAAAAAATAAAATAAAAATAAATTAATAAATATATACTTTAAAGTCATTTTGTTTGAAGTAGTTAATAATTCGAAAGACTTAATAAAACATTAAAATTTAATAAATATTCAATTAAAAATTTCGAAAACCATATTTAAGTCTTTATAATTAAACATGTAAACTTTATTTGCTCTTTTGATGCATTTAAAAAATCTACTTTTTCATTAAAATTGATTTCATTAATATTATCAATGTATGCTTTTCAGTATATAAAACTAAATCATTGAAATTATTGTAAATTATAAAAATAACATTGAAGCATCGGATGAAAAAATCCGAATTTGACAAAACAAGCATTGGATGTAGAAAGTCGAATGTCACTTCATCACATCTTGATATCTGATATGTAAAATGTCGAAATTCGTTTTTCTCTCTATGGATGTGAAAATTCGATTTTCCTTTCATTGACACGCGATGAAGGATAAATCGAATTTTGATATTCGATCTAAATTTGATATCTGATTGAGTTTTCATCGAATTTCGACATCCGATTAAATCCTATAAGTTTTGCAATTAATTTATGTACTTGTTTGACACGAGAAGCTTAGAAAAAATCATTTATCAACTCTAATGGCAACTACCAAGACAGCAACACTTCCACCACGTGCCTAAAACACTTCTAAAAGAACAATTTCTCTCAAATCCCTTTTAAGGACCATGAGAAAGGAGAAAATAAAAAAGGGTGCAAGGAGATACATAAATGAGAAATGAAAGGGTGCAAGACAACAAAAGTTTATAAACTTCGATGTGGAGGGTTATTAAATGAATTTGTTCAACCACTTAATTCGTTAAAAATCATTTACTTTTGACCAACCTCATTAATCACACGAGGGCAATTATGAAAATTGGAGGTGCAGAGTCAAACTTTTGGAGGTGCAAGACGAAACACCCTTGACCAAATTCAATCAGCCCAATCTTTCTGCAATTAAATAAAAATGAATTAGGACCCATCAACAATTATAAAAGGACATTTCAACAATTAAAAATATTAAAAACAAAATAAAGAAAAAAACTTTTTATAAAAAATATTCAGAGAAAGATTAAATTTTCTACTTATTTACAAAAAAAATACTAAAAATACATCTAAAAACCTATTTTTGACTAAAATTCTTCAAATCTAAATATTTAATAGAAAAACCTAAAAATAACTTAATTCTAGAAACTAAATTGGACTAACATGGACTTTTAAGCACAGAAAAAAAATGATAAATTGGGGAGTTATCAATAATCCTCACGAAATCACCGTAATTAATATCAGAGCATAAAAAAAATTAAAGTGTTTTGGGAAGCTTTTCTACCAGAAATAAAGAACATTTTTCAGTAGAGAAACCCTCAAAAGCACTTCTAACTTTGAAATTAAACATAGATACCCTAGCTCATATTGTGATACCCTAGTCAATGTTGTATTTACCATTTAACATCACTTAGGCTATATGTTGACTTCAATAAACCAGGCAAAAAGCAAATGTCAACCAAACTGAAGATAAAAATCCTATTTAAACACAACAAAATATTCAATTGATAACATAACAGTTGTGTTCTAGAACACCTAACAAAACAAACCGGTTTTAGTTGTCCAAATTGAAGAGTGGAATGACAATCACTATCCAACAATGCAAAGACACTATTTTTCTCTATTGACTCTGCAAAAGCAACTCAACAACCTTCAGTAATGTAAATTCCCAGGTCTCAAAGGTTGTACGAGATCATCTACTACAGGGAGATAAAAGTGAATGAAAGATTGCCCCAAAAAAAGCAGGAAAGAAACACTTTGTCAAACCATTACTACAAGAAACTGTTGTTATAAACTCAGCTTGCACAAAAGACAAGGTACCAGTCTAAAGCCATTTTCTTCCAGCAACTCACAAATATAACATAACAACGATATTTTCAGTTACATCTTCCAAATGAATTAACAAAAAGCAATGTAGCACACACCAAATGCTAAGCACGGAAACAAGTTTTATAAGGAGTCTCCATGATATAATCCAGCAAAATTCTATTTAGATAAATTTCTCCAAGCAGAAAAATAGAAAACAAAATAAATCAAACTTTTTTTTAACTACCATAAGTTTGGGTAAAGTTAAATCAGAGACCTATGTAAAAATTGAAATAAAAAAGATAATTTTAACATATACCACAGTTTAATTCATTCTAGCTTTTCGTTTTCTTCTCCACAAAGCATCTATCCGACGAATAATGTCCAACAAATTCAAAGTCGAAGACACTTACTTACATGTAATAATACAACAGATTCTGTTTCAACTCAACAGATTATCCATTTTACATATTATTATTCTCATATACAGTTAACCCTTGTGCTAACTGGGTGTAACCTAAATCTCAAACCCTCTTGATTTTTACTTAGATTTGTCATATTATTTTGCCTGCGAGAGTTCTTTTCATTTGCTTTCATGGTTTAGTGCAACTTCGAGCTAGATTCGTGTACGATTGAACCAATATTAATTTAGTGGCAGATATGAAAACGAAATTTGAAGAGAAAGATCAAATTCATATCAATGAAGGCTTATAAAACACTCAAAATCATAGCCAGTAAAGAAGATTAGAAGAAAATTTACCTTTCACGGGTTGCGATTTGGGAGCTTCTTACAGAGGTTGGAGATTCGAGATTGAGTTGGAGTATCAATGAACCAAATCCCTCTCTTTCACCTTTTTTTTATTTGATTAGTCAAGTTAATCTTCTTCCAGTACATTTGTTTTCTACTGTTTGATTAAGAAAGTGACAAATAAAAAAAATATTTTTTATATAAATTTTACAGACAGAATAGATTTAATAAAAAAAATCTTATAAAAAACACGACAATTGTACCCTAAAAATAATAAATATTAGAGAAGTAGACTTCTTAAATTGATTCAGAATATAGGAAAAATGTTAAACTCACTAATGATAGTAAATAGAATAAAAAAATTATTAATCTTTAAAATTATACCTATCAATGATTGCATTAGTTATAAAACATTATTTGTAAATTAATTCCTTGTATTTTTTTAGGCAAAAACTACCCTTAGCTAATATTTGATAAAGACTAATTTTATAAAACACATAATGTTTTAATCCAATCTAAATATATTATTTTAGTGTTTACTTTTTAAAGACTAAGTTTAACAAATTCATAAAAAAGTTTAATAGTATTGATCGTTGAACAAAATTGTATATACTTATATATTTTATATATAAATAAAGTCTTCAACATATATTTATGTATATTTTATATAAGTTTATTTTCTAATTAACTTCTCGTTTAAAAAAGAATTTCTCCCCATGTAATATTTAAAAATTATCAATATATCCTTATCACAAAATCTCAATTAATTCAAAATTATATTCTACCAAGTTTAAAATACTCATGAATTATACACTTTAAAGATATTTAGAATATATTATGAATTATATAATGTAGAATAATTATACTAGTTGAAAATATATTTCAAATTATATAATTTATAATTACAAAATTATATACATATATATATATATATATATATATATATATATATATATATGAGTTATGTAATTTAAAATATATTTTGGATATACTATGACAAGAACATATTTATTATAGGTTTAATCACGGTACAAGTTCTTATTTTGTATAACTTTTTCCAAACGACTTCTTCAGTTATTTTTTTGTCTCAATTAGATCTTTAATTGTGAAAAATTAATGCAATTGAGTCTCCACCATTAAATTAGTTAAACTGACGTGGATTTAATTATGCATCTAGAACAATGCTTCTAAACATTTATTCTCATGTGACCAGTAAATTTTGTTTTGGGTGTTGCTCCCTCCACCACCCGAAGTGTTTCTGTACCTCTCCACTGTTTTCTTTTATTCCAAAAATACTCTACACATCCCCACTATTTTCTTTTATTCCAAAAATACCCTACATCTCCCCACTATCCTCAACAATCTTTCTGTTTCTCTCTCCACATTAATGGAGCATTCATATGGCTTAGATTTAAACTTGTGATATATTGCAAAATTTTATTTACTCTTTCCCTTAAATAAGTTTGATTCAATCTTATTTTCACCATTCAGTATATTTTTTTTCTTCAAATTACTTAATAAATGGTAAAATTTTGTTCTAAATTTCTAGAAAAATGTTTATATATATGTGTATTTTTTTTTAACATTATATTATGTTTTAACTTACCGACATGTTTGACTCAAATAAATTGAATAAAGTATTTAATTTATTAGATAAATAATATAAAAATATTATTAAATACTTAAAATATAAAAGAAAAGTTATTTGTTAAAAATTTGGAATTTATTTAGTTCTTTCATCATTATAAAGTTAGTATATAATAATAATAATATATTATTTACTATTAATATTATTATGTTTATTATTTTGTATTTGCATCTAACTTTTAAGTTTATAAAATGGAAGTGGTAGAAGCACTGATATTGAAGTTTCCTCTATATTTTGCAATATATCACAAGTTTAAATCTAAGTCATATGAATACTCATTAATGCAGAGAGAGAAAGAGAAAGATTGTTGAGGATAGTGGGGAGGTATAGGATATTTTTGGAATAAAAGAAAATAGTGGGAAGGTGTAGAGTATTTTTGGAATAAAAGAAAATAATGGAGAGGTGCAAAAGCACTTGGGGTGGTGGAGGGAGCAACACCCTTTTGTTTGAGTAAAGGTTTTATAAACTGACCCATAAGACCTCCTCCATGATAACAAGTTTCTTGATGGATCCTTGAGATATACAAATTTTTTCTTTATTAAAAAGATAGAATCCATCAAAAGGTTTCTTAAGACATAATGTCTATGCGGACACAAATGTTTCATCATGCTCATACAACTCTTTTATGTCATCAAACCATATTATTTGAGATCCTAAGAAAACTAATAATGTGTGTCTCTTAAACAATGGATCAGCTACAACATTATTACTTCTTTTTGTGTTTGATAACATAAGGGAAGTGTTCCAAATACTCCACCCACTTTTCGTGTCTTTTATTCAACTTTTTACGCTTTTAAATGCTTAAGTCACTCATGATCAGTATGAGTAATAAATTCACTAGTCACTAAGTAATGCTCTCATACGTTAAGGGATACAATTTTTTTATCACAGGTAGGATAGTTCAAGGTACATCCTCTAAGTTTTTTTACTAAAATATGCGACAAAATTGAAGTATCTGAAAAAATACTAGAAGGGAATTGAATATTATTATAGGAAAACTTTTTTCAAAAGAAATAATATAATAGTTTTGTCAAGGATTAAAAAGTTTATGCAAGTTATTGAACGTCCAACCTTAAAGATCACTTTAAACCATGAGTTCTAGTATTTTAATAAAACTAGCTTTAATAAATAATTGTATGGTAAAAGAATTTTTTTTAAAAGATATACTAAATTTTAAGTCATTTCTGGATGACTATTTGAGAAAATTTGGTATTTAACTTATTTTTCTACTATAAAAAATAGTGGATAAACTAAAGTGCTTTCTAAAAATCTCAGAGTATTGAAGATTTCATTAGTCATGTGAATTTTGTCCATGGGTCATAAACACCATAAAAGCTTTTTTATGGATTTAATCCTTTAATCTTTAATGATTTGTTACTTTTTCCTACTAATGAGGCGATAATATGTAGTGGTGTGGCTAAGAAAGCAAAATCAATGAATGATGTACCATCCAAGTTTGAAAAAATAAAAAAAGAAGGCAACCTACTAATGCAAAGTCAACTAACAAAAAAAGAAAATCATCTTTCTACTAAATAATTAAGTCACATTTTAGGAATGATAAACTTTCTAATAAAAGAAAGTCAAAGATGGTAATTTCCAAGTTCTAGAAAGGTTAAACGATAATGCATACAAATTAAATTTTCCTAATTATATCGTGAGTAATAGTTTGAATGTAAATGACTTATCTACTTGTGATATAGATTTTGCAATTTTGTTGATGAGTTCTCTCCTAAAAGGAAGGATAATGAACATGATAGAAGGATAAGCAACTTAAGGAGAAAGATAAGGCTTTGGAGGGAAAGAAGTTTCTCATATAGTCTCTAAAGAAACATGACCAAAGAAAGGAAAGATGATAAACTAATAAATAAATTCAAAGAAAAACTTACAAGGGGAAAACTAAAAGGTTTAGAAGAAGAAATCAGAAAGTACAGTAAATTGTATATTTTGGAATGTCCTGTAATGTTGGCATGTGTATATGAAAGAAGTAGAAAAGAACATACAAATGATTAACTAACTCATGATGAAAGCACGTTGCAAAAACATAACTACCTCTTCATACAAAGGTTGTAACATGTCACTTTCATGACATATAAAAGTTTTAACTTTTTTTATTTATCAACATCAAAGGTAGGTTAATGATAAGTGTCTAGAATAAATTTATTTTCATATGAATTTAACACTTATCATGCATGGTAACTAGATTTACATTATTTTCTCAGTTTAATTTCTAAAATATATATCTAGCAATGCTTACATTTTAGACTAGCTAGTGCTAATAATCCTTTTTTACTCAATAAAAATAAATAAATAACATGTCAAACTATTTAAATAAATAACATTAATTTAATCGCTTATTTCAAAGCAATATCAAACTTTTTTTACGTACGTTAATAACATTTTTTTTGTTTCTTCAATTAAATGTAGATTATGCATTCAATTTATTTTGAGTATAAAAAGAAATTAATAAAAAATACTAAACAAACCTTTAAATATGTTTATTAATATTTATTTACTATATTTTTGTTTGAATTTATACATTCTATCATTCCACCATTATTAGTTAAATAAAGAACAGAGAGCAATACATATTCTTTTAAATATCTCATGATAAAAAAATTGGATAAGTTAAATTTTGTTTGTTTGCATGTATCTTTTAAAAACCATTGCACACAAATGTAAAACAATTCGTAATTTAAACGATGAAAATGTTGTAGGTTGGTAGAAGCAAGTATATAGTTTTGTGTATATGACACATGTTTTCCTTTTCAAAGAGACTGTTAAAATTTTTGTGATGCAAAATTTGAGAAAATTTGTGTTTGTGCTAAACAACCTAACGAGTAGAGGAAAGAGAAAATGGAGATAGTGATAGAGGTTGAGCAGAAATTAAGGGGCTATGACATGCATCCCCCAAAAGCTAGAATTTCAGACGGCATGCAAAAATCTCTCAGAAGCCATTTTGGAGCCATGAGATTTCTCTCCTCCAAAAACAATGTTCCTTCATGCTTTTGCATTTCTCAGCCAATCTAATTAACCTCTTTCACGGTTGCATGCAGGCATACATGGAAACTGGTGTTCCCATAATTCTCCACGTACAATAATAACAAAAGAAAAGAAGACAAGTGCATTGGCGGAGATCAAACACTTAAATGTGAGAGAAAAACATTGGCAGAGATGAAAGGTTCATCAAATTCTTCAAACAAATCATCCTCTGCGGGTGCAAAGCAACAGCAAGGAGTGAAATTTACAAAACGTACTTCAAGTGGGAGGACTATGAGCCTTTCAAGAGATGATGACATTGACATGTCTGGTGATAATTCAGGCTCAAATGACTACATCAATTACACTGTGATGATGCCTCCCACCCCAGATAACCAACCTGGAGCCTCTGATTCCAAGGTTGATGGTGGTGCAACTGGGACCTCAAGGTTTGCTGCAGAATCTCAGCAGGAAGGAAGGCATGGCTTGAATTCAGTGAATAACAAGTCCATGCTTTTGAGGAGCCAAACTCAAGATTTTGATCACAACCGATGGTTGTTTGAGACCAAAGGGACTTATGGCATAGGGAATGCATTTTGGCAGGAAGATCAGAACACTTTTGAAGAAGGAGTGAGCATGGCAGATTTCATGGACAAACCTTGGAAACCACTAACTAGGAAGATTAGAATCCCTGGGGCTATACTTAGCCCTTACAGGTATACATCGATCATATATATATATATATATATATATATATATATATATATATATATATATATATATATATATATATATATATGTTACCATTTTTCATCATACCAGCAGATTGTGTCTTCACATGTTTCTCATTCTTTAGGTTACCACTGGACCATGTTGTGCTGTTACGAGATTTGAGACATGCATAATGTTTCTTTTGTTCAAACAACTTTGCTTTCTTAGACCTTAATTTGTAAGAAACGTTGGAACCTTTTAGAGTCCTTACATTCATTTACATGACAGAGGAGCTATATATAAGGTTAGTCTGGTTGTAAAAGTTGGAAGAGAGGATGGAAATGATTGTGAGTTCAATTTTCTCACTAACATTTGACAGATATAACATTTGAGAGATATAAGGTTGGTTTGAAAAGTTTGGAAGAGATTGTGGATTCAATTTTCCTATTAACAAAAATTAAGAACTAACATTAACTGAAAAAGAAAAAGCATTTTCATGAGGGCATAAAACTTTTGTAACAGTTTAACATTGTCAAAAATTGTTACTTGGTGTTATCAACAAGGATCAAAACTGAACTGCTATGCAGGTCTGGACATTAAGACCTATAATTTTCTTGTGCATGGAATAAAACATTAAAATAGAGGGAATTGAAAGAATTATATACTAATAATTTAACCTTTTTCATAATTATAATCTTATAGGAACTTGTGGGATGGAGACTTTTGATAATTTCCATTTTCTGACATCCTATTCCAATTTAAATCAGCTTTTTCGAACTGTATGTGATATTAATTAAGTCTACTACTTCAAACTAGTTTTGTAAATGACACGGTATCAGCAATTGCTGCACTTTAGTTTCTGCAATTGCTGATGCTACTCAATTTTAGGATCTTAATTAGTTGCAGGAATGATTAGCATTGGAGTTCTTATAAAACTTTCTGCAACATGAATTCTTTTTTGTTCTGTGAACAGGTTGTTGGTGGTTATCCGTATAGTAATCCTAGTTATGTTCTTAACTTGGCGAGTTTCGAACCCTAACCATGAAGCTATGTGGTTGTGGGGAATATCAATTGTGTGTGAGCTTTGGTTTGCTTTCTCTTGGCTTCTTGATATCTTACCCAAAATGAACCCAATAAACAGAAGTGTAGACCTTGGTGCATTGCATGACAAGTTTGATCAACCAACTGCTTCCAACCCAACTGGTCGCTCAGACTTGCCAGGGGTTGATGTTTTTGTGTCCACTGCTGATGCTGAAAAGGAACCCCCTCTTGTCACAGCCAACACCATTCTTTCCATTCTTGGTGTAAACTATCCAATTGAAAAAATAACATGCTATATTTCAGATGATGGTGGAGCCATACTCACATTTGAAGCCATGGCTGAAGCTGTCAAATTTGCTGAGGTCAGTTTACAATTTTTTTTTGCACTGTTTATTTACTCTCTTTTTTTTCAAAACAATTTTTCTTTTCCAACCATTTTTAGTAAAATGTATTTTCATTTTTAAAACTTGAACATCCAATTCCTCTCATTCAGGAAATGTCTAAAGTACGAAAAGATGCTGACTTGAAATAAACTTCCATCATTTAATTAAGGATGGATGTAAACTTTTCTACTTTATAATATAGTATTTTTGCAGCTAGATTTTGCAAGGTCTAAGTTGGTATTTCAAAGATTTAAAATTTTGAAGCAGAAGATTTAGGATAAAAAATAAAGATAATTTAGGTGCTGAATTGATCTATTTGATATTAAGTTTCATGTGTGGTGTACCTTGCCGACCAAGAATAAGATGACTGATATGTAAGAAAAATGATAAAAAAAGTTAATTTTATTAAGAAGTAGATTTTAAGCCTAACTCAATCCTACAAAATCGTTTTTGTAAGATGAGACTTCCAATACACTCTTGATATCGAGGTATATACATCTCAAGTATGAGACTAAACATTAATGAAATGGTTCGATAATGGATGGAACAATATGCCCATAAATAAGAAATCTCGCTAGGATGGTCAACCTACCTTAGTTGATCCTCCTGCAAGTTGGTTTGTTGGTGGGTGCATAGGGCCTCAAGCTCAAATGTCATGTTGCCTGCATTGTTCATAATTCTGTTGTATGAGCATATGCACTTGTTGTTGAAGGGTGGCGACCTAGTTGACTTCCATCTCATTGCACTTGCTGTTGAAGGGTGACAACTTAGTTGACTTTCATTTCGTGGGAGAGTTGTGCGGATCTTCGAGTGGTGACCATAGGAAGGTGAGGCCTGGAAATGTTTTATCAGGGTTTATGGTGAACGCCAAATGATCTTACCAAGATCTTGAGCATGGACTTGCAAACAGGTAGCAAGATCCTAACCATGTTTTTAGAGCTCTCGTCATCTCGAAAATGCCTCTTTGCTATTGAGACGAGGGAGAGAGATCTACTTGCAAAAGACTCTCTAATGCTCAAGTCACTAAAAGAGTTAGTATCATTGTAAATTTTAAGTGTATCAGTGTTTATCAAGTTGGTATTCCTTGAAGAATAGTACTTACATAAGGAGATGAGTATTGTATAATAACAGTGTAGTAAATAATAACATATTGATAAATAATAACCATCACACTAAACTATCGAAATTTAGTTAGAATATGTGAATATGATCTAATTAGGTGTGGGTTTGGGATTTTCCACAATAAAGAAGTTTAAAAGACCTTATTAAACTGTGTTTTTTAATATGTTTATTGGACTGGATAAGAGCAATATGTCATAAAATTTTGAATAAAGGATGTTACATCAAACATGACCAAACAAGTTTTTATTCAATTTAGGTTAATTATGAGATAACATGAACTATGTTCTTGATATGCATATACACAGGTTTGGGTACCCTTTTGTAGAAAACACAACATTGAACCTAGGAATCCCGATGCTTACTTCAATTTGAAGAAAGACCCCACCAAGAACAAGAAACGACACGATTTTGTGAAAGACCGTAGATGGATCAAGAGAGAGTATGATGAATTTAAGGTCAGAATCAATGGACTTCCTGAGGTAATACGTCAAAGAAGTAAAACACACAACTCTAAAGAGGAAAAAAAAGCAAAGCAGATAGCTAAGGAGAAAAATGGAGGAACTCTACCATCAGATTACACCAGTGATGTCCCTCAAGCTACATGGATGGCCGATGGCACTCAATGGCCAGGCACTTGGTATAGCCCTACACCTGATCACTCTAAGGGTGACCATGCTGGAATCTTGCAGGTATGTAGTCCTTACTTTTTTCTGCTTCTGTGTTTGAATTCAATTCAAATTTGGTGAAATTTGGTTTTAATCATATTAAGTTTTCACTTGTTAGTTTTGATTCTCATAAATTTTAACAAGTATGAAATTAGCTATATGATGGCATGATATCATTGGCTTGTTATTTACCTTACTCATGCCAAAATAGTTAACAGTATTTTTCAAAAGAATTGAAAGAAAAATTGTCAAATAGATGGACCGAAGAAATCATAGTTCAAATATTTTTTTAAACTTCAGGATTGATTTATACACTTTAGGAAGTTTGATTTCAAGTTTCTATAGTTTCTTTCATGGTCCAGATTCAGTAACCAAAGCCAAAGCACATGTAAACATGATAGTAGGGTCAATTCTCTAGTAGAAAGAAACTACATAGATTCAGTACTACATTTGTAACCATAGAAACAAAAACAAAATTTGAGAAAGACTATAAGTAAAACGTAGTTAAACCTTCTTTCTTCTGTGTACTTTGTATTCATATTAACTTGATTACATGGAGTTGGTCATAGATAATTAATTCTGAATGTGCATGTTTATTATATACAGATAATGAGTAAGGTCCCAGATCATGATCCTGTAATGGGCATTGCAGATGAGACAAAGTTAGATTTCACAGGTGTAGACATCAGGATTCCAATGTTTGCATATGTCTCAAGAGAGAAGAGACCAGGGTATGATCATAACAAGAAAGCAGGAGCCATGAATGCTATGGTTCGAGCCTCAGCCATATTGTCTAACGGACCATTCATTCTCAACTTGGATTGTGACCACTACTTCTACAATTCCCTTGCTGTGAAGGAGGGAATGTGCTTCATGATGGACCGTGGTGGTGATCGCGTATGTTACATACAGTTTCCGCAAAGGTTTGAAGGGATTGATCCTTCTGATCGATATGCAAATCACAACACAGTCTTCTTTGATGGTAAAAACAACCCTGTCACATATATCTTGCTAGCCATTATTCATTTGAAGCAAACCATTAAGTTTAGATAGACTTTTCCATAACGAAATTCTCTAATATAGTTCTTTTAAAATTTGATTTTTAACTTCTGCATAAGTTAACTTATGCAGAAACTTGTTTCATTCTTTCTCTTTTTGAAGAAGTTATAGTTCTGACACGATCATAGTGATTTGTCACTTGCCATGATTTCCTTTCCTTTACTAGGATGGACTTGTATTTAACAATGTGTAATTCATCAGGAAATATGAGAGCACTGGATGGTCTCCAAGGTCCAATGTATGTAGGAACAGGTTGCATGTTTAGGAGGTATGCACTGTATGGATTTGAACCACCGAGATTCATTGAGCACACTGGTGTGTTTGGAAGAGTGAAAACCAAGGTGAACTTTAAAGCACCACATGCAAAAGCTGACGATGACACGCAACCCCTAACATCTGATTCAGAAATGGGTTATCCAGAAAAATTTGGAAGCTCAACAATGTTCACAGATTCCATAACTGTGGCTGAATACAACGGAAGGCCACTTGCTGATCACAAATCTGTGAAGAATGGAAGACCACCTGGGGCACTTCTCACACCACGTCCACCTTTGGATGCCCCCACCGTTGCTGAGGCTATTGCTGTCATCTCATGCTGGTAATTTCCTTCGCTATTACCTTTCTACTTACAAGTCTCATACAGCAATTTTCTCATAAAACAATCCATCCCAAACATGTTTGTGTATAAGTCAAATAACTTATTATCTTTTTCCTTTCATGATATCATGCACAATGCAGGTATGAGGACAAGACCGAATGGGGGGACAGGGTAGGTTGGATTTACGGGTCAGTAACTGAGGATGTGGTGACTGGTTACAGGATGCACAACCGTGGTTGGAGATCAATTTATTGCATTACAAAGAGAGATGCTTTTCGTGGCACTGCACCAATAAACTTAACTGACCGTCTGCATCAAGTGCTGAGATGGGCCACAGGTTCTGTGGAGATTTTCTTCTCAAGAAACAATGCCTTTTTCGCTAGCAGACGCCTCAAGTTCTTGCAGAGAATTTCGTACCTCAATGTTGGCATCTACCCATTCACCTCATTGTTTCTGGTGGTGTATTGCTTCATTCCTGCACTCTCCCTTTTCTCTGGACAGTTCATAGTGGAAGGCTTGAATGTGGCTTTCTTAACGTATCTGTTGCTCATCACCATTTGCCTCACTCTCATATCTCTCCTTGAAGTGAAGTGGTCAGGCATTGCCCTTGAGGAATGGTGGCGCAACGAGCAGTTTTGGGTCATTGGTGGCACCAGTGCTCACCTTGTTGCTGTCATACAAGGTTTGCTAAAGGTTGTGGCTGGCATAGAGATTTCCTTTACCTTAACGTCTAAGTCAGCAGGTGATGAAGAAGACGATGAATATGCCGATCTTTACATTGTCAAATGGACAAGCCTCTTCATCATGCCACTAACAATTATCATCATTAACATCATTGCTTTGGTGATGGGGTTCTTAAGGACTGTGTTCAGTGTGATTCCACAGTGGAATAAGCTCTTGGGAAGCATGTTCTTCAGCTTCTGGGTGCTGTCTCATATGTACCCTTTTGCTAAAGGGTTGATGGGAAAGAGAGGAAGGGTGCCCACAATTATTTATGTCTGGGCAGGAATTCTCTCCATTACCATTGCACTGCTTTGGATCACAGTTGACCCTCCAAGTGACACTGTTCAGACATAGAGATGATACCTATGAAGATGCATTTGGAAACCAGCATAAAGGTCTATCACAAACACTTTTGAAGGAACATCATGACAAAAATAAAGGATTGTGGAGCCTTTATCTTCAATTCTTGCTGATAAAAATGCAAAGGGAACATTGCTGACTCCTCCTATGAAAGTGATGAGAAATGTACAATATCCAAGTTCTTCTGAAATTGCTCATGGTCTGTACAGATAATTTTATGTTTATTTATAAATCTGTAAATTTTCATTATGAGAAAGTATATACAGAAATAAAGAATAGATGGCACCTTTCACTTCTACTTGTATAGGTAGAAGTGCACAAGGAGACATTACTATGTAGGTGGAAAATGTATAATAGAAAATGAAGTTCTTTTGCAGTTGCTTATGTCCTGTTCAAATATTTAAATCTTATTTATATACACCAGTACTTTTTCAAGACTACACAGCAATATGTACCCATATGGAAGCAAAGTGTAAGACTCATCAATCTTAAAATAAGCAAGCAAAGTGGGCTAATTGATATTTGAACCAAAAGATCTATATAACTTAGTTTTACTTTCAACTCTGAAACTTACTGAATGTATATAGATACTAATAAATCAGAGTGTTGGAAGAGTAAAAACTATAATTGATGTTAACTTTTTTACTCTGAAACATTAAAATAGAAAACTCACTTAAATAATCATAAATTTTGAATTTTCTTTATATAAAAAAAAATCAGCATTGGGCAAACAGATAAATAATATATAGAAACACAGTTGTGCAGAGAAATGATCCTTTCAAATAATATGTCCAAATATAAGGGAAGCAAACCCTCTGAAACCTCAACTCAACAAGAAAAGGACCT
This sequence comes from Vigna umbellata, assembly GCF_029865625.1. NCBI lineage: Eukaryota > Viridiplantae > Streptophyta > Magnoliopsida > Fabales > Fabaceae > Vigna > Vigna umbellata. The sequence goes on along the minus strand of NC_142167.1, from coordinate 51,076,495 downwards.
GTTAGTTACAAACAAAGAAATACACGTGTCTTAATTATTTTAACTTTTTCATGTCCCTTTCCTATCACCTATTTTAAATTATTTATACTCTCTATAATGTTTCATTAGGGTTACAACTGGATCAAGATTATCAAAAGAGGTACTCTAATTTTTTTCTTCATGTTAGTTAGCTGTGCACAAAAGATTCCATCAATTCTGAATGTAAAAGGTGCTGTTAAGAAGAAGAAAGCTATTTAATGAGTAGTTGGTAGTATAATTTTTTGTATTTTTTTCAAAAGAAAGAATAAAAAATAAGTAAAATAATATAAAAAATTTATGTAGTATATTTTTTTTTAAAGTGTTCTCACAATCACTTTTAGAAGAGAAAAGAAAAAGAAAAAAACAAGTAAATGTCTTTATTGTTAAATTTAATCTATACACAGAAAATTAGAAATAGTATATGAAATTTTTATTAATTAATTAATTTAATTTATGAAGAAAATATTTCAATTTTTCTCCTTAAAAATACTTTGGAGAATTTTGCTTTATTTATACTAAAACATGCCATATTTTTCTTCTTAATAAACATAACCGAGTTTTCTTCTAATTAAATATAGCCGATTTATATATATATATATATATATATATATATATATATATATATATATATATATATATATATATATATATATATATATTAAGGTCATCATAATAACTATTTTACTTTTTGATATTTTAAATATGCAAAATTGTTTCCATAAGCATTTGTCAGGGTTGTCCTGGCGCCGGCAGGACCTCATAAGTCAAGGGTGGTGTTTTATTAATTTATAAATTCGATCTTTCCAATATATTCAATACAAATTAATTTATAATAAATTTGAGATAAAGGAAGGTTTTGATTTTTGGTTTTCTTCTTTCTTTCTCATTACTTGAGAACACAAGTTGCATAGAAGAAGCCTCTGCAATTTTCATCTTTGGGTCCAAAAAGTCACAAAAACAAAAGGTATGCCTTCTATATTTATATTTATGTCTATACATATTCTATATATATATTAAGAGAGTTTACATGAATTACATTAATTTGAATCATGGGACGTTTGTTTGATCTCTTAATTTACTTTTTAATTTAAAAGAATCATTTTTCTTAGGACTGGACAACCTGAGGCAAACAAATAACAAATTTTAAATGTGTTTTTAATATAATATTGCCATAATCCTAATTATTATAAATAAAAATAAGAATTTCCATTGTTGGGAATGGGTGAGAAACAGAGGAAGAAAGAGTTTATTTTGAAACAGTTGAATTTATTCTAATTTAATTTCTATATGCTAATAATATAGGGCAGAACAAAGTTAGCATGTAAAATGCATGAAGAATATATACAATTGATAAAGTTAAGAGCATATTTGGTGAGAGGAAATTTTGAAGCTCTGTTTTGAGGTGGAAGAACGCATTGAATGAGTTTTAAATACATGGTTTGTTTTGGGAGAGAGATAATTAGAGTTGGGTAAAAATAGAGATTGTTGAAATATCTTACTTGAATAACTTGTAAATTGGATTTGGAGTAAAAAAGAAAAGTGTTTTTATTGACTTAAATAGAAATAGGTCATTTCTAATTTGGAATCTAAATAGATTTACACTTTCTCTATTAGATTTTTATTGTTATTTTTAATCATAATTTCAAAATATATGTGTATATTGATTTTAATGTTTTAAAATATATTAAAAAGTTTTTTAACATATTAAAATTAATATATTTTGAAGATATAATAGAAAGAAAATATTAAAAAATCAAGATAGAATGGATTAGGTTTGAATTTATCCTAAAATTTATTAACAAATGTGTTTTTAAAAGTGATAAGGGTAATTTTAAAATGTTAAAAATAATATTATTTAACACATAAAATTTATGTATGAAATTATTGTAACTAAAATTTAAAACTAATTTCATTAATATGACTTAAATTTAAATAAATAAAGTATTTTTCAACTTTTCAGATTTAGAATTTATTTTTTAAAATCAGATCAAAGTATATATTCATTTAGTCTAATATAAGACTTGGTTAAATTATTTAGTCTATTTAAAACATTAACTTCATCAAAATAACTTGTTTTTCCATATAGAGATAATGTAATCATAATACAGATTTAACCTCTTTTTCTTTCTTTTTTTGTAAAATAGAAGACATTAAATAAATAAATAACACTTGGTCAAAACATTAGACTAGGTACTGATGTTGAATAGATTAAAATTAACTTAATAATAAAGTTAATAAATTCTCTAAACTTATAAAAATATAAGAGAAATACAAAATAAAACAATTACGAGAAGAGAATAGCAATATGGCTAATAATAGATATCTTTTTTAAAGAAGACCAAAGTCTTCATAAGAATTTAAATGCTTTAGTAATGAGAATGAATTATGTCTCTCCAGTAATGAAAAAGCTACACACATTTGTAGTTGAGGTTTATATGTCACAACTCTCCTTGCAAAATTAGTGAAAAATTCTCACTAAAATCAACATCCTATCTTTGACTAAAATCTTTTGTCACTAATTTAGCATTGTACACAACAAACACAAAATTTCTCTCATACTAAATCCCAATAAGTCCACCAATCATCAAAGGCCCTCTTAACCTCAAACAACTTCACCAAATAAAATGTATCATATCATGTAAGGATCATGTATCATATTTCTCATCTTTAATATTCTAGTTTTTTTTTTCATACCTAAATTTATTAACCGACAACTATCATATTTTAACAACATTTTGAGAATAAATTATGTGTGAGTGTATTATTGATTTGTACATTTGAATAAGGAGAATCACGAACTATGGTATGGTGACGTTGGTGTAAATTTTTTTTGTTAAAGACACTTTTTCCTTCCGAAAACTGCAACTTGTCTATGTACATGGACAGGGTCACCAACATCACTTTCTAAGCGAAAAGTATCTCAAGAAAATGCAACGAGGTTGCTAAAAGAGTTCTACACAATAAATTTTATTAAATTTTGGTTGGTAATGGTGCATCAAGTTATCTGTTTTCGTGGAGCATGCAGAAGAACCAATAATGGAGGGAATCGACGAGAACAGAAGGTACTCTGAGGCTGTCACGTTGGAGTCGTTCGAGAGCTTATCAAAGTACAAGAGAGCGTTGTTGGCGACGCCGTGGAGGCTAGTGGATCGAATGACGGGTCGGTCGATGGAGGACGTGGAGTTGGTGGAAGTCAAGCGGCGCAGCCACCATGAGATGAAGAAGACTCTTACGTGGTGGGATCTCATATGGTTCGGAATGGGCAGCGTCATAGGTTCCGGCATCTTTGTCCTCACCGGCTTTGAGGTCAGGAACCACGTCGGACCCGCCGTTGTTTTGTCCTACGTTATCTCCGGCGTCTCTGCCATGCTTTCTGTCTTCTGCTACACCGAATTCGCCGTCGAAATTCCCGTCGCTGGTATCTTTCTTTCTTCTTCTTTGCACGTGTTTTTCAAACCTCACCCAGGTATATAAATGGATAATTATTAGGCGGTTCGTTTGCGTACCTGAGAGTGGAGCTCGGCGATTTCGTGGCGTACATTGCATCCGGCAACATCCTTCTGGAGTACGTGGTGGGCGGCGCCGCCGTGGCACGCTCCTGGACCTCCTATTTCGCCACTCTCTGCAACCAAGACCCCGACAAGTTCCTCATCCATGCCCACCACCTCTCTGCCGACTACAGCAACCTCGACCCCATCGCCGTCGCCGTCCTCTTCATCATTGGCCTCTTCGCCGTCTCCAGCACCAAGGGCTCCTCCCGCTTCAACTACCTCGCCTCCATCCTCCACCTCCTCGTCCTCCTCTTCATCATCGTCGCCGGCCTCACCAAAGCCAACGCCGCTAACTACTCCTCCTTTCTTCCCTTCGGATCCCGCGGCATCTTCCAGGTAAAGAAAACTTTGATCATTTGCATGATTCAAAACCAGTTTGAGTAGTTGAGATTGATTAGTTGATTCATTATCCAATTCTTTGGAGCTAGTTTTACTGTAGTTTGGTTGATGAATCTGATCCATCCTACTTGCAGGCGGCGGCGGTGTTGTTCTTCGCGTACGTGGGGTTCGACGCGGTTTCCACGATGGCGGAGGAGACGAAGAACCCTGGCAGGGACATTCCGTTGGGGCTGATAGGGTCGATGACGTGCACCACGCTCGTGTACTGCATGCTGTCGGTGACCCTGTGTTTGATGCAGAGGTTTTCAGAGGTTGACGAGAATGCTGCTTTCTCGGTGGCGTTTGAAGCGGTAGGGATGAGTTGGGCGAAGTACATAGTTGCATTTGGGGCGTTGAAAGGAATGACAAGCGTTCTCCTTGTTGGTGCTGTGGGACAAGCCAGGTATCTCACTCACATTGCTAGAACACAGTTGCTACCTCCATGGCTTGCTAAGGTACGTAACAACAAACAAATGTTGCCAAAATAACACAAACACAACAACACAATATAGACTTCTCACAAACAACCCTTTTTACTGCAAGGTAAACGAGAGAACTGGGACACCCATCAATGCCACGGTTGTCATGCTTGGTGCCACTGCCATTGTTGCATTCTTCACAAAACTTGATGTTCTTGCTAACCTTCTTTCGATCTCCACTCTCTTCTTGTTCTCCCTTGTGGCGCTGGCCCTGTTGGTTCGCCGCTACTGTGCAAGAGGTGTAGCTACACAAGCCAACATTGTGAAGTTCGTTCTCTTCGTTGCTCTCATATTGGGTTCTTCTGTTGCATCAGCTGTTTACTGGGCCAACACCACGAAATGGGTTGGTTACACCATCATGGTGCCGCTTTGGCTTGTGGGAACAGTGGGTATTTGGCTTTTGGTTCCGATGACGAAGAAGCCAAAGGTTTGGGGTGTGCCACTGGTGCCCTTCCTGCCATCAGCTTCCATTGGCATCAACGTTTTCCTTCTTGGTTCGTTGGATAAAGCTTCGTTCAGAAGATTTGGATTCTGGACTGCGATTCTGCTGGTGTATTACCTGTTCGTGGGATTGCATTCCTCTTATGACATGGCACAGATACTGAAGAAGGAGAAAGTGGAGAGCTTGACTGAATCAAAGTTGGATGAAGAAAATGTTGTTCCATCTCTGACAGAGTCTGGTACAAAAAACGAAGATCATCATAACTTAAACAATTGATTTGGCTGCTGTTTATATTCCACTCTGTTGTGTTGTTTTTACAGAAGATATAAAATCAAGTTCTTTTAAATTCCCTGTAATAAAATGAAGAAGTCACAAGACCAAGTCACTTAGTTTTGTATTCGGAAAAATCACAGGACCAACTTTTTTTTTAATAACCTTTAAAAAAATAGAATATGTGTCACTATTTAGTATATTTAAAATAGATCAATCATGAGCTACTAGCAGTTATAAAAAAGAGTTATTAAAAAACATTTTCCAATCCATTAATATCATCTCCAAGGTGCACTATAGAATTTTATAAGTTTTAGCAATATTGTTTTTTATTATATTTATTAAAAATGTTATTGTCTATATCCTACTACTATAAATAATATTAATTAATTTTTAAAAAATATTATCGTAGATAAATTAATTTACTCTATAATAGTATTTTACTAAAATGTTACTAACACTGTAAAAAATTAATTAAATATAGACTAATTTGAAAATTGATTATAATATTAGTTATTGTAGTAACAAAAAATTATTTTATAAATTAAAAATTATTAGTATCTAAAATTATTATTATTATTACTAAAATTGTATAATATAAATTAGATATTATAACTTTTGCAAAAGAAGATGAAAAAGATGGAGATTTTAATAATGCAGAAAGCTCGGACATTGTGCTCCTAGAAAGGAGACCTAGGATTGGATAAGTTGGGTTGTTTGAAGCTAAGCATAAGAAGATCGGGTTGTTTAAGATTGAGCAAATACATATCAAGGTGTCTAGAGTTGAGCAGTAGAAGATTAAGTTGTCTAAGGTAGAGGAGATGTTTTATCAAAAGCTAGAGAGTAGCGTTTAGCTATCATATGTGCATATTTAATAAGATTAAATATGTTTTTAGTCCCTAAACTATTGGCTGTTTCTGATTTTCGTCCCTCTTTCAAAATAAGGTACAATTTGGTCCTCATTTTTTTCGAAACTCAAGTTTTAGTCCTCGAAACTTTGGTTTTAGTCCTCGAAAACCACCACATTTTTAACGGTGTTAGTTTTCGAGGACTAAAACCAAAATTTTGAAAAGAATGAGGACCAAATTACACCTTATCTTGAAAGAGGGACGAAAACCAGAAACGGCCAATAGTTTAGGAACTAAAAACATATTTAACCCTATTTAATAAGATACTAAGACAATCTTTTAAGCTTCAGTGTTTATCATTTCTTGTTCATAAAACGCTAACTTATTTACTTATATCATCTATTAGATGATTCATTTTGAAAAATGTTTTCTTTCCTTATACGTTATTCATAAACTTTGTTCATTAGACAATTTAATTTAGAAAATGTTTCGGTAGATACTTTTGGGGACCGAGAGACTAACCTGCTGACGTGTTTGGGCCGCTCGTTCGCTTCCAAACTCCAGCTGTTGGCCGATCGGTGTTGGCGCAAGCCGATCGGTCTCCTTTTGGACGGGGGTGGATGTACCTGCAAAAGATACTCCGACGCTCAAGTTAGGCGTGTGATTTGAAGAGCCTCGGCTCTTGGTTGAATATTTAGTGAATAGTTATCACTATTGAGTATTTGAGAGTAGCGTAGAGTGAATAATGCGTGAGTGGAACGTACCTGGCTTTCGGCCCTGCCTTTGTATTTATAATTTACTCATGGATCCTAAGCTGATATAAGCCCAATAAAATATAAACAAAATAAGATATAAACAGATTACCTGAATATCCGGTTGGTTGTTTGTAACCACTCGGTTAATATTTTATACTGTACAGAAAACATTATCACAAACTTTATTATTTGTGTAAAAGATGTTACAAAATATTTTTCTTTTAGACCTAATTTCTTTAACATGACTTTTTGTAAAAAACAATACTTCGTTCAATGTCTTTTGTTAAACTTCAAAACTTGAGGTGCTTAGGCAGTATAATCTCTAAACGATCTTGTTTAAATACAATTTGGAGACACTTTAAGCCTATAAATAGATATATCTTCCCCATGTAAATTAACTTTGAGGTTAGTATTGTTATGCTGCTAATTTATTGTGTCATCTTACTTGCCTCTAAAGTCATGGCTAGAGCATCCAATGTGGTCTCTCCTCTAGCCATCTTCCTTGAGAATTGACCCAACTTCTCTTAAGAGCACCAAACATCACCATTTTCCACCCTTCTAACATCTAAATCGAGAGCATCCCCACTATACAACCCTATTTCTTTCACACACTCACCTTCATAGCTTAAGGAGGAGGCTATCAACTCTTTATGGTAAGAAGTGCAGAACACCTTTGTGTTACTATTAGATGGAGAGTCCTTATTGGTAGGACCCGAGTTGATACAACAGACCACATAGAAAGTAAGGTAGATACAGGGTAGAATGAAGGCATCACAAAGACAGAAGTCTTATGATGATTAAAGAAGAAGACATTTGGATTTGTAGTTGGGGAATATGTTTTTCTGAGGGTGACTCCTTTCACTAGCGTGAGAAGAGCTAACCATTCTATGATATTATCTTCAAAGTTCATTAGACCATATCAAACTTTTGGGAGTTTTGGTCCACTAGCTTATGAAATTGCTCTGTCTCCTCCAGTAGAAAATCTCTAGAGTGTGTTCCAGATATCTCAATTTAGAAAGTATGTGTTTGACCCTAGTCATGTGTTAGAGTTAGATGAAGTGCAAATAAATGAGAATTTTTCTGTGGAAGCTTGGCCAATAGAAATTGTGGACCATCAAAGTAAAGGTCTTATGAGATGCTAGATCAAATGATTCTACATGCTAGATAGTAAAGGATATGAAGAGAGCATATCCCTCACTTATTATCTGATGAATAAATTTTCAAGTATTAAAATTTTTTGAGTTAAATATATTTTTATTCCCTTAACTTTTCAATAAAATTTATAATTAATCAATTATTTAAACTTTGTTCTAATTTTAGAATTAGTCCATTGAGTTTATTTAAAAAATCTTATTATCTCTCTAGAAAAACCTTTCTCTTAAATCTCTTTGTTTTTTCTATAAAATATAAAAGTCATCATTAATGTGTTATTCAATCAAAGACCATCTATCTCCCAAACTCATTATTTCATTTATCCTTAATAATATATTTATTGTATAGTTTAAGAACCTTATACGTAAAGTAGCTTCTCCGACATGTATCTTCCTAAAAGTTTAACTTCAACCTATAACAAGACTTTCCATTTTATATTTTATGTTTTGGTCAAATCATCTTCCTTCTTCAGTTTTCCACCTACCTCACTTAAATCTTTTCACTACCTAGACATATATTGCTTTTTATTATTTTCAAGTCTCTCTAATTCCTATATTTTGATTCTAAAATATCTTTTTATATTGGATAAGATTTTAAAATATATGCATCAATTAAGGAATAGGATTATTAGAGTCTCAATTACCATTTGTGTTACTATAGGCTTATAGCCGACCAAACGGTAAAGGTGCAAGAGAGCCTCTAAGTTATTTTGAGCTCATGGCCGACCGATGGTACCTCTTAGGCAAATGAATTGAGCGGACAAACAGTTAACCGCTCCGTAAAATGGGCTCGTAAAATGGGCTCGCAACCAACCAAACGATAAATGAGCAGAAGAGTCAGCAGACTGATGATACCTCTCAGGTCAATAAACCGATCGGTAAAAAGAGCCGTTAAGGTAATCAATAGTAATAACTATCGTGGAGTTAATGAAAATAATTGTCATTTATTGACAATTAATATTGTCATTCGTTGGTGGTTAATGAGACAGACCTAACGATAAGCTCATTATAATTTATAAATATATTTCTGGCAAAGAGACAGGTAACTTAACTTGAACTGAAACTAAGAACTCAGATAACTAAATCTTGATTACAAGATTATTACGCAAAGTCACTGACTTGAGCGTCGGAGTGTCTTTTGCAGGCACCATCCCCCGCGGCTCGGACAAGGAGAAGAGTGAAGACAACACAACTGGACATTGGAATAGACAACTTTGGATGTTTTGGATTAGGGTTCTAAATCCTGCCGAAACAATTTGAATATTTTTTCTTGTTATTATGTATTACAAAAAATCCACAAAAAGATGTACAATTTAACAATTATAAGGTGCCCAACTAAAACCCAACAACCTATTGGAATAATTTGATCAGTTAATTTTTGAATACAAATTCTGGAAGTTTCAGTTACACGAATATAAATAAAAACGATTGTCAAAATAAACTATAAACTATGTTGTTTTTAATACCTACTTATCAACTTTTCTACTTTTATGCTAACTTTTAAAATTTCTGCAATGCTTGTGTTTAATAATAAGCTGTGACAGCAAATGTTTCTAGTCAAAATTTCATAATGTAACCCTTATAGGACTAATTTATATGGGTTGTTTAAAATGCATAGCAAAACTGCTCTTCGTCATTGATTCCCATTATGGGAGATCCAAACAAGTAATATAATTTAATATTCAATTTTTAAATATTTAATAATTATCCATTTATTGGATATGTTTAATAAATACTGGTTAATGAAACACCATTTTTAAGCATTAAATTAGTGCATGATATCTCGATGGTATTAAAAACTAGCAACCCAACAAAATGAGCAGGTGAGGTTTGAAAATCGGTTGTTGTTGGTGTGAGTATCTAGAAGAAATATAATAATATATACTTTTGTTTTCGTGTGAATTATATTATTATTATTATTATTATTTTAATTTCTTACGTAGTAATTTTAGTCTCCCTTATTCTAATTATTAGGTCAGTTATTCCTATCACATATATCAGTTGTACTAATTTAGTTCCTTGATTAATTGAAATCTATTGATGTCATGTACACTCACTTGATAAAAACTAAAATTGCACCTTTGAATATTCGGGAATCAAAGCAATATAGCTAAAGTCTGAAGAATAATGCTTGAAAACAAACTTAATTTTGGTATACCCACTACCTAAAAAATAAAAATAAAACATATTTAAAACACTAGAAAAAAAATTCAATCAGTATAGTTGAGTTTCAAATATAAAAATTGTTTACTTTTTTATTAAAGGATGACTTATTATTATTATTATCCTGGTCTAACATATTTTTATTTGGCAACCTTTCAATATTTAAGTTTTCGATTTACTTATTTATTTTGGTTTATCCTTATTGAACACAATTTTGTTTTTATTTCCTTTTCAATATCACTTTCTTTTTCAATTTCTCAATATTATATTTAGATTTTCATTTTTTTTTTGTTTACTTTCATTCAACAAGACCACATTAATTTTGTATCAAGAACAAAATTACATCATTTAATATTAACACAAAATAACATATAAAAAAATTAAGATAATATATAAGTAGTTATGTAACTCAGTTAATAGAAAAATAAAAAAAAATCAACTGAAAAGTTATAATTTTTTAATACTTAATAAACAAACTAAATTTATGAAAAACATAAAATTTAATTAAACATAAAAAAAATCACATAATTACAATGTTCTTTTTAAACCCATTAAAGTGTAGGAGGAAATAAAACTATAGCAGAAATTGAAGTTGAGTTGGCTATGCTAAATTACCTTTTGGAGCGTGTTTGGCTTTGGACTAAGCATGCTTCACTTTTGAATAAAGTAGTAACAAATTGTGCATTTTATTCCAAACACGTGCTTGTTCTTTGCCCTCACTTCTTCCTACATGGAGAAAAAGGGAGGGAGGTTTGTGTCATTTTAGAAGCTTCCAATTATAGATAGATATAAAGATATATAGATATGATTGTTTCATGCACAGTGAGTCAGCCAAAGAAGAAAGCAAAAGTGTAACTTTTCAACATGAAGTGAAAAAATTCACACTTTGCCTAATATAATGTTTGACTAATGCACCACTTCTAATTTCATCAGCCACCCATCAATTTGGACTTCACCTTTGGACTTTAGTTTCTAATCAAACTTTAAATCATTTATTTATTTCAAGGGTAGTAATCCTTTTAGTACAATAAATACTAATATATTTCACTTTAATTTTATATAAATTTTGTTAATAGTTAATAAAAATGAAGAAGCTTTTTGTCAGTAGTTATTATGTGTTTACTAAAGAGAAAAAAATAAAATTATTGTCATTAAAATTGAATGAATTTTAAATTTAGAAAGTAAAAAATAGAGGACAGAAAGTTTCTTTAAGATGAATTGTATTTTAATTTTATTTTTTTAAGATATGTAACAACTACTGTTTCGGTTGAATTGGTCCGATGGTCGGTCGTTCTTGATTAACCATTAGTGCAGTATATTTTTGGACAATATAATCTGTCAATCACTCACAAATACCATATATTCGTCTTTAATATATGGCCATTAAACGTATTAATTGGCCATTAATGATATTTACATTTCCTGATTAATTTGTATGACAGCCGGTCGGTTGTCAGGTATAGTACAATTACTAAAATTAATGAGATATTTAATCATTTGAATAATTGATAAAAGTAAAATTTTATACTAAAATTGTAATATTTTTTAATATATTTGTTCTTTCTGATTCACAACTTTTTCTTTCACTTTGAAAAAATGTCACACATTGCTCTTGAAATTCATGCTTACTTTATTTGAATTTTGGAAGCACATTTCTGAATATTGTGAAGAAAGATTGATTTGAACCTAAATCACTTTTGAACTACTCTCAAAGCCCTTTGGTGGTGAAATTTAGAGTGTTCCAAAGATACCTGCAAGAAAAAGGTCAACCAATCCACTGCACATGTATATCAATTAAAGTGGAATAATTGTGTTTTCTGTGTGGATGTTTGGTTTGAGTTTTCAAAAAATCAACACGTTTGCAGAACCGACAAATTCTAGCTTCTACTTTGATTGCATGACATACATTGTGAAAACAAAACAAAATGAAATCTTTACTCAATGAAGATATGCTATGTAAAGAAACAAATTTATTATATCCTTAGAAAAATCACAAATAACAAACAAATCAAATTTGATAGACTTTCCTGTAAAATAAAATAACATATTATATATATATATTTATATATGTGATGAAATGTTTTTTACTAAATTAAAATTAATTTATGCTTGAGTTCATTTACAAAATTTTATATTGTTTCTTCAAATTTTATTTTGTTTTGAGTGACATTAAGAAGGTATCCGTGGGAAATTTGGTTCTTGGATTTTTTAAATTTTTTTCTTCTCTTTTTTTGTATAAGGGTTGTGACAACCCAATTATCTCTCTTTAATTATATTTGTTATTATTGTGGTAAAAAAAAATTAAAGAGTTAAACACAACATCAACACCATATTATATTTCATTTGAATAAAATTTCATCTTCTTGTGTTGATCTAAGCATGGTGTTATTAGAAAATTTGTTTTGTTCTTCCGTGATTGGCGTTTGTGGCCTCGTTGAAGAGATAAGAAGATGAAAGCAGAGTTGTTACAAAACAACCAAACCCCAACCCAGAGAGTCTCACTGTAGCAATTCTTCTATTTTTCTCTTCATAATTTAGTGTTTTCCATTTCACAAACATTAATCAATCATACAATAAATTATACAATTAATTTTAATTTAGGTCCATTTATAAAAGTTGTTTCAGAGCTAGTATATTGGGTCTGATAATTTCCTATGTATGCTTCAATACTTATTTTCATAAATAAGTAAAAAAGATAAAATTAGATTTACTGTGAGATGAAATTAGTGCATACATAAATTAAAAAGATTTACATTAAGAAATTATATAAATTAGTTTATGTTTTTGGGGAAATTTATTTCAATTTCTCTTCTTTTTTATGAAAATAGTTAAATATATGTATAATATTTAAAACATCTTCTATATTCATAATATTTCAATTTTACTAGCAATGTTTTATTTAAAACATATTTTGTATATCTTTACATTATTTTTGCAAGTTATATTAAAATAAAAATTTAGTGAACAGAAAATCATGTTTTTAGTTGATAAAGTTATGAATAATTGTTTTAAGTGTTTGCTAAAGCAAAATGAGTTAAACAAGAGAAATTCAAGCTTCACTTTTTTAGGTTTAAAGAAGTTGAAACTTTTAATAAAGTTGGACTATATAAATAATAAAAAATTTACTTTGACTCTTTAAGTTGTTTTATAGGAAAAATCCAAAACTTTTAACAACTTTATTAGTTTACACTTAGATACCTGAATAATAATACTATCAGAGTTTTACGTTCATATGACATAAGATAAAATGATTATGTAAATTTTTATATTTAAAAAAAAGTAAATATAATATCAAATAGATGTAAAAAATTTAGGTGTGTAAAAAAAATATTTTTCTATATACCTGTATTCATATCGAGTTTTCTTTTAAATTTTTCACCTTTTGATCAAATTGTATATATGCGTGTGTGAATCCTTAATATGAAACCGAGTTTGACCTAGATAATTGAGTGTAAAATTACAGTGTAACAACCATGTTATCGATTATAATAAGATTTTCAAAAGACAGCCTCATTTTATTGACCAAACATTACATAAATCTACAACCACCCACGAACACATACACATACACATACACACTCACACCCTCCAAGTCCAACTTTCAACACAACCACCACCTCCCACATGTGAGTCTTCCATTGTAATCAAATAATCAAGCTTTCACTTCATAAAATTCCAATGGGGAATGCCTTGGCAGGAAAGAAAACGACCAAGGTCATGAAGATCGACGGCGAAACCTTCAAGTTGAAGACTCCGGTCAGAGTCTGCGACGTCCTCAAGGACCACCCGGGGCTCGTGCTGCTGGAATCCGAGGCGGTCAAGCACTACGGCGTCAGGGCCAGGCCGCTCGAGGCCAACCGGGAGTTGGCGCCCAAGAGGCTTTACTTTCTCGTGGAGCTACCGCGCGAGGCGGCGGTGCTGCCACGGAGGGTGCGGTCCGGGATCAACATGAGCGCCAAGGACAGGCTGGAGAGCCTGGTGCTGGCGCGGAGGTCTGCGTCGGACCTCACCATCATGAAAGGGCAGGGGATGGAAGCGGCGGAGAACGGCGCAGTACGGCTGAGGATGCGGGTGGCGAAGGCGGAGGTGGAGAGGGCGATGCGTGGGTGCGAAACGGACGCGGAGGCGGCGGAGAAGATCGTTGGACTCTGCATGGCCAAAAGCGGCGAGGGTTCAAAAGCTCGTCAGGTACGTTATTCTTCATGCAAGTAAAATGTAAAATTATTATAAACATCTGTATTTTTTTTTATCTGATGTGAAATTTTTTAAATTAGTTTAATTAGTACCATTAATTAATTTTGATTGACTGACTCTAACCTAATAATAGCAGTCTGTGTTTTTTAACTGAATATATCATTTTAAGACATGATGATGTAATTTTAAGTATGAAATAAGTTATTGATTATTTTTATGGATAATTAAAAAATAATTTAGTCAGAGTATAACAAATACAAGAGTTAACTTAAAGACAGATAAATTTAAAAAAAAAAACTACGTTAGTAACAAAAGTAATGCTTCTTCATGTCCTTTTTCTTGTGCAAGAAACACGAGTTGATTTTTTTTTTTCCATGCAAGAATATATTTTTAAATGTATTAGTTCTTAATATGTAGCATTATTGAATATTATCACTGTTTAATCATTCGATTTTATCTGTATTCTCGAACAGATTAAATTTAATGGACTTGAATATAGGTTTTTCTAGTATAAATCATCGAATTTTGTATTTGAATTTTTCATTTTGTTTTGCTGATGAAAGCATTAACAAATTTTCCCTTATTTTACTGTTTAAAATCTTGTCTGAAAAAATTTAAGGAGAAAAGTGAAGTAAAAATAAAATTTGGTAATTTGTCAGCGACAAAAGCATATCTAAGTATTATTTAAATTATTGAAATTTATATCAGAACATAAGTATTTATATAAGTATTTATAAACTGCTTTCAATAATTTCTTTATGAAATTACTTATAATTTAAATGAAAATAATCTGTCTCTACTGTTTTGAACAAACCAACCTCACTTATGTTTTTACAATAATTTTACTTTTAGTGATGTTGTAATATTCTTTTGAATCATTCATGAACCAAATTTCAGATTAAGCAACGTCTTCTTACCTTAGAAAGTTTTAGAGAAATAACTTTTTATTTATTTATTTATTTATTTAACAAAATGGAGTTGCATAACATAAACTAAGTATATTTTCGTACATTATTCGACCTGTGACGTTAGGGTCAATGCATGTAGTAGAATTGTTCTGTGAATAAGTTGACGTAGGGGGTTCAATCGCCTTTTATATTATTAAATGGAATTTATTTATTTTTCTTTTATATATCATTATTGCTGGTCACATGGTCAACGATTTATAGAAAAATCCTAAAACGGACAAAAACATAAAGACGTTTTTGTCAATCATTATCTATATTTCGCAACAAAACAACTTTATTAGTATTTATTGATTTATTTATCATTAAGAACATTTCTTACTTTAAACATTTAACTTTTAGTACATAAAATTATAATTTCTATTAAAATACTTGCAATTTTTATATACGAAATATTAATTGATCATGAATGACTAGATGTAATAAGTGACAAGTTGTATTGGTTTCACTATAATACTTACTCTCACGTAATTTAGACCTTTTCTTTATAAACTTTTTACACCAGCAATCATTTTAGGACTTTCCTTTTCTTATGAAAGTTTTTGAGATATTTTATGAATATATAAAGCTAACTTTGAACATTTTAGCTATTAAAAATAATATTTTCGTTAATATTTGTTTTTATTTAGAATATTACAATTATAAATTCTTTCATCAAGCTAGATTCACGTACCCATCAACTAAAATTAAAATTAATTTATAATATATAAATAGAAACAATTCTAATTTTATATAAACTAGTTTTGTGATAAAGATGAGTTAAACTTAAATTTATTTTCTAATATAATATATGAGTATATCATAGGTATATATCATGATATAACATGATTATTATGTTGGATATCTCACGTTAAACAAAAATAACATAATTTTATAATGATGAATTAAAGTTATTAAACTCATTTCCTAAAAACAATTTATAAATGAAAGATAACACTTATATTTTACTAAAAAGAATTATTGAATTTGTAAAAGTTCAGATATATACTTAAACTCTCGTATACTAGAAGGGTTAAATATGTTTTTAGTCCCTAAACTATTGGTTGTTTCTGGTTTTCGTCCCTCTTTCAAAGTAAGGTACAGTTTGGTCCTCATTCTTTTCGAAACGTTCGTTTTAGTCCTCGGAATTTTGGTTTTAGTCCTCATTTGTTGCTAAATGAGGACCAAATTTTTAAACAGTGTTTAGTTTTTGAGGACTAAAACGAACGTTTTCGAAAAGAATGAAGACCAAATTGTACCTTACTTTGAAAGAGGGACGAAAACCAGAAACAATCAATAGTTTAGGGGCTAAAAACATATTTAACCCATACTAAAATGGTTAGGTTTATCAAATCATTATAAGACCTGTAACTTTATTGTTCTTACCTTAAAGAAACCTAAATTCAAATTCAAACAAAATATATATATATATATATATATATATATATATATATATATATATATATATATATATATATATATATGATAAGATTTTATATTCCCAGTTTTTATAAATTTGAATCTCCATCTGTGCTATGTAATGTATTGAACATACATCATAAATGAAAGAGCATGACATATATAGTTGTAAGAAAACACAAGAAGAGATTCCTCAGCATTCACATTGATATAGTTGACGACAAGCAAAACAGAATGGATAAGAAAAGCAGTTTAAACATCATTTCATGCGAACAAAAACTGATATCAAAAGGGTTAAGCGCCATGTCCTTTTCAAGTTGTTGGGTCTGCACAGAATAAAGATTTTTCCACAGATATTATATATAACATTTGCTTTAATAAACACAAACTTCCATGCTGACTATCATTCTTTATCAAAGAGTGGTTGTCAAAATTAAACTATTCCATGCAAGTTTGTCTGCATTTTAAATTTAATTTAATCGTACAAAACTTACTAATAAAATAAACTTTTTACACTAATTTATATATTTAAGTAAAATATCTAATACATTTTCTTAGATCAAGTTATATGTATTTTAAATTGAAACTAATTATTATTAATGGTCCCGTCTTATTTATTTTAAGTGGGAAATTTATTATTAATAATGATTCAATAATAAGTGATGAAATAAGTCTAACTAATAATAAATATGGCTATGATGATTCTGATATTATTTTAAAAAATAAACTTTAAATTTAATTTAATTTTAAAAAATAAACTTGTAAATATTTTTATAATATAAGAATTTATCTTATTTTTTTAGTGAAGGTTGGATTATGAATTGAATGTTTGGATGATGAATTGTTGCAGAAAAGAGTGAGTTTTATGGCAATCAGTGAAGGAGGGAGTCCTATAATAGGAGTGGCTTCATGAACAGTTATTTTACATGAATTAGCCTTCATGAGAAAATGAGCTTCACGGTGCTTTTATTATTTAATTATAAGACTGATATTGTTTACATTTTCTTGCTATATATATATATTTTTGTGTATGAGTCACAAACTGTTGCAATAATTATATATGGGTGTTTCTTATAAACAGTACCTTTGTAGTTGTGAATAACAGTAGTGAATGTACATCGTTTCAAATAACACCTCGTCGTTTTTCTTTCTGCATCTTAACATTTTCAGAATTTATTTTCCAAAAAACAAAAACAGTTCTTGAAATTTGTAATTCTTTGGTAATTAATTTGTCTTTGGCTGATGACCGGGGGACAAAAACCCTCACTTGAGAGGTACTCCATAACCATAACTTTATATATATATATATATATATATATATATATATATATATATATATATATATATATATAATTTTAAATTGGTAGGTAGGTTTAATGTTTCAATAGGTCCCTATTTTTGTTCAGAATTTGAAATAGGTCCCTTTATTTTTTTGGCGTCTGAATTAGGTCCTTATTTTTGTTAATTTGATGCAAATAAATCCTTTCCGTCAATTTCATCAAACGGCGTTAATGAATGTGTGACATGGCCTTACACGTGTCAATACTGTCCTCAGGCCACGTCACACATTCATTAACGCCGTTTGATGAAATTGACGGAAAGGATTTATTTGCATCAAATTAACAAAAATAAGGACCTAATTCAGACGCCAAAAAATAAAGGGACCTATTTCAAATTCTGAACAAAAATAGGGACCTATTGAGACATTAAACCTTGATAAGTACGTATAATATTACATGATTCAGTATATAATCGTAAAACTTCACTATTTGTAAAGGTATTTGCTTATGCTAAAATGGGACGAGATACCTCCCCGTACCATACTTTTACCTTGGATGAACATGTGTTTTTTGTGTCAAGTCAGATTTTTTTTTGGAGGTCTAAAATAATTCGATTATGAAAAAAATCTCCTTATCTCGAAATTAAATCTCTATTTATAGAGTCTACAAAAATATGATCAATTAATTTATTTTTTAATGGTCATCAATACCAGCTTTAACCATAGTTATCGTAATGATTGCGCTTTAACTCTACCAACGGACCGACTATGAAATTTTTTCGGTCCATTTGACCCAGCATGCAGTTATGTCTGACCGGTCGAATCTAATCCTATAATAACAATATTGTTTTTAAAAAGAGTTTGAATATAAGAAAGAAAAAAAAGAGATTAAACTTACCAAAGTTAGTATAGCACATTTTTTAATATTTAAAAATGTTTAAATTTTGCAATCCATATCCATTTCAAATTATACTTCATTTTACTAAACTTTTAAGTTTAATTAATTGGTCCCATTTTCATAGACCACATTTTTTTTTTACAAAAATATATTGTTATTTGACCATGTATAAATGAGTGACAAGATCTTCTTACAAATGTAATACAGCGTTAAACATATCAAATTTGAGGTAGATATATATTTCTGATAAAGTTAAAACAACTATATTCTAAAATTCAATTTGTGTTTGTGATGTGCAAAGACAGTTGATACTGTGAAGTCTTAGTCCGTTTTCAATGAAATGAATTTCATTTTATAATAAAAGTAATATTTTAATATGATTCCATAAATATGGGATGTTTAAACTATAAGAAGATTGTCTATACAAACAACTATCTTTATAAAATATTAATGAAAAGGAAACCATATAAATAATTATTATTAGAGATACCCTATAGATCTTAGTTTACTTGTACATTACATTTTAGTCCGTATAGTTTGCATATAAAAATTATTTTGATTATATATAATGTGTTTGGTTGTTGATTTTATTATCCTTTAAATTTATTTTTATAATTGGCTAAAATTTAGTGAAAATTGTTGTAAAATTTTGGGAGCCTCCCTTTTTATTTAATAGTAATTTTTTTATTTTTACTCATTTCAATTGGTGATAAATAATATTATAGTTTGTTAACACTCCTAAGTCGCCTCAAGTCAATTTCATAAATTTTAATTTGTTTTCAATGTATATTTTTTCCTTATTTAAAAATTTATCTCACTTTTCGTTTTAATTTTTCATAACATTTTTTTCAAAATGATAAATGAAACTGTAAGCTTTAATCGTAAAACAGATAAACGATGCAAATTAATTTTACTGTAAGAATACATATTAGTCAAACAACATTAACATATTTTTTTCCCATGCTCACAAACTATATATTAATTGCAATTTTAATAAGAATAATTGATTAAAATTATTTAATGATAGAATTATGATATATATATATATATATATATATAAGATTATGATGTTCAAACCTTATTATGTAGGAGTGTTGACTTAGTGTTTTCATGGCTGTTTTTGTTCTTTTAACAGTCTGACTGATAAAAAAAAATTGTTAAAGGTATTTAAATATTTTTGATACGGACAAACCGTAAATAATTTTTTATATTACTTTAATATTTTCAATACATTAATATTTGTTTTAAAATTCACAATACCAACACTATTTAATAGTGGAAAAATATTCATTTCACATGCAATCTGCTTAATTTGACTTGATAACAAAAATACAAAAAGGTTCACCTAACCATTATCATATATGAATTAATATCAACTTGTCCCATTTAAAAACTTTTACATTATATATATATATATATATATATATATATATATATATATATATATATATTATCAATATAACCATTAAATGTAAACTCGTTAAGCAGAAGAAATTTACAAAATTCTTAATTTTCTCCACCACACTTTTTAAAAACATAGCTTACTATTTGACATGCTGTTGCTTGTAAATGTACGCTAAACCTAAAGCCTAATCTTGACAACACTAAATTTTTAATACATAGTTCATGTCATTCACAACCTTTATTTGTTCTTTTATTGTAACTACTATAATTGAAGTATTAGATTTAACATGAACTTATTATTGGGAAGTATTAGACTTGTATGTAAATTCAGAGTATTCATAACACTAATCTTTCTTCCTTTAAAATTTAATCACATACTTTTCTTTAAGAAGGTATATGCAAGACTTGCTTCACTTCTCTCTGAAACTCAACATAACTTACTAAGGTCATGCAATAGACCAGTTTGTAGAACTTTTTTCTTTTTACTTATTTACTATTTTCCTGAATTTGTATAAAGAATTCAAAACAAAATTTAAAGTATTATATTAAATAAAAGTGGCCGAAATAAATAATACATAAAAAAAAACTTAAAATTTTAAGGTAAAAATGATGTCATGATTTCATATAAGATTAATTCATCATATTACTACTTATATATCTTTTTTATACAGAAAACATTAATTAATGTCATTTGTAAATATATTTAAGAAGTAGATTTTAAATTTAATTCAACTTTACAAAATTAACATGTAAGGTTCATCTCTCACATGGAGACCTATAACCTTATAATACCAACTTGTAAGATAAGAGATTCAATAGAGAAACACATCACTAATAAAACCTGAATCCAACACATATAAAAAATTAACACCATTTTTAACTCAATTTTAAATTAATGAATTTATAAGTCTTTATCTTTATATAATATTTAACTTTCTTGTTTTTACTCAATGTGAAACTTATACTCATACTTGTATGTTTAATAATATTCCACTAAGCATATTAATATGAGTTTGTCACTGAAACTAACTATTAACCTCATTAAAAAATAAACTTTAAATCTAACTCAATCTCATGAAATTGATTTGTAAGATAAGATTTTCACCTATATATCATAAGTTGACATTATCTATATAATTGATATGAGATTTATTACGTCACATGGATTTGGTCTGATTGTGATCAGGTTTATACTCTACATATACTAAGTATATGATCTTCTGTTAAGAACATGTTTGAGTACATAATATTTATTGATAATCCGAGTACAATGATGCTTCGTCATTTCTAATATTTGTAATAAAAGGTACAGGAATAACAACATGTTATAAAAAAAATATGGTTTTAATCTCTAAATTATTATAAATAATTGTGTTTTCTCCTAAAATTAAATTATAAAGTATTTCATCCGTGTTTTATAAAAATCATGTAAAACATTCTCTATAACAAATAGCACGTAAAAATTATATTATAGTCCAATATAAAACTCCATTTCTCACATTAGAAATACTCTACATATAGTTTGTTGAGAGGATATTTTATATGACTGTCACATAATACAAGAACTAAATACTTTATAATTTAGTTCAAGGACAAAACATAATTTTTTATAATAGTTTGGAAATAAAAAAAAAACATATTTAACCTATATGAAAATTACTCTATTTCTGATATGTTTTTATGGTGTAATCTAAGCTATCTTCAATTAACACAAATGTTTTCAGGACAGGAACCACTGATACATTGTTTTATTTGAGAAGCAATTCGTTACTTGAAAATTCACAAAATAGAAAAGAAAAACTGATACAAAAAATACATGCAACAGAATGAGAACCAGCTCAAAGAAAGCATACATGTATTGATAGATGATAACAACGTAAGAAGAGACTAATCAAGCTCGTCCAGTGCGCTTTCCAACTTTGAGTGCTAATTCGGTGTCTATTTTGAGAGAGATGTCTAGTGCTTTCACTGAATGAGTCAATGAACCACTGCCACAAAACAAGTCACAAGCATGGTAAATTTTCACTTTTAGGAAATATTACAAAAAGTTTCTTAAACAATTGCAACCATGCTATACCAAAATAGAAAACAACCATAGTAATTATTTTGCTTGAAAAATGCAAGAAAGGGATTCCCACATACATGATGCAGGAGATTGTAATTTATAAGAACAGGATATTTGTTCACTCATTGGCCAAGATTGTTGAAGAGTTGAACCCCATGTATTATTTATATTAAGCTTAGATATTGTGATCTTCAAATATGATTTTTTTTAGATTGGATAAATGGGTCAATCTTGTTTTGGTCTACATATATATGGACAGGGTTAGGCTAACCTGCTTTCTAAAAAATAGTTCAGATGTGAAGTAAAAGGAACTCATTAACGGAATCAATCTGAAACAGACTACTTGAGACACAAGTTCCAAAAACAGAATAACTCTGAATGAGGTCATAATACCAGATACTATGAAATGATGTGGAACTACCAAACTTAAAAGTTTACCTAGAAATGTAGGTCACTCCACTTTGCCCGATTTTATGTACAGTATCTAGTGTGACATTGCCTGATGCCTGAGATCACAAAAATGAAACTAGAAATTAGCAACTAGAATTATCCTCATCCAAAATTTATGGTATCCACAAAATAACTGAGATTCTGAAATTATTAAGTAGTCCAAATTAATAATGATCCCAATAATGCAAAAGAAGCTAACTAGTTCAAAGTAAATATGGATTATGACTACGCAAGCTGACAACAACCTAAAGAATATCTTTCACAGCATGAACCCATAAAAAAATTTACCACAAGGTATAAGTGTAAACCCTTAATTTGTTTTACATATCGCTTAGCATATTCCCATATATGTCTTTAGATGATCAGACAATTGAGAAAGCATGCCGGTTCATCAATAACTTGACAGAAACAAAGAAAAATGATAGAAATAAAAAAGGATATAAAATCCGTACCAAAATATTGTGCATTGTTTTTTCTAACAAATAATTCAAAATATACTGTAAAGATTAACTAAGAAAATTTAGTCGTGATCGTGAATACCTCAGTCTCATATCTCCCATTGATCAACTGCACAGCTTCTTTAAGCATGGATATGTCCACGTCCCCATTAGGTAGAGGTACAACCATATTGTCTAACATAATTCGAGTCAAAGAAGTCTTTGTTTGGGATGAATAATGTAACACTTCTTCCACTTCCTCAAGAGTCCTGGTCTCAACCTGGAAAAAAACACAAATGGGACACCCTTGAAGTTGCGTCAACTGTTATAAGACATCTTCCCAAACCTTCACATTGATAAGACGGTGAATTTTGGATGAGAGCATGTTAGAATATAAGAAGGGGGGAATTAGTTACGGTAGTTAGAATATAAATGAGACAGTTAGTTAATCAGTTTGAGGGGTTAGTTAGATTTAAGTAAAGGGGAGAAGAATAATAGAGTTTCTGATTTGTTGTCATTGTAAACTGAGCATTGACATTTTGTGAAGGGAATTAGAGCGTTTCTCTTCTATTCATTGTTATGTTCATCCCTTTGAATAGAAGAATATTTCTTCTTTCTTATTTCAAATTTTTGGTTCCTAACAGAGTATCATTACACAGTTACAAAGGCAGTAAGGACAAGAATTTCAATTGTAACAACTACTCATGTGACAGGTAGGAAAGGAGACAACAGAGCTGTGAAATCTGGTAAGGGAAATGATAAAAGGGCTGGCTAGGGGAAGAAAGGAAACCGATCAATCATTCAATAAGGAGTTATGGCACTAGGGTGGCACTAGACCGTCAACAATCCCCAGGTATTTCTTTTTATCCATGTTTTTTTTGCTTTTCAGTGTGATAAAGCAGGATTTTCCCTTTTGTGATGATTTATCTCCATTAATACTTATCAGTAAAATATGGCCCCATCATATTGTTTATGCATCAACAAATAATTTGTTACACAAATAGTTATTAAATTATCCTATAGCACATCACTAATAAGTCAGTTGGAACCTGGCAGGCAAAACAATTTCCCTGAACTTTCAAAGAAATGGAAAAAGGAAAAGAAATGAGTAAAACAATGAGAGAGAACACTACCTCAACCTCCATTTGAAGACTATTTTGCTCCAGATAAAGGTCAACAGCTTTAAGGGCACCTGTAACACCTCCAGCTGCTGATATGTGATTATCTTTTATCATCACCATATCAAACAAACCCATCCTATGGTTCCGACCTCCACCAATTAATACCTGTAAAAGCAAATGTTCGTCGTTTATTAAGTAAATTTTATGCTTTAAAGCATAAGATTAATAATTGAAAGGAAGTGATCCAAAGGGCCAGACCGCCCACTTATCCACTAAACGTAAAGCTGGAGCAGTTTTTCTAGTCTCCAACATATATGCAGGGTATGCTGCATTTGCCATTGCCTGTGGAAAAACACAATCTGTAAAGCAATCAAGAATTCTAAGATAATAAAGGACAATTTCTCTAATTACTGGGCCAGTAAAAGGTAACACAGTGCTATATTTTATATTCAATCTGAATTCATAAGTCAACTTATTTTCCATATTTGTGACGGTTAGATATATTATATTATTAGGTATCTTAGACATCTTTATCTCATCTTTATATTTTATCTTTAGTTAGTTTGTTATTATTCCTTATTTGTATTTTGCATTTAGCCCATATTTCTTCTATAATAATTATAGTATCCTATGTGTATATTCAACACAAGGAAGATTAATCTCATATATAGTTTTTCACTATATTTAACATGGCGTTAGAATCATTGTTAGAGTCTATCCTAACGAGATTTGTTGTTTTGTTGGAAATATTGTTTCACCTGTTATCGGGTCACGCATTTGATAGGTTGAAGGGAAACGTTTATGTCAGAAGAAATAAAAGGGACAAACAGTTATAATTGTCACTGTGTGTAGGTTTTGTTGTGTCAGACTATTATAAAAGTCTGTTTAGGAGGTGGTTTTCGGGAGTTTTTTCATTCATTGCAATTTTTGTTAAGATAATAAGGTGAGGAGAGTTCGGTCCTCTCAAAAGACCAGAGTATTATCTGTGTTGGGTTCCTCTACATTGGTGGAATTATTTTGTGTTGTTCGAATAAAGATCCCAAGAATCTAAGGGATTCTTCGATATAGGTCTGAATACCTATCAGCATTTAAACTCGGGACGGGCAAGTTTAGATTTTTCACCATTGATATGGCAAGTTTAGGTGTTGTGTACTAAAAGAGGTTACTATGGGTAGATATTCTCCCTTCTCCGTTTCGCTCTTCCCCCTTCCTCGATTTCATCTTTCCTCATTTCCAATTTCATTTTTCCTCATCTCCGATTTCCTCTTCCCCGATTTCCTCTTCCCCCTTCTCCAATTTCCTCTTCTAACACCATTTGAGAACATAACTATGCTCCCAAAACAGCTAATCAATTTTTTGATTAATCATTCTTATGTGTTTATGTTCCCAGACTTGGAAGGACTCATCTCCAAGAAGTGAAAGACTTGTTGTTTCATCTCGTAAAGTACTGGACATATTTTTAATTAAGCAACAATCAGCCCATTGCCACACTATACATGCATCATAGTGCAAGAACCTATGCCATTGAACACTATAGCAGTTATAATGGCATGATATTAGCAACTATGCTCTACACAAAAGCAACAAATCCAAGTAAATCATCTTCAGAAATCTATCCAATTCAGCCATTTTGCAAATACGATTCAATATTCTCTACACTTCCAATAATTGATATCAAATTTTTTAAATAGCCTTACAGACCTTTAACAGAATATAGTGTTAGGTAACTGTGTTAAATACGATTTTTGTCTAATTCTGTTAGGTAGTTGCAAGCATAGAAAAGAATAGTTAACAAAAGAAAAAGGATAAAGTAAACAACAGATTACCTTAGTTAAAGTTGCAATACCACTCATCCTCTGCATAAAGTTTAGTACTACTCTTTCAGCTACAACAATGTTATGTGCCCGTCCTGTCGACAACTTATTGAGAATCAATAGAAGCCGTTCATGAATTAAATAGAAATGAATAATGTTTTCATTCCAATTGCTTTTGCAATTTTGATTTCCTAATAATTATCTCACCGTGAACTTTTCCAAACTGTAGGCCTTTATGGACAAAATCTCCATCATTTCTACACCACTCCACCTGATATTTGCAAGTAATAATACAGTAATTTAGCCAACCACATATATAATGATCGACATTCTGTGAATTGCTTCTATACCTTCAAAGAAGGATCAATCTCACGAAATATCATCTCTGCAAGCGCAATTCCAGCAATGATGCCGTCCTCCTTTGCCAAAAAATAAGCTTCCACTGCCATGTCAGACGGAATGGTGGCCTTGCATGTTACATCACCTACAATTGAAATAATACAGATACCATGAATGCATTATATATGTTAAATATATTGTGTTTTATGTTAATTAGAAAAACATAGATGTTAGATATATTACATTTTATGTTAATTAGGGAAACATGTTAAATATATTGTGTTTTATGTTAATTAGAATAACATAGATGTTAGATATATTACATTTTATGTTAATTAGGGAAACGTAGACTTTTGATATTGTTTGATATTGGTAGATATTGTTTTTAACAATATCTTCTATTTACCATATATTACCCTATGTGTGTTTTAGACACAAGAGAGATTAACCTCATACATAGTTTTTCACTATATTTAACGAGGTATCAGAGCCCAAGTTCTTTTTAGGAAAATATTTTCGTCGCCTCTGCCACCGCACTTGTCGTGGCTGTCGACGACGGCACCATCTATCGCCTTCGCCGCCGAAGTTCTAGTTTCAACCGGCAAGCACATGGTTTTAATCGTCTCAGCTAGGTGACCATTGTGCCTTCAGTAATACCTTCATTTGAGCTCCTACACGCTCTCAGCGCCTTTCGAAGTTGTAGATTTGATCCCTTTTCTGCTGTGCATGGTGGCGTCCCATCTCCTCTCAAACAGCAATTCAAGCGTCGATGTTGCTCTTTTTCCTTTTTCAGGTTCGTCGTGTGTGTTCGCACATCCCGTCTTGATAACTCCATCCAAGCGCAGAACTGGAGCTATGGAACAACTCAGACTATGCAAAAACGAAATGGAAGCAGCGGAAGAATGAACATAGCAAAGGAGTGGCTTGGATTGAAGTGTTTTTGTGGTGTAAGGTGTGTTTCAGTGCAAGCAAGCTAGCCTAGCAATGAAAGGAGGCTAGAGAAGGGTAAAACTCACTCAGGACGGTGACTAAGTGCAAAGGGAAAGAGTCGGAGTCATCTCAACAACATTTCTCTATATCAACTCAAAGTGATTTACAAGAGGGAGAGGAGGTGAATTTATAGGTGCATTCAACCCTCCTCTGCCAGCCTAGGGTGCCCCTAATCATCAGGCACTATACATGAATCAGATGACATGTGGATAGTCACACAATTCATACATTAGTCACATGGAAAACAAAGCATAAAACATGGAGAGCCATGATGTCTGCTAGTGCTGGGCATGCGCGGGTTTGGGTTGAGCGCGATGTCTCTAGGTGAGTCTCCAAATATGTTGAGCGAGGCTTGCTTGGTCCAAGTGAATAAAGCCTTCACTTCTCCTCCCTTTGATGCCTCTTCAAGTCCTTCATTAACAATTTGGTGTCGCTCAGTCCAAAAGTAGATATTTTCACTAAGTTTTTATTGATTATATTAGTAACAAGCTTGGTACATACGATTTGTATGCACCAGCTTGAAAAGGGAGTATTAGATATATTAAATTATTAGATATCTTATATAGATATCTTATCTTTAATCTTTAGTTATATTGTCATTATTTCTTATTTGTGTTTTGGGCTTAGACCATATGTCTTCCATAATAAATTGAGTATTGTATATTCAACACAAGGAAAATTACTCTCAGACATAGTTTTCACTATATTGAACAATATCTACCAAATAAAAGTGTGTGTACAGTATCATTTATCTACACAAGCCCAACTGCATGGAAGAATTCACATTTTCTTATAATAACCAGTGAAGAATAACAATTCAAAGTGTAAATTATACATTTAAAACTCAGGAAGAAACATGGCAGCTCGTAAAAGAAATAAAACATGAAAAGTACAGAAATAAACCTCGATCCCCAGCATCTTCTGCAAGCGCTAACTTGATAATGCCCTTCAAATCATAAGTTGGGTGCTCAGGAGGCTTTATGGCCAGGGACTCGTATGATATCCTAGAGCCTGCAGTTGCAGACATTTGAACGACCGTCCTGCAGTTGTACATGATTTAAAACAATTTGATCAGAAAATACATAATGTGTATAAAGTGGCACATGAAAAAACTACCATCTACGATGAGTAACAAACACACTCTTTAGTGAGTTTCCATGCATTTAGGATCTGTTTAGAAAAACAGTTGCATTAATGTCTTATTGAACAAGTACTTTCTGTATAACCACTTAGGTATAAGTTGTTATCACAATCAAACGGGTAATAGGGTTAAAACTATTTTTATATTAGTGGTAAGATAAGAATTTCTTAAACCAGAAAAAAACGATACCAGAGCTCTTCAAAACACAAGAAACATATATCTATAATGGAAAACATAGACTTTCTAAAACCACCTAAGACAAGTCAAGTACAAGTAAACTAAAATATATAAGTTTTTAAGGATATATCTATAATTCAACAAGAGTCTTACCAGTCATCACTCAACATGATGATAACTCACTCATTTTCTTACTAAACTTTTACGGTTATTTGTTGTTTTCTTTTTGAGTTTCATAGAAAGAAACTTATTCTACTGTCCATGCCACCTGTTCCCTAATGAGCTGTGAGCCTCTTGAACATGGCATGTGGATATTAGTTGACTCTCTCTTACTTATGGAACAGTAACGTACACTTCATTTTATACAACCAAAGGTTAAAATGTAATCGGTAAGGCATTATTAGTAACAGAAGGGAGTCTCAGTTATTGCAGTAAAAAGCTAGAGAAATTAACCTCCTATATCAAGCATAACAAGCTCCTACTTCCCAAAATGACAGCAAAATACTCAATGGTCTCTCTCTACCCTCAGCATCTGTATCTATAACAAAATGCTGTGCAAGCAATACCTACCAGACAGCCAGCACAATCCTAATGAAGATGATTACTGCATTAGAATATTATACATAAAGTAACTGTTGAAAGGCTTTTTGGCCCCACAAAAAGTCAACAAAACCTAGTCCCCACTAATAAAGTATAGGGCTGACCAGGGTATCAATTCAGAGACTCAACAAAATTAAGTTTAGAAAATGTAAAGCTAATATTGCTTTTATTTACTACCTAACTAACTACTAATGCAAGGTGGGGACAGTAAAAAAATGAAATTAAAAATAAAAGAATTAAAATTAAAATCTGTTTAAAGAAAGACAAAAAATAAAGTGAAGTAAAAGAATAGGAAATAGAAATCTAAACTACTACAAAATGAACCTCTAATGTACAATGAAATGTGATATGAAACAAAATTGAAACAACACTTAGAGTTAGACAATAACAGAACCTAGTCAATACCTCTACAAAATAAGATTCATTACTCAAAAAATCAAATTCAATTGAAAAGAAAATATGAAATCATTACCTAAGCTAAACTAATCTACAGTGTATTCATCAAGTATAAAAGCTAAGAAACTAACTAAAGATAGAATCAGAACCTGAAATCAGAGGCAAATGCACATTAGTTTGGATGAAAGAGTCACAAATGCACTTACAGGGAAGACACCTGTTAAAATTAAAATCCACTTTGGGTATTTTTGATTCATATTCCAGAACCTAAGTTGGCACTTTTCAACCATTCATCCAACCAATATATATCACACCTAATTCCAAATTTTGATTGAAGAAATAGTAAAATCAGCAAAATACTAGTAACAGTATGATCTAAAATACAACTATCCAGAAAAGACAAATTCCTAATTCCAATTCAAATTACACCTAAACTAAATCAACCAAAGCATCATAAACCAAAATCAGATTCAATTATTACTATCAAATGCAATTAAACAAAATAAAAGTGCAACTAAACTAGAAACATAAAAGACATTGCATAAAATTCCTAAACGGAATCAGAATTGAAAGTAAAATAGAACAAATGCACGAAGCTGAAAAGCACGATCGGGACGTCCACGGGCTGTCACCACCGTTAGCCTCGATCAACAACCAAAGAATCCAGCAGCTACACTAAGAAAAGCGCATAAACCCTAAGTACTTGCAATCACGATCTCAAAGTCTCTCGAGTGGAGTCTGTCACCCTCCACAGTTACAACACTCTCGCGGAGCCTCTCACCCTCTGCGTTACTGCGTTAATTTATAAAAGTTTTGACCTATATTCTCTATAAATTTTACTTTTAATTCATGCAGAAGCTATTTTCAGTCAGAGATTTATTTTTATTTTTCTAGGAAAAGTACTTATGATCATCCAAACATATTTCCAACAAAATAAAAAAGCATTTTCACCTTAGTTTTGAAAGTAATTGCGGTGGAAGTTTAAGTGGGAGGCTGTAACAAATTCACCAAATTATGTAAAAAAAAACGTGAGAATGTTTCAAAGAGAGACATGTTTCTTACAACAATTCAGAAGCAGTGAAATGAAACGCTGCGTTTTGCTATAGGACAAGGAAGAAGAAGAAGACCTTAACGCAGGTGCAAACGCTGCGGTGCGAAAAGCAGATTGTAATGGAAACCCTTGAACGCTGCAACTTATAGCCATTTTTAAACGCGACTTGAGGCTATTTTTCTCTTTTCATGAGTTGCGAAAACTGAGTAGTGTTTCACGCAACATTAGAATTAAAAAGTCTGTGTATTTTAGCATCGACTTTTCCTTTGGATCTTCTTTTCCACAAAGGCTATGAAGGAAAGTTGAAATTTTTATTCTGATTCTGAAATGGAAAAGCTCATTCTTTGCGTGACAAAGCTACTCTTGCGAGAAGGGGTGTGACTGTGTACTGTGTATGTATGCGTCCTCTGTTATGGGATGATGGGGAATTTTTTTTATTATTATTGTTTTAAAATTATAGAAGAAGAAAATATCATGTCCTGCTATTTTCTTTTATTCTAAAAATATATTACACTTTTCTATTATTATTTTTATTCTAAAAATATCCTATACCTCTCTATTATCCTCAATAATTTTTCTCTTTCTCTTCTTACATTAATGTTGTGATTTAAACTTTGATATATTACAAAATATAAAATTCAGAAGAAACTTCAATATGTTTCTACCACTTCCATTTTATAAACTTAAAAGTTAGATGGAAATACAAAATAATAAACATAATAATATTAATAGTAAATAATATATTATTATTATTATATAGTAACTTTATAATGACGAAAAAACTAAATAAATTTCAAATCTTTAATAAATAACTTTTTGTTTATATTTTAAGTATTTAATAATATTTTTATATTATTTATCTAATAAATTAAATACTTTATTCAAGTTATTTGAGTCAAACATGTCGGTAAGTTAAAACATAATATAATGTTAAAAATTATAGATATTAAATGTAAAAAAAAACACACATATATATAAACATTTTTCTAGAAATTTAGAACAAAATTTTACCATTTATTAAGTAATTTGAAATATATATATATATATATATATATATATATATATATATATATATATATATATATATATATATATATATATATATATTGAACAGTGAAAATAAGATGGAATCAAACTTATTTAAGGAAAGTGTAAATAAAATTTTGCAATATATCACAAGTTTAAATCTAAGCCATGTGAATGCTCCATTAATGTGGAGAGAGAAAGAGAAAGATTGTTAAATATAGCGGAGAAGTGTAGGGTATTTTTGGAATAAAAAAAATAGTGGAGAGGTGAGAGCATTTTTGGAATAAAAGAAAATAATGGAGAGGTGCAGGAGCACTTGGGGTGGTGGAGGGAGCAACACCCAAAATATTATTGGGAAGCAAAATAAAATGAAATTTGTTATGAATTAGCACAATTGTTTAACAGGCAAGATAATGATAATAAGTTCTTTAACTACCTCTTCCTTTCAAAATTAAAAAAGAAAAAAATTAAATGATTAATAAAATTAAAAACTTAAATTTTGTATTTGGTCTTTCATTTTCAAATTAAATTAGAAATATAAGACCTAAAAAAAGTATTAAATGCAATAGATTGTTTTAAATAATGATATTCAATTATTTTATTTCAAAAATATCTACAATATAAATAGAACTTTTAATAAAGAGTTTTATTATCTAAAAAATTTATCTCTCTAAAACTTTTTCTTTAAAATTTTCTCTATCTTTTTTCTAAAAATTTTAACTCCTCACTCATCTATTGGAATATCAGAGACCATATGAGGATTTATTAAGGTGAGATCTTCACTTCTAGTCGATTGATTTCAGCTATAGGGAGCAAATAAAGATCTTGGAGTCGTAAGAGGAATTTTAGGGTTCTTAGAATTTTTGGATCATCAACTAGGCAAGGGAAGCTAGTTTATTTGGTTTGGATTTTGTATGCATGTAATATTTCATGTTTGTATGATGATCTGATGATTGATTTGTGAACTTTGATTAAATCGTGAAATTTGATATGTAGACCATTAAAATTAATTAATTAAAGGATTTATGACCTTGGTTGGATCCATAACCGAGGCAATAGATCATTTTTTGCCTCAATTTTTATCAGAGCTGTTGTCTAAAGTATGTTTTTTAAAGAAAAAAATAATCATTTTTGTAAACATTTCATATCACATAAACCCAAAAATATAGAAACCGACCTGCACATAAAAACAAGTATCCACAACCCAAAAATAGAATCCTGCATATAACTATTTAATGTGATTTTTGGTTTTGATAGGTATAGTTATTATTTTTGAACGAATTTTGTTTACCACTCTTTTAAACTCTTATTTCAAGAGAAAAACATCAGGAGCCCTTATGAAGTTTAAAAATTATTTGGATTGCAGATCTTAAAATGACCCTAATTTTCACTCTATTAATAGTTTTTGCATTATTATATATGGATCTATGGTAGAAAAAAAAATTGATATTGTGGTAGCTCACGTAGCCAACTAATCCTTCTAGACTTTCCAGAAAACTTTGTTTTTTGTTTTTTGGAAATTTGTTTTTTTCAAACTTTTCACAAATATTTAAAATAGTTAGACTTTGAATTTTAAGCTAAAAATTTTTGTGAGCGGGTTTTCATGATTTTTTTGGTCATTCCAACAAATTTTCAAATCATTTGTAGTTCGTTTGAGCATACTCTCAGTTTTACCTATATGAAGAACAAACAACCAAACGAAAACATGAAAAACTTGAAACGAAACTAACTTTGAAGTGAGTTTGGTGCTGAAACGCAACGAAATGAACATCACAAAGCACATATCCAAAGAACACCTATGCACAAAATCAATCAGTTAAAACGAAATAAAATCATACATAAGCACTTAATCAACGTAAAATTAAAGAAAAATGGAAGAAATGTTGAACATGACTATCGTGAAAATGGAAGATGAGAGAGACGCAGCAGAGAAAATGACATTTGTCTTAAATGTGCAAGAGACATGTGCAAGAGACTCTGTTCACGAAATTTAACCCTAGAAACATGTTATTACTTCAGTTATTTATTAACCGATACAACTCTATGGCCTTGGTTCTATTAAGAACCGGTGCTTAAAGCATCTAAAAAAATATTTTCAGTTATTTTATGTTTCGATTCGTGATATAACTGAAACATAAATACTTTATGACCTTAATTCTCTAAACAATCGAGATCATAGACCCCTTTAAGTTTCGATTCTTTGTGAACCAAAATATATATATTTGTGATAATTACAAAAATGTCAAATAAGCCACTTAACATCCATATTTTTCATTGTGAAAATGAATTTCCAGTTTATTATCACCAACACACAACTTCGTAATATATAATATAGCTTCAATTTAGAGTGGTCAGCTCTTTCATTAATGCTTTGATTATTTATTTATTTATTTTCTTTACTTACTTAATGCGGATTAAACCAATGGTTATATTAATAAAAAATTATTTTACATCCAAGTGACCTTGCTCATTATTTCATTAATGTTTTATTTATTTATTTTTTCTACATAAGTTAGACTGATGTTTGTATTGATAAAAATTTACTATGTTTAGAGTAGGTTTGGTCCAGTTTTTTATTAATATTTTTATTTTTATTTTAGCATTTGATAAACCGAACCATATACTAATGAAAAATATTTTATAAAAACTGGATCACATTGTTAGTTTATTTATTTATTTATTAATTTGCGTCCACTTATTAACTCGTTCTAATTTTTATATTTTATTTGTGTCTGACAGAATTAGATTGATTAACTTTATTAACGTATTTTTTTCCACATTATTTGATGACATTTAATACAATCATTCTAATAGTCTATTGTCTTTTTATTTCATTTTATGAAATCATAGTATTATCGTGTAATCACACATGAAACATCCATTTACTAAAAGTAGAATATTGACATACGATTGATTAGAAAGGTGAATCCTGGTGTTGAGTTGTGAAATTTGAGAAAAAAGAATCGTTACTTTAGTGAATAATTATGAAAGTTATAATTTATGAGTTCTAATTCAGGTAAAATTCTGTCATGTACATATTAGCTAAAAAATGTTATAAAAGATAAAAATAGTTTATCTTAAAATGGAACTAATCAAATGATTCCTTTTCTTAATAACATTTATTGATATTTTAAATTTGGGGAATTTATCTCCCTATTTATAAGTATTTCGAAACATATCTATGGATAACTTATCAAAGTAAATTAATTGCTTTATAATAAATTATTATGAATAACAAGTGCAATATAATTAACAAAATATCTTAAACCAAACCTAATTATATTTTTGTTATCTATCTTTATTTGTAAAAAAACTAAAAAATCTATATAAAAACATATCCACTAAAGAGAGATTATTATGACTTCACATTTCATTCTCACCCATCATTCTTTAATATCTCATTAACTTAAGTATTAAATTTTTTTTATAAATGATCATTTGTTATTTAAACAAGATCACTTGAAATTATTTTAAATAATAAATTCACCTTTTCTCTTTTTCAAATTCTTGGTTAAAGACAACTCACATTATGAAAAAATCAGAATCAAAATATAATTGTTTAGATTGATAGGATGAGAACTATACATTTACATTTTAAGTCATTTCACTTTGATTAGCTTCACTCTTTTTTTCAAAGATTTTATCAAGTCTTCCTCTTTAAGGTTTGAACTGGAACGAGTAGGTAATTATCAAAGCACTCCGACGCTCAAGTCAGTTTTTAGTTATACTATCGGTTATCACAATTAAGTCTTAAATGTCCAATAAATGCAATCACCTACCTATTTACCATACCTCTATATTTATAGGTTCTGAAATGAGTTTTTGTTTAGGATTAACCCAATTATGATCCAATGTTTTATAAATATATTTTACTTTACTAATTATCTTGAAGTATTCTTAATATATGAGATACGTCACTAATGTTGATAATAATCGATCGATCTACTTTGTTTTGGAAGATTAACCCACTATTCGCTTTAGGATTGTGTCCACCTATCAATGCATACGGTACAATAATTGTATCACATCATCGTTATGGACTTGTGTCACAAAAATGTAGAATATGTTCAAATTGAATTCAAGAGCACACTATACGGTTCACGTTTGGTGAACATTAGTTTCAAAAGTTCCATTTTTATAAACTATCGCCATGTTTTCTAAATCGGCTGCTGCAATAAAGCCATTAAAATATTCCAATCACCACAACCTTTTCAAACTCTCATAGACAACACACTTTGAACAACTCTTTTTAAATCTCTAAAAAATAATAAAAAATTAAAGTAAAATTATTTGTAACTAAAAATAGCTATTATATAAATTATAATATGTAAATTCTCTTATAATTTATTTATTTTTAATTTTTAATTTATAAATAAATTCATTTTTAACGATATTTAAATATACCATAAAAGCTTCTTTTTGATGTTTTATGATGTGTGGTCGTTGAAAATCGTTTTCCTTGTTGGACAAAAATTCAATGCCCCATCTCCACCGTTTTCTAATCAATAGTGTATGCATATATATATAAATTTATATATATTCTCCTTCACAAAGCATAGATAGAGTTGGCCATTGTCTTGTTCTTGAGAATTTGAAGAAAGCACAAGAATCTAACTAACTAGCTATGCCATGTTTGGGGAGATCATGTTTGAGTGTCTTTCTTGTAGGAGTTTTGGTACTCTTGGGGGCTTTAAGTAGAGGTGAGTGCGTGAGAGAATTAAGGGACTTCAAAAGCACGTTTGAAAGCCAATTAGCAAAAGGGCCAGTGCCACCTTCTGGTCCCTCTCAATGTCACAATAAGCTTGGTCCTTACAAAGACAACAAATCTTCATTCCAAGACGAGGATTACTATGTTGTTTGTCCCTAGCACTTGTCAATCATGACAAATATATATGGTGTGGTTAGTTTTCATTTTCTTTACTTTTTGTTATATCATCATAGTAAGAGGACAAATTCAGCTTAAATATGTGTTCAATTGAGTTGTAATAAGTTTTTTTTTTTTATCTATTGTTATTAGCTAGGTATATCATCACTACATTATCAAACAAGGCATTTACTTTTTTTCATCTTTTTGCTGAAATATTTTGCCCAAATTAATATTTGAGTTTGAGCCTTTTTTTTCTCTTCTAGTTCTTGTTTTTGAATGTTTTCCTCCATTTTAGGATGATGAGAAAGAAAGTGAGAGGTAGTGCACAAGAGAGTATGGTAAGAAAATAGAGATATGCTTTTACATATTATTCCAAATGTCTTTATAAACACATTCTTCTTTTAATTCATAAAAAAATTCAGAACAAAATCATTATTACATTCTGAAAGTGAAAAACAATTTGAATGTATTGATTGATTCTAACTATATTATCTTAAGTTTCTTGGTTTCCTGTGTTGGAAAAAATATCTATAATTGTGTGAGTTTGAGGAGACTATACGAATCGTGTGCAAAATATTAATTAATAATGAAGTGGTTTAGAATTAGGGTTTCACGGTTGCAGATTTTAAGAGTTGGGAGACTAATAAAGGATTTACAACATGAACTTTTCAACTTGCTAGTGTGATCAATGACCCAAAATTATTAGCATCTTAATTTTGATAAACAAGTTAGCATGCTTAACAATCAAAATTATTTTTTCAATACATAATAACATGGTTTTTGCTTTTTATAATAATAGGAGCAGAACTTGGCTTGAAGCACATGTTCAACCTTAAAAAATCTTGCTCATAAGAATTTAAACATCCTCAGCTAAAACCCTACAACTCATCCACTTAAATAAACACCACAAAAGTCCTTAAATAATAGTCGACTATAGTGATAAAAAATAATTAATTATTATATAAGATCAATATAAATATTAATTTATAAACTAAAAATTATTAGTAACTAAAATAATTTTAAAAAATTATAATTAATCTAAATTGATAACTAAAATAATCTATATTATAAGTTAGTTTCTAAATTGGTTACTAATATTTGTCATTTAGAGACTATCAAATGGATTGGTCTTCAACTAAAATATTAGTTTTTAAATTGGTTTCTAGATATATTTTTATCATTAAAATCGGTTATTATTTATAAATTTTTTAAATAAAATATAATTCTAATTCTTCTAAAATATCTAAAATTTACACCGTGTTTACTTTGGTGATGGTACTATTGAGAAGGAAAAGCGAAGACAGAATTGAGAGATAGCTAGTGTTTGCTTTGGACGATTTGTGAGGACGGAATGGAGAGGATTTGCGAGATACGTCCTTCTTGTATCACTCGCAGATATGGGATGATTTGGAGTGAAATGAAAGCAAATGTCATCTTTGCTCTTCCTAGATATCATAATACCACGTGAGAAAAAGAAAGTTATTCGATTTCAAAGCTGGATAATCGATTCCAACCATGCTTAATAAATAATAATGCACATAGTTAAATTCTGAGAAATTACTTTCGTACAGTGTGACCATCATCACGAGTATGTTACTGTGGCTGCCTGCCTTTGCTGGCTTATGCGTTCACGAGTGCAATTTTTTTACTTTTACAGCCCAACTTTTTTACTTTGGCAGCCTAGCAATGCAGAGATTCGATTCTCTAGTTCTCTGATTTGCACAACTACACACAAGCATTCACAACCAACACATGAAAGATTCTTGGCAATACAGTGTTTGGTTTGAATTTCAAACAGTCTTGAAGACCATAGACCATTTAATAAGAGACTTGGTTGGTGTTTGTTTAGTTTGTGTCTTAAGTGCAAGTTGGTTCGTGTATTATTTGAGGCAGAAGTATATCTCATCTCATTTCTCCTTTATCATTCGTGAGCTGTTGTTTGTGCTTAAGAAGTGTCGCTTGTTCTGTGCTGAGTGCATTCAAGACTAGAGGTTCATCAAATTCATCAGGTTAGTAAATGTAGTTATCAAGGTATGTTAACTATTTGCAGGCTTGAGGCATGCATGTAGCATTTTCATGATGACCACGAATGGAGAATGATGTGTGGTGATGCCTGGAACGTGACTGCTGCCATATTTTAAACGTGAAGATGCGTTGAAGATGGAGAATGAAGCAGGAAGATGCGTTGAAGATGGAGAAGCAAAGCTTGAAGCATGGTTGTGTATTTGGTTCCAGAAGTGTTGTATTCGGTTCCATTGCTTAGAAGAAATTGAGGTAAAGGGTGCATTCGGTTATGGGGTGTGCGTATTTAGTTACGTTGCAGTATGAGATAACCAAGCAACATGGCGAATGTGTTGCAGTACCGATTGGAGCGCATGGTGGATGAGCTTGACGACCTCAACAACACCATTGTGGGATAGCCACAACCACCAAGTACGCAATTTTGATGTCCCAGAACTGTGGTGAGTGTACCTATGATAATGGTGCAGGTCAAGTGATGGTGGTGGTGTAGTGAGGAAGAAACAAATGAAGGTAAAAGAAAGGAAATGAATAACATAGGGGAAGTGAAACGGAGATGGGGAAATTGAGATCCGTGAGATGAGGTGCACTTCTGCATAGAGAAAATAAAGAGAAGAAGGTTTCAAATAAATTAAAATATCTAAATGATAAAGGTAAAAGTAAAAAAATTTAATCTAAGGATAAAATTATAATTAAAAAATTTAGAGAGGTGGAAGAAGGTGATGGAGGAAGCAATGTCCGTTTTTTATTCTACATTATGTCATTAAAAGTCGTGTTAAAGTGATTGTTTTTGGATTTATTAATACATGTAATTGATTGAATAATATTTTCACATAATCTTAATGAAAAAATGGGTTTTAGTAATTAAAAAAAATAAACGAGAGTAATAAATTATCATGTATTGAATTTATTATAATGTGTCTATGTTTAAAACATCTATACCAAATATTGATTTCTGTCTGTTGATGCTTTTGATTTTGATTCAAAGTTCCATTGCATTTTATATTGTTCCGTTTATCTTATCTAAATATTTATATTTTAATAGTGAAAAGTATAAGAAGTTTATTCTTTGTTATAAATCTCTCTCTCTATATCTCTATCTATATCTATATATATAAATATGGAGAGATTTCTTATTTTTTTAGTTTATTTCTTTTTAATTTTGTCATTTAAATAAGCATTAATTTTTAAATTAAAATAATTATTTTATTAATTATCATTTTTATAAATTTAAACATTTTTCAAAATTTAATTATAAAATTATTTACAAAATAAATAAAAATGATTTATAATAAAATAATAAAAATGAATTTAATTTTAAAATTATAAAAAAAATAATAATTTTGTTAATTTTTAGGCTTAATACCCTATTTTATCTCTAGTTTTGCTCGACAATGTCAAATTAGTTCTATGAAGTGCGTAAATTACGTCCTTACTTAATAAAATTTATATGAATAAAATCTCTTTCGTTAAATCCGTACAAACAACGTTAATTATTTTTTTCTCTCCTCTATTGCTTTTCTATGCAAAGCAGCAACTTTTTTTCTCTCTCTTCTATACCAATCATTGTATGTTCCCTATGAAATATGAAAAAAAAATCAGGCTTAGTTTCATCTTAATGGATTTAAAAAAAATCCCCGTTTACAAATAAAGATTTTAAATTTTTTTATATTTTAGTTAACTGTTTTACTTTTGTATATAGACATCTAAATATATATATATATATATATATATGTGTGTGTGATCATTCTAATTTATTTTTCATCTTGATATTTGTGTATTTTAATTTAATAAATTGATATTCTAATAAAGACTCATCCAACAGCTAACTACCAAATCGATCTGGTGTCAAACATTTGGAAGTACATTTACCTAAATAAAATGTTTTATGTACCAAAATGATTGCCAAAATGAAATATCACTCCAAATAGCGAAATGACAAAGCAGTAAACTTACTCAGATCTTCTGAATCTAAGATAAATAACATAATGTTCCTACCTATTAGCAAAAAATAATACTATATGATATATATCTTTTTTAATTTTATTCAAATTTGACAGTGTTACACTTCCATGCAATAGTCATATATATATATATATATATATATATATATATATATATATATATATATATATATATATATATATATATATATTGTAATAATTATTTTAGGAATTATGATTTCTAATAAATTGACATTTTAAATATTTTTACACTGTATTAACATTTAAACTGTGTTATTTTTACTGTAACATTTTTGTAAAACTACTAAATAAAAGATAAGCATAAGTAAGATATATAATTACATTATTATATTGTCATCTTTAAAACAGACAGTGAAGTTCATGGTAACCATTGTATTACAATAATCCCAGAGCTCATGAAGAGGGTTATTTGACGAAAGTTCTAATAAGGTTCCATTAATCAACTTCAGTTTGTTAATGAATTTAAGCGCAAGAAATATTATAATTTTTGTCATCAACAAATAAGAGTCAATAATAAAAATTGGATTTTCATGGTAAATGAAAAAAATAAGAGAGTTTAAGATTTTGTGTAAAAATCACTGTAGACATGAGAAAAGAAAGAATAAAAAAAAGAGAAAGGGAAATCAAACATTTCATATTATTTTAGTCTTTAGACTGTGTAAAAATGATCAATATATTAACATAAATAATATATACACAAAACAAAATTTATATAAAACTGTGTAACTGAAAAAACTGGTCAAATTGTTATAACTGCAACAAGGAAAACTATCTAATAAGAGCAAATTTTTAGACTATTGAATTTGTAATTTATATCATCTTTCTCACTTTAACATTTTATATCCCATATTAAAAATGTTATTAAATAAGAAAAGTATAAATTTTCTCCAACTTAAAAGTGTTGATAAATAAGAAAATGATAAATTTTCTTAGTCATCCTTAAAAGTTTATCTTTACTGAATATAAAACATTTTTTTTAAAATTATTTTGTCATATTTGTTATTATTTTCAACAAAATGTCAAATATGGCACTTAGAGATGTAACACTTTTAAAACTTTTCAACTTTTTAAAACAAATACTATTTTTTCATGTAAAATAAATACAAATTGTTAGAATTTTTTTAAATCTCTAATTTTGTGAACTGTTTGTATTAATTAATAAACAAAATGTTAAATTTATATATTTTAAGATTGTAAAGTTTAATAAACTTATCGCATGTAATAATTTGTGATTGAGTAGTGTTGTAAAAATGTGTAGTCCTTTACATTATAATTGCATGTTTTTCTTTAAAAAATTGATAGTTTTTTTAAACGACGACTTAATACAAATTTATAAATAATGAAAAAAATTCAAATTATTTAACTGGAGAAATAAACTATAACATGTACATTTTGAATTGGTGGAAATATCAATAATATATAAATCCTAATTTCAGTTGGAAAGATTGAATTTACTTTCCTCAGATAAATTATTTATCAACAAAATAGATTTCTATAACGTGATTCGGTCTAAATCATTTATTTTGAAAAATAAATTATAATGATATATATATATATATATATATATATTTTTTTTTAGGTTGATTTTTTTTTCATATTTCATAGGGAACATACAATTAGAAGAGAGACTATAAGCTGCTGCTTTAAAAAAAACAAAAAAAACAGAAAAAGTAGGAGAAAGAGAAAAATAATTAATGCCGTTTATACAGATTTAATGAAAAAAATTTCATTGATATAAATTTTATTAAATAAGAACGTAATTGACTCACTTTTTAAAAGATAGACTAATTTAACATTGTCGAACAAAACTAGATATTAAGCCTAATTTTTATTATCACTTGTTCTCACATATAATTTAATTAAAAATAACCCTATAATTTTTTTCACAATATTGGAAAAAATTAAAAAAAATAAAAAGGAAAACTAAAAATGTCACCCTTCATATAATATTGTATATTGTAAATATTTACTTAAATATGAAATAGTCTGATTAACAAAATATATAAACCACATGAAAGAATTTATCCTACCACATCAAACAAAACAATATTGCCACAGTTCCAGAAAAATTTATCTTATTTTCGCGAGGAACCACCGCGACAGATATATTCCTTCCCTCTTCACATTGGTTCAGGCTGTATAGCAGTTATCCACGCTGGTGAAATCATGTTGGCCTCCACACTTCTACCTCCCTCCAAGCTCCACCCTTCGCATCTCGTCCCTCCCATCACCGTCGCAGAAGCTCCTTTGAGAAACAGAGTCGCAATCTTTTCCAAATCCACCCGCAAACTCGCTTTCGTTGCCAGGGCCACCAATGACGCCCGTGACGGCACCGTTGACGCAACCTCTTCGCCGGTACACATCGTTTTGTTTTTCACCTCCCTTTTCTATATTTTTTTGTTTGATTTTGGTATTTAACCGTTCTTTTGGTGCTTATTGGGAAGTTTTATTGATTTCTGATGTATGTGTGCTCCGGTCTATGATTACTGATTGACATTATTTTTGTGTTTTAATTGAATCATCGGGTTTAATATAGAAGATGCTCATGTGAAGTTTGAGTGCGTGTGGCAACTTATTTTACAGAAATAATAAATATTCTTTTT
This sequence comes from Vigna umbellata, assembly GCF_029865625.1. Classification (NCBI taxonomy): domain Eukaryota; kingdom Viridiplantae; phylum Streptophyta; class Magnoliopsida; order Fabales; family Fabaceae; genus Vigna; species Vigna umbellata. Next base: position 51,033,221 of record NC_142167.1, on the reverse strand, counting down.
CCTCCTGCTTTCGAGATTTTTTTTGAGAAAGGAATAAATTTTAGGTTTAAATTCTTTGTCAAAGTTGTTGGATTATCTCATCGGTTGCGGTTTCGTAGCATTTCTTGATATGTAGGAAGTTACGGGCAAGAGGAATGCTTGGAAGACATTTTCAAATTTACTGGAAAAGACAAAAGCAGGGTAGAGAGAGAAAGAGAGTGAGTCGTGTATAAATTGTAGGACCTACTGAATTTTGTGATTTCCAATAATTTGAACCAACGAGAGTCTCTTTCTAGATTTTTCTTATGGACAAATGTGACGGATATGATCATATATCCACCAGCCAGAAATCTTGATGCAGTGGCCAAAATCGTGGTTGCAAGTGGTTTAAACCCTCTATGTACAAATGGTTGTTGATGCAGTGTGTAGATGCTTGCCACATCACTACTAAATGATGATAGGAGTTGCTTTTGCTTAAAAAAATGAATTACCATGGAGCAAAGCCAATAAACATTTTCTGAAGGATTTAAATTAAAATGTGTCGTTTTCGTTGTAATTAAAAGCATATTTAAATAAAAAAGTATATTTGTAGCATTTTTAGAAGACTTGCAGACATGTGCATAGTTTCAGATTATACCTGGTTTTGATTGTTGGTTGTATCCATCTTGTTTTGAAAGTAGTTTTGATTACTTTTGATATTTGTCTGAGATGTTATGCTTTGTGACCATACAGGGGAACAATTTAGGCAGCTACAATAATAGATTTTCAGAACGTTTCATGTGATGTCCAATGATTAAATTTTGCTTTCAGGGTTTTGATGCAGTAACAAGTACATCTTCTGGCCTTGGTGATGGTTATGTGGCTTTGTTTGTTCGTATGTTAGGCCTTGATCGTGATCCTCTGGATAGAGAACAAGCTATAATTGCTCTCTGGAAGTATTCACTCGGTGGAAAGAAGTGTATAGACACTATAATGCAGTTTCCTGGTTGTATTAATCTTGTTGTGAACCTCCTCAGATTAGAGTCTACGTCAGCATGCGAGGCAGCTGCAGGCCTTCTGCGATCATTGTCTTCAGTCAATCTGTATAGAAATTTTGTAGCTGAAAGTGGAGCGATAGAAGAGATAAATAGATTGCTGAGACAATCTTCCTTGACTCCTGAGGTATGGAGGGTATACGGAAATTTGGGTTCATGTGCACATATTTCTTTGGTGTAGAAAATTAGAATATCTATAACCCTTTTTGCAGGTAAAGGAGCAGAGTTTGACTACACTCTGGAATTTATCTGTTGATGAGAAGCTCTGGATTAAAATTTCAAAGACTGAGATCCTTCCTGTAGCTATTAAGTACCTTGAAGATAAAGACATTAAAGTGAAGGAGGCTGCAGGGGGAATTTTGGCAAATTTAGCACTGAGTCGTGTTAACCACAGCATCATGGTTGAAGCGGGTGTTATACCAAAATTGGTGAGACTTTCTTTGGGTTTTTTAATTGGAAGTTGGTTATCTTTGCATGCTGTACTGGTTTACATGCTTATCTATCTATGAGCAGTATGTAATTTCTATTTAGATTAATTCTGCTAGAGATAAAGCAAAAATTCTTAGGTTTTGGCCTAAAACACTAGGATTTTGATGATATAGCTCTTCACGTTGTAGCCTCATTGGTCAAGTGATGAGTCCATTCGATGTCAACCTGGGTTCCCAAATTATCTATGAACCGTGTTTGATTCATGTTAAGATCAATTCTGCTATGAGTAAACAATAATTCCTGGATTTACACTAAGCTCTTCTCAGAATGGAAGTCTTTTTGTCAAATTGGTGGGGAGTCTCATTCCATTTCAACCTAGGTCCTCTACTGCTCTTTAGAAACATAACTTTATATTTTGCAGAAAGAAAGACACAAGTTACCTTATATTTGGAATTTGTGAAAGAATTCTCGGTCCAGTAAAAGGAGGATGTGTGTGGAAAATATTGAATAATTATATCAGATCAGAGATAAAAAAGAATGACTCAACTTTTAAGTAACAGTGAATGAATTTACAGTTATTCAGTTTCTCATCACTATAAAAAGAAATAGTATATACACTGTTTTTATTTTATTTTTTAGTCTTTTTCGTCTCTAGCTTTCAACTTAAACCATGGCAGTAATGTTTTCCAATTGAAACTTATTGATATTTGCATTGTAGTTAGCGAAGTTCCTTTCTCTTGATGCTCACAATAGCTTAATGTTACTTCAGGCAAAGTTCTTAAAATCTATGGAAGGATCAAAAGTTCTTAGGAAGGAAGCAAGGAATGCATTGTTAGAACTTTTTAAGGACAATGATTATAAAATTCTTGTTATGGAGGAAGGTCTGGTTCCTGTCCCATTAATTGGTGCTGCAGCCTTTAAGTCATTTACCCCAGCACATTTGAGGCTCACATTACCTGATGGTACAGAAATTGAAAGGACTTCTAGACCGCCATCGCGATTTGGTGCTTCGGAATTACTTCTTGGATTAAATATTGATGACAAGAATGCTAACTTAGAGGAAGCAAAGGTCAGTGCAATTATTGGCCGAAGCCAACAACAATTCCTTGCTCGTGTTGGAGCCTTAGAAATGGAAGAAAAAACTATACCGAATTCTGATTGCTCAAATGATCAGAGGTTTACACTTTTACCTTGGATGGATGGTGTTGCTCGTTTAGCACTGATATTAGAACTGGAAGATAAGTCTGCATCAATAAAGGCTGCAAAATCAATTGCCACTTCATGTATCAATGAACATATGCGTATTGCATTCAGGGAGGCTGGAGTAATTAAGCATTTAATAAGGCTTTTGAACTGTGACGACGATGCAGTCCAGTTGACAGTAACACAAGCTTTGGAAAGGCTGTCTGTTAGGTAAAATAATAAAAATATTGTTCATAGCTTTCATGATATTGAGGAAAATTGACTCTTCTTTTCACCTAATATGTATTGCTATTTTATTGTTCTATTGTAAATTGGAAATGGTGTCAAATAGTTAATATCGGTGTATAGTAAAGAAATTAATAAATAAAGGTAGAAAATAGATATGTGGTTAAAGTATGTATTTTTTATATAGCATTTAAGAAATATACATGGAAAAGAAAATAGGAAAAAGACAAAAATAACATCATATGGATAATGTTCATGAAAATGATCACAACTTTGAGTGAAATAAGACTTGCTTGTAAAATTGTTGCTCTTAAACCTTAGGGAAGAGAGAAACATTGAGTTGAAAATGTGATTTTGAGACCACATGAGGACTTTATTTATATTGAGAGAAATGAATCAGTATAGTTATTAGAATACAATAGAATAAAAGAAAATAAGAAACTTGAGATTGAAAAGAAATAATTCTTGAGAGCTTAATTCTCATAATCTTCTATTTATAAAAATAAATTGATATAAGAGTATATGATAATTAGGGAAACCTTAGACACAATATAATAACCCTAGACACAATATAATCATGATAAATATGGTAACCTAGACACAATATAATCATGATAAATAGGGTAACCCTAGACACAATATAATCATGATAAATAGGGTAAATATTCTAACAAAGAGGTTTCTTTCTCTCTATGTATGTTTCTGTTACATTGTTTCTCTCTGTGGTTTGTGTTAGATATTAAGATGTGTGTTTTTGTTATTTGGGCTTAGTCTATTCTGTATTAGGGCATTGGCCCATATCTTACAATATAAATAAACTACCCTATGTGTATGCTAAACACACAAGGGATATTTTCTCCCAATCTTCTCTATTTCTCATATGGTATCTAGAGCACAGGAATAGTTCCAGTCAACTCCACGGTCTCCGGCACCTATCACTGTCGCCGTCGTCACCGCCGCCGCCGTCGCAGCCGCCGTCGCCGCCGCCGCCGCCGTCGCCGCCGCCGCCGCCGGAGTTCCAGAATCGACCGGCGACCACACCATCGGGATCGTCTCGGCCGGGCGACCACCGTCGCACGAAGATCGCGGCGATCGGAGCACCCACGCGCCGCCACGCGCCGCCGCAAGATTCGCCGCTGCCGCCGCGCGTGCCGGCGCGTCGCCGGAGCTTTCCGCCGCCGATCAGCACCGCCGTGATCGCCTCCTCGCCCTCTTTCCGGATCTGTGGTCGTTGCGTCAATCGGAGCACTTTGAATTTTTAGGGTTTCTCCCTCTCTATGGCGTCTTCCTCGTCTACAAACACCTCTGTTGGTGGCTCATCTTCTGATCCCTCAATATATACCAATTATGTGAATGTACACTTGTCCATTGACAAGTTAGATGGCACAAATTATGCAACATGGGCGTCCGACATCAAACTTTGGTTGAAGAGTCAGGGGTACTTAGATCATCTTACTCAAAATGTGACTATTGCTCCCATAGATGACACTTCCCGCTGGATGAAAATTGATGCTCAGTTATGTATTGTTATAAAGTCCACCATTCACTCCTCACTGAAACAAATGTTTCGATCCTATGAAACATGTTCAGAAGTATGGGCACAAGCGAAGTTGTTATACACCAATGACACTCAGCGTCTTTATGGTGTTTGTCAGGACCTATTAACTGTTATTGGTCCGCGCAATCCTGGTCCCATGGCAGATTATTTGGGTAAAATTCATGCCCTTCTTCATGACTTTAATGATATATTACCTCCTGCTTCCACTCCTGCTGAAGAATTGGAACAACGGTCAAAGTTCTTCATGTTGTTGGCATTATACGGACTCTCTGATGATGTTTCTCATGTCCGTGATCAGATTTTGGGTTCTCCTGTCATACCCAACTTTACTTCTACTTGTTCTGCTCTTTTGCGTATACCGAGCAAACCCGTCACTGAGACATCCTCCCATACTGATGATTCCTCTGTTATGGCTGCTCAACGTGATGATCGAAGTCGGTCTCGCAAGCCAAGTAAAGGACGTCCAAAATGTGACCATTGTGGCAAGTTAGGCCACAAGATTGATAAATGTTATGCTCTCCATGGACGTCCTCCTCGATCTGTAGCAATGGCAAATTCTGATCCACCTCCCCGATCACCGTCTGCAGACCATCCTACTTCATCTAATACCATAGACAAACCTGCACTCTTCAACGAATTTCTCAGATGGTATGAGGATCATCAGCACTCTGGTTCCACTACATCTGCATCTGTTGCACGTACAGGTACACCTTTTGTTGGTCTAACTCACTCTCTCGGACCTTGGGTCCTTGACTCAGGCGCCACTGATCACATCACCGGTAACAAGTCTTTGTTTTCTTCCTTGTCATGTCCTGATAATTTACCCTTGGTAACAATGGCTGATGGGTCTAGAGTCTCATCTCATGGTATTGGTACTGTTAATATTTTTCCATCCATATCCATTGATCATGTACTTTATGTCCCTGGGTCTCCCTTCAACTTACTGTCCATTAGTCGTTTAACTCGCACTCTTAATTGTGTTATTTCATTTACTAAAGATTCTGTTTGGTTGCAGGACCGGAGTTCGAAACACATGATTGGCACAGGATGTGAGTCTCATGGCCTTTATCATCTTCGTCCTTCTCCACATGTTGGCGTAGTCATGGAGTCACCATCCCTTCTTCATGCTCAGTTCGGTCATCCTAGTCTTGCCAAACTACAACAACTTGTCCCGAGGTTGTCCACATTATCAAGTTTGTCGTGTGAGTCTTGTCAGTTAGGGAAGCATACTCGTAGTTCCTTTCCTCGTAGTGTCTCACAACGGGCGTCGTCTCCCTTTTCATTGGTTCATTCTGACATTTGGGGACCTAGTCGTGTTAAGTCCATTTTAGGTTTTCAGTATTTTGTTACTTTTATTGATGACTATTCCAGATGTACTTGGTTGTTTTTAATGAAGAATCGTTCTGAGTTGTTTTCTATTTTCCAATCTTTTTTCAATGAAATAAAAACACAGTTTGGGGTTTCTATTCGACATTTACGTAGTGATAATGGCCGTGAATACCTTTCTCAACAGTTTAAACAGTTTATGGCTTCTCATGGCATTCTTCACCAAACCTCATGTGCTTATACCCCTCAACAAAATGGGGTGGCTGAGCGCAAGAATAGACACCTTATTGAAACAACTCGTACACTTCTGATACACGGTCAAGTACCCTCACGCTTTTGGGGTGATGCAGTTCTCACAGCATGTTATCTTATCAACCGCATGCCATCTTCCGTCCTAGATAACAAAATCCCTCATTCTATCTTATTTCCTCAAGACCCTCTGCATCCATTACCTCTTCGAGTTTTTGGGTCTACATGTTTTGTTCATGATTTTAGTCCTGGTCTTGATAAGTTGTCTCCTAGATCTCACAAATGTGTCTTCTTAGGATTTCCCCGGTCACAAAAGGGCTATAAGTGTTTTTCCCCATCTCTCAATCGTCATTTTATCTCTGCTGATGTCACTTTTGATGAGTCTTCTTTTTACTTTTCACATCTATCTTCTAGTTCTGTACCTCTCCCTGTTACTGTTGATATTCCTCTTGTCTGTGATCCTCCTGGTGATACTCCACCCCTTTTGTCTTCTCCTTCTTTAGACTCTCATTCACCACAGGCTCATCCTTCACCTCCACCACTTCAGGTTTATAGTCGCCGTAATTGCCTACCTCATGACTCACTTCCGGTGCCGCCTCATGTGTCTCCTCCGGCTCCAGCAACTGAGTCTGACTTGCCTATTGCCCTCCGTAAAGGTATACGCTCTACCCGTAACCCTTCCCCCCATTATACTGTTCTTAATTACCACAGATTATCTCCATCATTTTATACTTGTCTCTCATCCATTTCTTCTGTGTCAATTCCCAAATCTGTGGGTGATGCCTTAACTCATCCTGGTTGGCGTCAAGCTATGATGGATGAATTAAGTGCCTTACAGGAAAGTGGAACTTGGGAGCTTGTCCAATTACCATCTGGAAAGTCTGTTGTTGGTTGCAGGTGGGTGTATGCTATCAAGGTTGGTCCTGATGGTACAATTGATCGTCTGAAAGCTCGACTGGTTGCCAAAGGCTACACACAGATTTTTGGTTTGGATTATGGTGATACTTTTTCTCCAGTGGCAAAGATGACCTCTGTTCGCCTATTCATTGCCATGGCCGCTCTTCGACAATGGCCTCTTTACCAACTTGATGTCAAAAATGCTTTTCTCAATGGTGATTTGCATGAAGAAATTTATATGGAGCAACCGCCTGGCTTTGTTGCTCAGGGGGAGTCATCTGGATTGGTATGTCGTCTTCGCAAATCCTTATATGGCCTAAAACAGTCTCCTCGGGCCTGGTTTGGTAAATTCAGTTGTGTTGTTCAACAATTTGGTATGTCTCGCAGTGAAGCGGATCATTCAGTGTTCTATCGCCACTCGAGTGCTGGATGTATCTACTTAATAGTGTATGTCGATGATATTGTTCTCACAGGAAGCGACTATCTTGGCATCTCTCAGATGAAACAACACCTTTGTCATCATTTTCAAACCAAAGATCTTGGCAAACTTCGGTATTTTTTGGGTATTGAAGTAGCACAATCCAGTGATGGTATTGTCATATCTCAGAGGAAGTATGCGTTAGACATCTTGGAGGAAACAGGGTTAATGAACTGTAAATCTGTTGAGACACCTATGGACCCTAACATCAAACTCCTACCAAATCAGGGGGAGCCTTTCTCAGATCCTGAACGGTACAGAAGACTAGTTGGTAAATTAAACTATCTTACTGTTACGCGTCCTGACATTTCCTTCGCAGTTAGTGTGGTGAGTCAATTTCTAAACTCCCCATGTGAAGACCATTGGGATGCAGTTGTTCGCATACTGAAGTATATTAAAAGATCACCTGGGAAAGGTTTGCTATATGGCCCCAACAACGATACAAAAATCGTTTGTTATTCAGATGCTGATTGGGCTGGTTCCCCTTCTGATAGGAGGTCTACTTCTGGATATTGTGTCTCTATTGGTGGCAACCTGATATCTTGGAAAAGTAAGAAGCAAAGTGTTGTGGCAAGGTCCAGTGCAGAAGCAGAATATAGAGCTATGGCATCAGCTACTTGCGAGCTTGTGTGGCTTAAACAATTGTTGAGTGAATTGAAATTTGGAGATGTCACTCACATGATACTTATATGTGATAATCAAGCTGCTCTCCATATTAGCTCTAATCCTGTCTTCCATGAGAGAACCAAACACATTGAAGTTGATTGCCATTTCATTCGAGAAAAAATCATATCCGGAGATATCAAGACTGAGTTTGTTAATTCAAGCAACCAGTTGGCAGACATATTCACTAAGTCCTTACGAGGACCTAGAATTGATTATCTTTGTAACAAGCTTGGAACATATGATTTATATGCTCCAGCTTGAGGGGGAGTGTTAGATATTAAGATGTGTGTTTTTGTTATTTGGGCTTAGTCTATTCTGTATTAGGGCATTGGCCCATATCTTACAATATAAATAAACTACCCTATGTGTATGCTAAACACACAAGGGATATTTTCTCCCAATCTTCTCTATTTCTCATAGTTTGTTATTTCCAGCTGTCACTTTTTGGTGAATCTGCTCATGTGTGTGCCAAATATATTAATTTTTCAGCCAAATATATTAATTTTTCAACCAGCCTGTGATACATCCTTTTGTCTATTACTGATTCCTCTTCAGCCAGACGTAACTTGTGATTGGGATCCATTGGAGTTGACACCGGTCTGCACCCAATTTTCTCAGTTACTACCAGAAAATTAGTTATATAGTTTTGTTGAGATATTAAAATTCCATGGTTAGAGCAGGCTCTTTTAGTCCTAATTCCTGAACTAGTCTCTATTTCAAGTCTTCTTTCTCTTTTTCATCATTTTCTGTCAGTATAATATCATCAACATAAAATAGAAGTACTATTATCCCTTCTTTCCCTGAATGTTTAGTAAACAAAGTGTGATATCCATGACTTTGTTTGTTGTCAAATCCCTTCATAGCTTTTGTGAATAAACGAAACCAAACTCTAGGAATTGTTTCAGTCCATAAAGAGCCTTGTGTAGTCTACACACTTTATTTTTTGTGTCCTTCGAATCCTAGTGGAATATTCATGTAGATTTCTTCGAAGTTTCCAAAGAGAAATGCATTTTTAACAATTTATTTTAGAAGTTTCCAATCAAAGTGGGCAAAAGAATGCATACCGTATTCATCTTAGTAACTGGTGCAAGGTCTATTCCATAAGCTTGAGTGTATCCCTTGAGTCTATTCCATCAACCTTATATTTTTTTGTGCATATCCATAAGCACTGTTCTTTTCCGATGCATTCATCTCCACTTTCTTGGTCAAAGCTTCAATAACAATGTTAGGGACAACAAAATTCAAACTCACAGTAAACTGATAATCTATCCAGAGAAATGTAATTTGATATAGGGAGGTTGTTTTGTGTAGTTTCTAGTACTTTTTTTATGGCTATTGGCAGATCAAGGTCACATGGAGAGTTGAGAGTGTTCTCAATTTTTGGTTCAAAGTATTGGATTCAGAACTTGGATTGGATTCATGGATTTGCCACATGTCTGGAATGCTCTTCTTTTGGAAAACTATATGTACTAATTTTGGGGCTGAATATCTTATTGTTCCAATATTTTATGGTCATCAATGATATTATCCATTACAGTTTCTAATTGTGCCCCAAAATTAATTTTCTGAGCTATAGGTTCATTTGTGGAGAAAAAAAAATATTTAGTTTCAATGAAGGGATGTTAGTGGAGATATACAATATTTGATATGATGGGCTATAACACTGATTTTGTGATCTTAAAGTGAGGGAAAAAATTTCTTCAGGGTTTCAAGATGATTTTTGATCTCTAGTATATGTGAGGGTAGTCTATTTAACATATATGCAGCAGTGAGCCCAATAATTTTTTGGAGCTTTCCCTTAAAAGAGAAGTGCTTGGCTGGTGTTAAGTAAGAAACTATTTTTCCTCCTTGCCACTCCATTCTATTGGGGAGTATTGGGGAGTATAGGCACATGAAGAGTCATGAATAATCCCTTTGGAGTGAAAAGCTTGAGAAAAATACATTAGATACAATGAATGAAAGAGAAAATGAGAGAATTCTAGAAGATACAAAGCATGGTCCTTCAATCTGGATCATACAAATTCTATATACCAAGTTTGGAACAAATAATTTAAATTTGAGGACTCTTTGTTAATAAATTTGCAACTTGATCATTTGATTTGACAAATTCAGTGCAAATTTCTTTAGACAACTTTTCTTGAATAAATTGAAAATCAATTTCGATGTGTTTCTCTTATGTAACCTTGGATCGGAAGCAATGTGGAGAGTAACCTGATTATCAAAAATCTAGTTCTTGTAAGAACTGGATCTCTTATGGTCATAATAAGGTTCTGTTTGGTTAAGTACATGTATGAAACTTGGATCCATTGATGTGTCTATAGAGACTTCAAATTTATCATCTTTTTTTCTTCTGGAATATTGATAGTGTATTTTCATTGAGATATGACCAAACCATCCTTTGGTTGTGCCATTTCTATACCAAGGAATAACATAGGTGTCCATCATGGTTTTGACCATACAGCATCTTGATAGAGATCTATACTCAAGGCACTTATCCTCTTCCATTATTCAGTGAAGACCAAGGGCAAGAATCCCATTGGAGTACTCTTTCAGAGGCACTCCTGCCTCTGCATGCAAATAAATTTCAAAGATATTAGGTGACTAAGTGAAAGTGAACAACTTTTAGCACGTCTTGTAGAGGGCATAGAGAGCACACTCCTTGTAGCCAAAATAAAATAAAATAGATGAAAACATCTATAATTGTGGTCAATAAAAAAATGAGGTTTTCGGTTACTAATGGTGGATAAGGTATTAGTTTTAGTGGCAGACATTAAGTTTGCATGACACATAGATAGTATGAATCATTGACAATGATAAACACGAAGTTTCTTCAGCATGTTGCAGTAAGTCATGCTGGAGAAGATGGTGGTGGATGGGACAGTATTGAGACACTGTGTGGAGGGAAATGTAAAAAGAGAGGGAAAGAATCTAGAAATCTAATATCATATTGAGAGGATTGGCTGTAATTGTTTGATCTGCACACGAAATCCTCTTATTTATGATGAAGAAAAATGATACAATAATAAGGAACAAAATAAAAATATAATAATAGGAAATAGATATTTCTCTATTGAATCATGTCATATCTTCCTATTTATTATAATCAATTCATATACTAAAGTAGTCAAATCATATATCTAACAAGTTTTAATAATTGCTTTGTGATTTTCTTGGTGCAGCGATATTGTTTGCCAGGTAATTGAAGCTGAAGGGGTTTTAGGTCCTTTAGTTAGTATTTTGAAATGCTCGGGGACAGTGGGAACTATTGTGGAAAAGGTATTGTTATTTCTTTTGTGTTTATTAAGTCTGGCAAGGTTCTAGAACATAAGGATAAAAACTGAATTAGGTTTATCTGATGATTTAATATTCCTCTACAGTCATTGAGTATACTAGCAAGGATATTTGACCTCAGTAAACAAAAGCAACTGGAGGTTTGTATTGCACGTCTTGCAGGAACTTTAGAGTTTTTTTTTTTCTAATTGATTGTCAAGTACATTGATTCCTTTCTTTTTTGATGGACCAGTTAATGGATTTGAGAAAGCATTTGGTGGAGCAAAAAATGACTGTTTCAACCAGGTTTAGTAGTACTGAACAAACTGTATCAAAAACATTCTCTAGGTTATTAGAGGGACTGAACCAGATTTTTGAGTTTAACATTGATCTTTATATTGTTTGATCCAGCAACAAGTCATAAGTGTTCTACTTAGTGGTAGTTAGCACTGATTGTTTATGTGTTAAATCTTTCAGGAATAATATACTGGATTCTGTTTTCATTGCACACCTTGTTGAGATTCTGAAGTCCTCTCCTCCCAATTTACAAGGAAAAGCTGCTTCTGTGCTTGAATTTGTGGCATTGAGTGACCCAACTCTAGCTCCAATTTGTTTTTTGGATATCGAATGTGGTCTCAGTTCTGCTTTTCAACAAAAGATTTTGAAAATTTCAGGTAAATAATATCTGCATGCACTCTGTTACAAGTACATATTCTTTTCAGTTGCTTTTTATGTCTTCTATTTTTGTATGTGGATGTATAACATGTTCATCTCAATGACCAAACATCATTATTTCTGTTTCAAAATGTATGGTTTTTGCGAGATGTGAGGGTACGGTTAAGAGACGAAATTGGGTCTCTTACTTTTTATTATCACCAACCATAAGTTGGATCTGATCAACTGGTGCATAATCAGTGGCATTTGCCATTGTTTATTTTTAACTCTTCTTTTACCCACATTGTGTTCTCATTTTATTTATGCTTGATTCATATTTTTCTTCTTGCTCAAGTATTATCTTATATAATATCTATTGTCATATACAAGCCACCTTTAATTAATTAATGAAAAATGAGTCATCATTATTGAGATTTTTTCTTACTTGAGATCAAAGTAAAGCAGATTTAGAGAAAAAGTATCACTGTAATTTGTGTGTGACCTTTGAGATGGGCTTTGAGACGATTAATAGTACTACTAAGACCAACTTTGATAGCAAAGATCTATCTAGACCCTCCAACTTCACTTGGACTCCAATACAGCATCCCCTGGCCACCTTCTTCTGTCCATCACCTAAGCACACTTTATAAGGGGGTGTATCAATACTCTTTAGCCTTAATTCCTCCACCAAGCTGGTGGAAATAAAGCTATGACTCGCCCCACTGTCAATCAACATCAAAACTCTCCTTCCCTACACCCAACCTTGTAGCTTCATTGTATTAGATTGTGTTAATCCTCCAGTAGACAACCCAGACAGCTCCATGGTTGTTTGTTCCATCTCGACAGTCTCCTCTGCTTCGTCTTCTTCATCTTCTTCAGCCAATATCATCACACACATGCTTCTCTTTACGCATCGATGGCCAGGACTGTAAGGTCCGCCATAGTGGAAACAATGTCCTTTTTCACGTCTTTTAATATACTTTGGATATGGCAGAGTTCTTACTCCCCTTCCTTGGGCGTTTCCTCCCCCGCTATTGTCTGCTCTGGAATTCAAGTTATTGGAAACACTATCTTTCTTCATCCCTTGCCCTCCGCCGGTGTTCACAGTCCCTTCTGATGAACGTCGATAGATTTTCGTGCTCGCGATGGTCCTGGACCTCTCGTAGTATCTTCCCCACGTTGCCCCTCCTTTTCCTCCCGTTCCGCCACTCCCTTGCGATACAAACCCAGCTTGTTCGACGTCTCGAGCTCGTTCCATTGCCGTCAACAAGTCGTGTGGGTCGTGCGGTCTCACCATATTACATAGTCCCTCCTGTAATCCAGTAATTGCTCTTCATTTACTCCTGATGCTTGCGCTACCAGGATTTCGAACTCTTGGATATACTTGTCGACGCTCCCTTTTTGTCGCAAGGCGGCCAGTTTCTCAAAAACGGTGCCGCTATTCAGTTTGCCAAACCTTTTCATCAGAGCATCAGTGAACAGCTTCCAAGTTGGATGCCTGGTTTTCTTCAGCCAAAAGCGGAACCAGTAGCTAGTGCCTCCCTCCATACAAATATAAACGAGCTTCGTCTTCTCTTTCTCTGACACGCTCTGGAGGTCAAAGAACTTCTCAGCCTTTGCGATCCAAGATCAATACCTTCAAATGTAGGTAGTTCAACGGGCTTCATCCAACTGCGTTGTACTTTGCCTTGTCATCTTCTGATTCATCCTCCGAGCTCTCCGATGGTCGTCGTTCGCGTTCAACACTGACGGAATCACGACTTCCTTCAGAGCTTCGATCCTGGCTCCTGGAGCGTCGTCCAAAAGCACGATTAAACGACTGGAGTTCGTGAGTCACCGCTCGCATCTCCGCCTTCAATTGTTCCATCGTCGACTCGATCGTCATCACTCGTCCCTCCATTTTTCTTCTCTACCGCTCTCTCCTCGCTCTGCTTCCCTTTGATACAGATCCGACAGGTCGGACCAAATTTGGTACATTCCTTTATTCAGGGAACCGAAACAGATGTCTCTCTTCTTACCCACACTCTAAACAACAGAAAATAAACTGTATGTATATGTATTTTATTCAATCTGTAATGTGTAGAAAGAAGAAATACAAGTAAATGTCCCAAGGAAGCCTCCCTTCCTCCACTGGAAAAGACATCGACGAGTCTTAACCTCAACAAAAATATCTGATACCCTTTTCTCTCTCTATTCTGTTTGTTATTTACACTCTCTCTTTACTAACAAACTAACCTCCTTTCCCGCCTCTAATTTCCTTCCCTTTTATTCCTCCTCACGTATACCTTTAAATGTCTAAAAGTAAGGGAGGTTGATTTGGACGATTCCAAGATAGCTACAACAAGAAAAGGTTAGGAAAACAAAGGCAATAAGATAATCTAAATTCTGATTACCAAATGATGGGACAAGCTGCTCCAAGCTATATGACTCAAGCAAGGTGAAGACTTCCAAGTGGGTTGGTGGTTGCAAAAGCTTAATGGTGGTGGAAATTTAGGCATATGGTTGTTTTGATGTGATGACTTCTTTTCCAAGCTATATGACTCAAATAAGGAGGAGTTGTGGTGGTGTTTGAGTGTTCTCAAGAGAGGTTGAGTCAACTCTTAAGGAAGGATGACTAGAGGAAACCCATAAGGTGTGTTTCGACCTTGGTGACCTAAGTTGAGTAATATGGCACAAATTTGGCAGCATAATAATGTTCAAATTCAAAGGTGAATTTACATGGGGGAGATACCTTTATTTATAAGCTTAGGTAATCCTAAAGGTGTCTCTAAATTGTAAAAGCAAAACTCTAATATTTTAACTTGGAGACCAAGGTAAAATCCTTTTCATTAGGATTGACACATGGCTACTACTGAGCATGACACATGGCAAGAGTATGTGTCTAACAAAAGAGAGCAACTTGGGGACCACTCTAGCCAAGGGCCCACAAGCTTCTAGAAGGTTTGCTCTCCAAGCTAGGTTTTTATCTTAGATCCACGTGTTTCCTTAGGGCCATCTTCTTTAGGCCCAAAACCTTACACTACAACCTGAGGCCCAAATACAAGATCCAAAAACTATTTGATCCATTATACAATTCTTAAAACAAACATAATCTATTAAAAATTCACTCATGGTCCATGATGATAAGAGTTTAGGTCTACATTCCACATATGACTTCACAACTCTTGAGTATATTTCGCCATGGTTAGGGGTATGCCATCATGTATGCTAACAAAGTTACATATTTTAACTCCATTTCTAGTGAAGATTTTTTTCATTAATAAATAATACCATATTTATTGATTACATTAGCGTGCAAAATTTTAATCCTAAATTTAGCGAGTATAATCAAATTATCTTAAAATCACAGAAAGATGGCATATTTTCCCTAATGGTCAATACTCTCTCTAATGCACCAAATATCTTCCCCACATATTTCCTCATATGGTCCATGGAGTGTATATATATATCCGTTCAGCTCTTCACATATATACATATGTTGTTCTAGGTCTGTGCGAACGTATGTCATTATCCTTCTTCAAATGGTACTCTCTGTAAGTAAAAATAACTCAATATCTTACGCCTATGCAGGGGACATGGAATCTGATGCAGAAGATCAATTTTATGAAGCATATGCAATTGAATTTGAAGAAGCTGGTCTGGCAATATCTGCAGCATCACGATTGCTGACTATACTACTCGATTGCGAGCAGTTCCGCAACCAAATAAATGCCTCCTACTTCATTGATATGCTTCGCGAAATCCTCAAGTCCAATATTCCTCTCCGCAGCAAAGAGTCGGTAGCTGCATGCCTACTTAAACTGAGTTCTTTCTCTGCCTCCATCACCAGTGTCTATCCAATCAACGTGGAAGTTACACTTTACGAGACAATCCCAAGACTTCTAGAACAGATCAAAACTTCATTCTCCCCAGAAGCACAAGAAACTGCTGTTGTAGAACTTAATAGAATAATATCTGAAGGAGTGGTAGATTCCACAGACGAAGCTATTATTTCAGAGGGGGCAATACGTTCATTGGTGATGCTGATTGAAGAAGGTAGTGAAAGGGCTGTTGACGCAAGCTTGGCAATACTGCACAATCTGAGTAAGAACAATGAGAACCACTCAGCACTGGTGACTGCTGGAGCCGTGCAGGTGTTAAAAAGAATTGTTCTTGCAAACAGACCACACTGGGAACGGGCACTTCTTTTACTCAGGATTTTGCAACCTTGAGTGATGAGTTCAATGGTGCAAATCTTGAAACAGTTTCCTCGTAGTATAATCCACTTTTTTTCTTTTCTTTTTTCTTTTTGTACAATTGTATAATTTAATACTTTAAATGTGTAGAAGAAAATTCTATACTTTATTTATAATGCGCGCAGTAGGCTTTTGTAGTCTTAGATTTGATAATGCGTGCAATAGTCTTTATTTTAAAAAACAATGTATTTATTCTTTTATTTATGCCTAATTTAAATAAAAACAGAAACACACATAGTAGATCAAACAAGTTGAACACTTACAACCTATTTGAAAGTTTAAATTGGTATTTTAATTATTGTTTTGAAGACGACATTTTGAGATAATGATTAAGAAATCAAAATTTGAAAGACTTTATTGAAAAATACAATATATAATGTGGTATATACGTTTTAACCATGAGTTTGTGGTAAATTATTTATTTGTAATAGTTACCATAAGGGAGTTTGGTACTAGATCATATCTGAAAAAAATGGTTATTTTTTCATTATAATATTTTAGAACTATGATAGTTTAGTGGACGAAATATATTTACATAACTTTTTCAAATTTAAAAGGTACTATTTAGTTTTATTAAAATCTTAAACTATTGTCTCATTAAATAATTTAATGAGAGTAACAATGTTTTATTAAGTAAATATTTTATTTTAACTTAAGAAAATTTGATTATTACCTCTTTTATAGTATGACTAAAACTATTATTTAACTCTTATCTTTACTTGTCCTAAGATAGATGATTTTGTTGCTTAAGTACTAACCTAATTATTTGGACACTTCTTTTTGCATTAATATTTTGTTGAGTATTGTTTAACAAATTTCAAAATATAGATGATTAGATATTTTGAT
Source organism: Vigna umbellata (assembly GCF_029865625.1). Lineage (NCBI taxonomy): Eukaryota > Viridiplantae > Streptophyta > Magnoliopsida > Fabales > Fabaceae > Vigna > Vigna umbellata. Next base: position 51,016,172 of record NC_142167.1, on the reverse strand, counting down.
TTTGTCTCAATATTAATTAGTCGGATGATTCTCCTTCTGGTAGGCGTATGTGAAATTGGTTCCTACTTTAAAACAATTTCAATTATTTCTTAACTTTTTTGAAAAATGTTCAATTAGGTTTTTTTTTTGAAAAAACAAATTAATTATAAGTTACGTGTCAATCTATGATTTTTTTTAATTTTTTTTAATTCTTTAAAAATAATTAAAACAATTTTGTAAACATTATTATTATCACGTGTCAAGTCCCTAGTGTGACACGTGACACATGACAACAACTTCAAATGATCCCGTGTAATCAATTATTAGAATCAAAAGGTCTCCAATATTTCATTTGAAATAAAAGAAATCTTATTATTGGATGACCAAGATGCTTCTTAAAAATTGAAATTTTTAATTAATGGATGAACAATGTTACCATTTTTGTTCAATAGGATACCAAAGTGGATGATTGACTCATTCTATACAAGAAAGAATCACATAAATCTTTTAATAACACATACTCTTATTTTTCAATGATATCTTCCTACTCAAATTGGCTCAATTTCATGAAACTTTTTCATAGAAGTTCATTGATATACATAATTGACTTCAATTAATCAATATCACTTCTATATGTTATTGTCAATGCTAAGTGTTATTGTCTTGATTTCAATTTAATCTCTTTTGATTTAATTTAATCCTTTTTTTTAAAAAAATGGAACAATATTATCTTCCTCTAAACAAAATTTATTATTTGTGTATATATATTATACTGATATTTTTATTAATTAATGATTTTGTTAATTCAAGTCTTTTTATAAGATTATAATTAATTAATAATAAATATTTTAAAAAAACAAGTATTTAAAATTAATATATTATTAATTCATATGTTTTTTAAAACTAATATATTATTTATAATATATTATTGTTGGTGGGTGTATGTCAAATTTATTATTCATATAAATATAATATTAATATTTAGGTTTAATTAAAATTTATTGGTTAAAGTCATTATTAGAAAAAATAAATTAATAATATACAATGTAATAGGTTAAAACGTTATTTTTAATAAAATAATCAGTATAAATAATATATTTTGTCTTAATTGAAAAAAAGAATAATATCATTTTATTCTGAAAAAAATTGAAATTAAATTAAATTGAAAAATATATATAAAGATTAAATTAAAATCAAGATACTTATGTGAATATCGTGTGACGTAAAATTGACAAATGTCATATGACATTAACGTATCACGTATCATAGTGCAAACGTTATATAATATTTTACAATTGTAATAAAAAAAATTTAAAATATCTTTCAAAAAAGATTTAATTGAAACACTTTTAAAAAAATTAGGATACATAGAAAGGCGGAAATCAACTTTAGGATACATAGAAAGGCGGAAATCAACTTTAACAAATGTACAACAAGTGTAATTAAGCTATTAATTAATAATTAAAATAATGATGGGGACGCACAGCATGGCCAGTGAGAGCAGCCAAAGAACAAAACTCCTCGCTCATGCGGAAAGAAACGTTCCATAGACCAACAAACTTTCAGTTCAGTTATTATTTATTTATTTATTTTATTTAACTCACGAATTTCTTCACTTTGTACTTTCATTCCTTCAACCCAATCAACGGTTTGAACTTCGAACACAGCCATGGCCACTCTTCAGAGTTGGAGAAAAGCCTATGGCGCTCTCAAAGACACCACCAAAGTTGGTCTCGCTCATGTCAATAGCGATTATGCGGTATCATCTCTCAATTTCAATTTCATTTTCATTTTCGTTTTCGTTTATTCATTCATTCTTATATCGAATCTCATTGAATTTTTTAATTCATCGTTTTTTGTTCAACTTATTAGGAGTTGGAAGTTGCCGTAGTCAAAGCAACCAACCACATCGAGTGTCCTCCCAAAGAGAGACACCTTCGCAGTGCGTCACTCGTAATAATTGTTCATTTTCTTATTTTGTGCCTTCGAATCTTTTTTGTTTATTTGTTTATTCTAAAATGGTGAAACTGCATTCCTTGTAGAAATTTTGCTCGCAACTTCTTCTGTACGGCCTAGAGCTGACGTTGCTTTCTGCATTCATGCACTTTCGCGACGGTTGGCGAAGACCCGAAACTGGACGGTATTTTTTTTTTTTTGTGATTTGAATGTTTTTACGACGTGAAATGATTGTGATCATGGTGTTTTTTCTTTTTAAAAGTAACCATATATGGTGTTTTTTTATTTGAGAGTTATTGATTGTGATGTCAAAATATTTGTTCTTTTTACTGGAGCTTTGAATTCTTGATAACCTCATAATAATATCTAGTATACGTTTACTCGCTGGGTCAAATAGATAATTAGTCTAATTGGTTTTGAGTTTGTGCTTTGCAATATTGTTCTTATGAATTTATATATATATATATTTTTTCTTTGATAACTTTCAGTAGTTGGTTGCTTTAGTCTAGTTATATAGCTTATAACCTTCTGATGGTTAAGTACCCTTATATTTCAATTCTTTTGGTCTTGTTAACAGGTGGCACTGAAAACATTAATCGTAATTCATAGGTTATTGAGAGAGGGTGATCCTACTCTTAGAGAAGAATTTCTTAATTTCGTACAGAGGGGGCGCATACTACTCCAACTTTCTAAATTCAGAGACAATTCTAGTCCAATAGGTTAATTTTTAACTCTGTCTTCATATTTCTAGGTTTAATTTATCTATTGGTCCCTTTACTTTTTATTTGATCTCCATGTATTAAAGCTTGTAATTGGGCCCATAGAGTTTAAGAAATTTCTAATTAGGTCTATTAAATGTAAAATCCTTCATAAGCCATCCACCTGGAAGCTTATAACCTTCCTATAAACTCTTTTAGTACATTTCAATACTCGTAACAGAGAAGTTTATCAAAATAAACTCTTTCGTTAGCTTATATTAGCAAGATTCACTGATGTTTTTGAATAATTTCATAAGAGCTTGAATAATAACTTAAGTTGTCTCTCATTTTGAATAACAACCTTAGGCGACTACATATTACCGTTGCCTTTCTAACTGTGTGGTGTCGAAGAGTTCTATCCGTTTCTTTTTTCTTTCCTGGAGTTATAGGATTTGGCTGAGGGAGGAAAAGATAGAACAAAGAATTCAAATAGTATGATATTGTGTATATTGAGGTGATATAAAAATACAAGAGATTAATTCTTATTTATGTAAAACTCACATAGTGTATACAAAACTGTGTTTCTTCAAGAGAATGATCTTATAAATACAGCTTAAATGCGAGACATACATCAATCTTAATTAAAGAGAAAATAATAGATTTAAAAAGTTACAAATATATAACTGAAAAGACGTTGCTGCTTTAAATGTCCGGCAGCTACATTATGAATTTTCTGGTTTTAAATCACCAGTAAACTGTCAGTTAATTGCATGGAATCTGCCATAGTCGTCGGAAAACAGCAGTAAACACCAGAACTTATTCAAGAAGCAGAATTTCAGAGCTTCAAACAGAGAAGTCGGAAAAATAAATTTGGGGTGGTATGAGTCATAGTTGTCATGAGTTAGCACTGGAATGATTGTTGAGAGAAAGTCACCACAAGTGTAATCCATGGGAAAGGAGGCACCACCAGAAGATTGTCAGTAGGAGGTGAAATCACCACTAGTGTAGTTCATTTGTGGGAAAAGTATGGCATGGTAAATGCCTTTCACTCTACCCCTCCTCAATGCTATGTTTGTTTTGTAAGAGAACCAGATAATAATCAGGACCAATTATCAAGTAGGGGTAACTACCGCTAAGATTGTTAGGAAATGGGAAATCATACCAAATCCGCAGAAAAAGGAGAATCCCTCAGATATGATCACCAGCCCATGAGCCAAGCAGCCACAGGTTACTGAACAGGAAAAAGGGGGCTGAATTTGACTATTAGTGGAATGAATGACTAGGGAAGACAATTGGAGTGAGGTGGTCAGAAAATGGGGAAACACATTCCCATGTACCACCACAAGGATGTACAAACCCGAATCAACAACTGCAAAAGGAGAGATGGCGCTAGATAAAGAAGTCCAATTGGACAGGGTGAGATCAGATCAGAACTGAGACCGGTAACGGTCGGAAAGATTAATGGATGCACTCTTATACATGGCTAAAAGGAGATATGTGGGTGTTGGGGTAGAATCTTCAGATGGTACGTGTAAGCCTGTGAAATATCTGACAGTGAAAGCAAGCTGCTGCTGATAGACATGAAAGGACAGACAACGTGATGTCGGACTTAGAAGAAAATATAGGGTTTGAGAAGCTGGAATTTGTCCTCATTTAACAGGGAAGAAGAAGACAGTTGCTACAGAGTGAAGTTCGGTAAAATAGAATAAACCAGAGAGAACTGGGTAGTTGAATAGTAGCAGGACAGGTTGCAAAGAATGGAACCTCTCTAATTCCGGTTCAAAATATAGGGTTTAGTCAGGGAAGGTGGGAAAGAGAGAAAAAAAAAAGACTTCGGGTACTATGATCCTGTGTTATATTTACATTAGTACTAGACTTCTAGTCCTAATTAACTATAATAAAGAACCAAGAGAAATATAGTAAAACATGAAACCACTATTTAGAGATCATATGAGATACTCTAGATAATTTTGATACTATCAACATATTGTGTGATATTTTCTAGCAATTTGTTGGTGGTTAATGTGTAAATGCCATAGTGAGCACTCTTTGAAACTTAGGATCTCTCCTGACTTTGGTGAGTCTCCAGGACGATCCAACTAGCCTAAACTACTTTGTATAAATAGAAAGTTATATTTTAACAGGTGGGCTTATCCTGTGCATTGTTCACAGTTCAATCCCAAATGGCTCTTAGGTGACGGTGTTTGAGTTGTACAATAGAGTTCAAGCTTTTGGGAAAGTTGGTCATTTACTTTAAGTTCCTTATTGTTGTTATTAGAAATTTCTAATGGTAAGCTAGATCCGATGACCCAGTTAGAAAACTTTTAAACATTGAGGATCTAGTAAATTTATAATTGGTTCCTTTTGTTTCACGAAATTTCAAATGGTTTCTTGGAATCAGCATACCGTTAAAAGTTCTTTAGCAGAACTACAGAAGGGATCCAATCAACTAGAACTTTTGAAATTTACAGACCCAATTAACAACTTACAAATTATAAATGCCTTATTGGAAATTCCTAAATATTATTGGGACCTATAGATCAGTTTAATCCTTTTTAACTACGGTTGAAGCTTTAACAAATTATCTTAGATTTGTGTTTTTGTTTCAATAACTTAGTTGCATATTTTGACTTTGAGATGTCACTTGCTTGCAGCTTGGGACTGTTCTGCCTGGGTTCGTACTTATGCATTATACTTGGAAGAAAGACTTGAATGCTTCTCGATTCTGAAGTATGATATTGAAGCTGAGCGTCTACCTAAGCCTGTTGCTGGTCAAGACAAGGTAATTTTCGCTCTCTTAGATAAAAATAAGAGATTTATTGCAATTAAGTGAGAGGCAAGGTAATTTTATTAAAATTGTGATTATATTTTTGTAAGACTAAGGAAAAATAATTATCTGGACAGTGGGAGTGGGTATCATGAAACAAAATAATGAAAGATAAGTATTGTCATTAGTGATATTTGTTGTGCACTTGATAAAAATTAATTAAAATGGGGAGAGTGAAATTAACGTATTAATTAAGTAGTTTAGGAAAAATTAAAATAAAATATATTATGTATGAATTTATGAGAATCAATTAGAATAAAAATATTGAGATAAAATATATTATTTATAGATTTATCAAAATCAATTAAGATAAAGATAATTTTATTTTAATATATTATGAAAATAATGGGCTTTTACACCGATTTCAGAAAATAAACCCAATAGGATCAGGTATGGTATGCCCTGATAGGACTTTAAAGGTGTATGTTAGGACGAAGAAATTCCAGCCAAGTTATTTAGCATTATAATTTATGGACTTCTTATTTACCATGAGACACCGTCATCCTGCTGGATATGATCGTAATTTATTTTATACTTACTATCTTCTGTTGTATTTTCTGCGCATCAACACTTAATTTGATTCATGACCCTTTTTATTTGACAAATCACCTAGTTGTATTATGTATATCATGTTCCTTTTGAGCTTGTTTCAATTATTATTAAATGAATAATTCGTAGTGTGCCTTTTTGCAAGTGATGCAGGATAAATAAAGCCTGAACATATTATACAATACACGAATGGAAGTAGATAGAAAATAGCAAATGATGTTTCTGCCTTTATCCTGTTACCCTGATTTAGTGAATGGTTTTAGGGAAAGGAGGCTGCAGTACCTATTAAAATAAGAAAAAACCTATTAAGATAGAATGGAAAAGTGAGGATTGAAAGAAGAGAGGACAGGGATGGGGAATACAAAGGAGAGAAGAGTCAGAATCATAGTAATCAATGAGAAAATATGAAAAATTGAGAATAACGCCTTGTTTATAGCGAGGGGGCTACTAACCTTGTGGTGGTCAAAATTCAATTTGAATAGTTTTCATAATTTCTGAAATGTGTGCTTTCATTTTTGTGAACTATTTTTGTGAAGTTTTCTTGCCATGCTCCAAGCAGGGGTATAGCAGGACAAGGGATTTGAATAGTGAGGAGCTATTGGAGCAGTTGCCTGCTTTGCAGCAGCTTCTCTATTGCCTTGTTGGTTGCCGTGTAATATTCTGAACCCTGTGGAGATTCATTGTCCTTTTTCTATAACTCCCTCTCTTTCTTCCAAAATTGTTCTATCGGTATTGTATTCATTTTTAAATAATGGCTAACCAATTTTGCTGTGACTTTTCAGCCAGAAGGAGCAGCTGTTAGCAGCTATGTGATACAATATGCCCTGGCCCTGGTATGTATTGTGTCAAGATATTCATTTAGAACTTTCAAATCAACTAGAAATAAAATTAGTGTGTTTCTAAGAACAATTTTCTAGGTGTGACATTTATAATAGATTTCTATCAGTACTCTTATATCGCCATAGCTTGGGGGAAATTATGATATATTATTGACAATATGTAGTTTCTTGGTCAAACGGTTGTGTATGTCTCATTAAACTAAATTGACAAAATTTTATGCTTGATAGCTTAGAATATATATAACAATATATTTCTTTTGTTTTATTTTCTTTTATATCAATTGGTCCAATCATTACTTTTTCAATTTGATCGATCAAAGTAACATGTTATAAGAATCTGAGTAGAAGAGGGTGAAAAAAAAGTTAATTAAGTGAGTCAATGAGCCAACCCGTTTAACCCACCAACCCGTGGTGGGTCGGGTCGGGTTCAAATTTTTTCGGCTCGCTAATAAATGAGCCGGGTTGGGTTGTCTCACTAAGTGATCAACCCGTGGTGGGTCGGGTCGGGTCGGGCCGGGTTACCCGTTTTGACAGCTCTAATTATTGTGTAGTTGACTGATGCATAATTTGGTTGATCACTTGATCTTCGAAGTTATGGAACACTTTCCTTTGGTTTTTGTTTATGTGGATGACAACAATGGAAAACTAAAAATTGTTGGGCAATGAAATTCAAGAATTATCAGGAAAAACAGACACATCTAAACTATTTACTGCTTCCTTGAAAAATGGTGGTACTGGTAAAATCCTTCTCCATGTTCCCTGGTAATGTGGACTGACTTTCAATAATCTTCATCTAATACATCCTTTCAGTAAAGGCACAACTGTTATAGTGACAATTTGTTTGTAATGATGGCTCATTTGTAGTTGTAGATTCTCTTAATTTCACTGATCACACTCTTGTGTTTATATCTTTCATTTGAAACATTTGTTCGGTTATATTGAAGTTAAATACTTTTAAAGATTCATTTATTAGATGGCTTTGGAATCGGTTAGTTTTGCTATTTATGTGCTACTTATGATCATTTTAGGTTCTAAAAGAGAGCTTTAAAATTTACTGTGCTATTAACGACGGCATTATCAATCTTGTTGATAAGGTAAACGGACATACATCAACCTACGCTATTGATTAAATAAGATCTGTGCAACAATGGCAAGAGATAATTTTTTGTTTCCTTGTAGTTTTTTGAGATGCCAAGGCATGAAGCTATCAAAGCCTTTGATGTCTATAAACGTGCTGGCCAGCAGGTTATTTGTATGCCACTCTGCTTTTGTAATATATTTTTCCATGATGCTTGTATTGAGATGCCTGGTGATTACAGGCAGAAAGTCTCTCTGATTTCTATGAAATATGCAAAAGATTGGAAATTGCTAGGAGTTTTCAGTTTCCTGTTTTAAGAGAGGTATATATATGTTATTGCACCAATTTAGTGTAACGAGTTCTCTTTCATTTTAATTTTTCTCACTGCTTACATTTTGATGTTTTCAGCCTCCAGTATCATTTCTTGTTACCATGGAAGACTACATAAAGGATGCACCTCGACTGCTTGCAGTTTCAAGTGAGCCATTAGTGAGTACATAATTCATTGTTTATAAAGGAATAGTTGTCAGGGTTTCTTTATCATTGGCATTTTTTATTAATAGATTTCAGACATCAATGCATTATTTTCCGTTAGATTGAGCTTTTAGATTAGATTCTAGCTCACTAATACTCTTCTTTATCAACAGTTACTGACTTACAGACCAGATGATGTTCCCACAATAGAATACGATAAATTATCTCAAGAACAGGAGCCCTCAGTGCCTGTTGATGATGTTGTCTCCAATTCTGAGCCTGCTCCTCCTCCACCGTCTCACAACTATTTTGAAATTGGAGACTTGCTGGTGAAACATTAATCGAAGGTTCAGTTATTTCAGATTATGTTTTTCTTCAACTTTCTTCATTCTTTATCGTGGTTGCAGGGGTTGAATGACAGTACATCTGAAACATCCTTGATGGAAGAAAGAAACGCTCATGCCCTAGTCATAGTCCCTGCCGAAATTGGTGAGCTTTGTTTATAAGCTTTCAAAATCCTACAATTTAGTGAGGTTTGGTAGATAATATGTACGACTGTTTTGTGCATACATATGAATTACCGCTTTAGATTCACGAGCTGATCCTGCCAGAGATTTTGATCCAACCGGATGGGAGCTTGCTCTGGTCTCCCCTCCAAGTACAACTATTTCTTCAAACAATGAGACACAATTGGTAGGTCGTTCTTACCTTTTTACTGTGTTTATTTCCCCTTAAATTTACTATCTTCCTAAGCTTTTTCTTTTCTTCAAATTATTCTCAGAAATAATCAGATACTAAACATGAGCATTAGAATTCATTGCCATAGTATAAAGTCAAAATAATGCAATTGATACCATTCACTAAATTCAGTTGGATGTTGGATTTTGAACTGGACCTATTTTAGACCACAGGCAGGATATTTGATATAGTTAAAAGTTACTTCGTATTCTATTATTGGCTTGCAAGAGTAATGCATCATATGGTTTTTAAACTACTATTTTAATCTTTTTTAATTTTATACTGTTGAATATTAAAATAAAATTAAAAAAAAACAAGCATTCATCATGATTGATCAACTAATGGTGTTTCATGATTCAGCAGTTTGGATCATTGGATGACACGTTCAGGAAATTATTATTTGTAGTCAAATGTGATGTATCGCGGAAGTATAGTGTATGTCTGCAGCTTGCTTATCTTTGTGATATATAGGATTTGTAGTGCTGTTTCAGAAGACATAAATATAAATTACTCGCAAGAGGAGTACGTTTTACATAATTCTAGGATGAAGTTTGTTTAAATCTGCTCTTCATCTTTTATTGCATAACACCATTTTTATCATGTTACACATTGTTTTCTCTTTTCTCAAGGTCGCCCAGTCTTTGTACTACTCAACGTCACATTGATTAGTTTGTTTAGTGAGTTGCAGGCGATTCCTCTTTTTAGGACACCAGATTAGTGTTTCTGATTTAAGAGTTCTTTTTTCGGTTATTCACATGCTAGATTGTTTAGTAAAAACGATTAGCAGCTGTGTTTATCAGTTTTTTTTTTCACTGATTATCAGGTTGGTAGGCTGAATTCTCTCACCCTCAACAGTTCATATGATGAAGGAGGATATAGATATCCACAACAATCTGCTTTTGGAGTGCCAGCTCCAAATCCATTTGAAATTCAAGATCCTTTTGTTTTGTCAACTAGCATCCCTCTCCCACCCAACGTACAAATTGCAACAATTTCTCAACAGCATATAGATCCTTTCGATCATTACCAACCATATCAGCCTCTGCAGCAGCATATGCTGATGAGCCGAGCAAATCCTTTCGAGGATGCAGGATATGGGGCATTTCCTGTGCATCCTGTTTCTCACGTTCATAATAGCAATCCATTTGGAAGCTCTGGCATGATATAAGAACACATTATTTCGGAGATTCAATGTAAAGCTGGATTTTGTTAGATAGATATGATTTGTAGGATGAAATGTTTGAGATAATAAGGTCACAATGTCAATCATTTTATAATAAGACAATGGTTGGATTTTATTTTTTTCTGGTTAAATCTCCATTCAAATTCGTACATGCATACGTTTTCAATGTTCACATACATATCTTGAATAGAGATTGTATACATAATGTGCCTCATTACATCTAGAAGGTTGACACATGATTTTTACATATCTTTTTTAGCAGTATTAGGAAATTGAGGAGGAACATCTTGGGGTTGTGATCGTTCTGCAGCAAAAATATCACTGATGCACACCCTCTTCTAATACCTAATATATCATTCATTTTTCTTCCCCTACCTTCAACTTCAACCTTTTCATTTTTCACACGGAACCGTTCACATTGCATAGACCTTTACTTCATGTACTTCAAGATTGTTTTCCAACAACCCTCTTTTTTAGAAAAAGCTTGATTGGTGCTTTGTTAGTTCTTGATTTGTACGTAGAATATGGCAAAAAAAGTATTATCAGAAGTCATGGTTTGTACATATAACAGATGTTTTGTACTTTCTACAAAATACATCCACATTTAGAGTTAATAGCACATCAAATAAACCCTTAAACAAGATAAATACTCAATCTAACAAAAATAACTTAATTAAGGGTGTGATCCTTTTAAAATTAAAAAAAAAAATTATTTTGATAAAATAAATTTATTAAAGTGGTACTTATTTTGATCTTCATCTACCTATTTTACATTAAATATATATTTCCCAAATGAGAAATTAATTTTATTTTTATGTCAAATAAACATTAAATAAGATGTGACAATATATATAAAAATCAAAAACTCAAAACAAATAAAATTATTATGACTCGCAATAAGATAAGATACAATTATCTCATATCACTAAACCTCTATAAAAGATTTCAAAAAGTTGAAAACTCATACTCATTTACTGTCTCATTCTAAATAAAACCATTGTTACTCTCTATTTATGTTATATTCTCTCAGATATTCTACAATATTCACAATTGAATTTTGTCAATCAGTCTTAAAATTCTCTCTCATAACATTTTTCTCTAAAATCATCTGTTTGTCTGTCTCCATTCGTAGATTACAAATTGATAATTGTTTTCTTCTGAGTAAAATTTTTCTTTGTACATGGCTACCAACAAGTTTGCAACCATGTTGCATAGAAATACCAACAAAATCACAGTGGTTCTTGTCTATGCCATCCTTGAATGGATTCTCATCATCCTCCTTCTTCTAAATTCCCTCTTTTCTTATCTGATAATGAAGTTTGTGGATTACTTTGGTCTTAAAAGGCCCTGCATATGGTGCACAAGGATTGATCACATCATAGAGCCTGAAAATAACCAGTGTTCTTGCTGGGATCTTGTGTGTGAAGCTCATGCTTTTGAGATTTCCAAGCTGGGTTTCTGCTTGAACCACAGAAAACTAGCTGAAGCACAAAATATGTGTGAGAATTGTTCATCTTCGTGTCAGCCAGAGTTTGTGAACTTGCCTCAGAGTTTTGGCCACTTTCCATGGATGCAGCAAAAGGGTATGACTCATGGTGCTGATGGTAATAACAAGGTACTTGAAAATGGGATGGAGCCTTTGAGGTGTTCTTGTTGTGGTGACAACTTTGTTAGCAAGTTTTACCTGATCAGAGATAAGCCCTCTTCGAGGGTTTTGGATTCTACCCAGAAAGAGAATTTGATTACTGAAAGTGAGGTTGAGGCAGAGGTTGATGAGGGCCATCATAACTCAGATTATGGCATAGATGATTTTGTGGTGCTTGAACCACTTGAAGAGGAACAGAACACTGTAGAGAAAAGGGGAAGCGACATTGTTTTTTATGCTGCGGAGGGCTCAGGTAGAGGAGGAAAGGAGGAAGATGATATGAGTATTTGTTTTGTGCAAGAAGATGTTATTTTGGATTTTGATTTAAATTCTAGTGCAGAATCTGAACCTGTTATTGAGAATTGTTACACTCCATTGCATACTGTGTCAGTGTCTTCAAGTCTAGAGTGCAGAAAGGCATTCAAGACCAATGGGATTGAGTTAACCCCAAGGAGGATTAGAGCTAAGAAATTAGAATCAATAGTAGAAGAAGAAAATTTGGAGCAAAACTGTCAAGAAGTGAAATTAGCTCCAACGATTGAAGACTCAAGAATGAATGGTAATGTTGATGCAAATATGAAAGGAAGAGATGAGGAGTTATCTTCAGTTGTACCAAAAGGTTTCAATCTCTTATTCATCAATCTCTTGTCTTATTTTTGTTCCATTTTCTTGGTTGAGCTTACAATGTTCCAATATTTTTCTCTTCTTTCAGTGTTTGAAGATGCAACACTAATGCGCGATGATGAATTAGGAGAAGAAGTCTCAACTCAAAATCAAGATTTTATTCTGAAATTCAATGAAGAAGTGCAAGAAATCTCATCTTGTAGCACAACTACTTTTACTGTCCAAGATGATAGTGGTAAGCCTTGTCTGTTTTTCTTCTTTCCCACAAGTCCATAACAAACAATTGTTTCATCTATAAGCTCTACCATTTTCCTTCATTTTCATTTGAAAATATATAATGAGGTTTCCTCAAGAATAATAAAGAATTTGTAGAATTTAACACAATGTCACTTGTTATGAATATGGCCAACTGTAAATAACCATTTTCATAATCTTTAGAGCTTAATGAGATGAAAGAAGGAACAGTTCCTGATACACCCACTTCTGTCTGCAGAGAATCTACATAAGCCACACAAGATGCTAATACTTCTTGAAAGAAAAGAATCGGAAACAGAAGTATCATTGGAAGTAAGTTCCATATGTGATACAGAATGTGGTGAGTTGACAATTGAGAAGTTGAAATCTGCACTGAAAGCTGAAAGGAAGGCCTTAAATAGTCTATATGATGAACTAGAAGAAGAGAGAAGTGCATCTGCTGTTGCGGCAAATCAAACAATGGCAATGATAAATAGGCTTCAGGAAGAGAAAGCAGCAATGCGGATGGAAGCTTTGCAGTATGAGAGAATGATGGAAGAACGATGTGAGTATGACCAGGAAGCTTTGCAGCTTTTGAATGAACTTCTGATAAAGAGGGAGAAAGAGAAAGTTGAGCTAGAAAAGGAGCTTGAAATATATCGAAAAAAGGTTCATGAATATGAGGTTAGAGAAACTATGATAGTACCAACAAGAGAAAGTAACATAAGAAGCATAACTTCTCCTCCTTGTAGCAATGCTAGAGATAGTGATCAACATGAACTACCTATTGATAAGAGTCGATACACAAGCCAAGAAAATGTTGTTTATAGCCATCAAGAAGAGTTCAGAAGCCAGAGCACTTACGAAGATGGCGTTATATATTTGGAGGAATCATTGGAAAACTTGGAGGAAGAGAGGTTATTGATTCTAGAACACCTGAATATGCTGCAAAAAAAGCTAGTTATCTTGAATTATGAAGAAGAGTATTTTGATGGTATTAAATCAGAACATATTTGTGAAGAGAATGCAAACGCATAACAACAAGACAATAATGGTTAAATAGGTCAGATAAATGGATTAGCAAATGGTAAGCACCGTGATGGAACAAAAGCCAAAAGGGTTCTCCCACTCTATGATGAAACAGGCACAGAAGCAGAAAAAAAGGGGTCATGAGCAATGGTTTAGATTTTACTTCCTTGCATAATAGTTCAGATGAAAAGATCCACTTATAGAAGAAAAACTTCAAAGTAGAATGAAGGTGGATCATGTTCAGGAGAGATTCCAAGCTTCCAAGCTCTGGAGGCAGATAAAGGATTTTTAAAGCACTGTATCATATTCTTGAGGAAAGGGGATAAGGATTTAGATCTTATCCAAGAAATTTTGCAGCATCTTCGTGATCATAGGAATGTGGAACTCAGAATCATGAACATTGGAGAAACTCCTGTGTAAGAACTCAATTAGTTATTCCAAACAGATAATTGGTGAGACAATACATTAGAGTATTATAGATTTATATTGTTTATAATTTAAGAGAGCATTTACTGATGATGTATTGAGGCCTTGCTAATCGTAGCTATAACATCTATGCTATGTTGGAAATGATGTAGAAACTGGAAATGAAGCATGCATACACAAGAACAACTTTTGTCCCTACATAGATATGGACAAATGAAAGTAACTGATGGAAAGAGAAGAATCATGGTATGGCCAAGTTGACACAATGGTCATGGAAAAAACTAACTTTTGTGGGAAATGTCCATCATTACCTTATGGAAAAAGGTTGATGATATGCATTATTATATGTTTCTATGGCAAGGTGAAACCACCCTGGCACTTGTATTTTATGAGTAAAGGCCAGGCTAGCAAAGCAGGAGAAATCCAACTAAGATTCTGGGGCAGAATCCAAGATGTTGTTCATTAGACAGACAGAATTAGGGACACTTTTTGTCAGGTTCTCTGTATCATCCTTTTGCATTATTTCATCGTAGAGCTTTGTTTGTTTTTAAGTGGGAAAGAGTGAGTCACTTCACTCACTTGTGGTGAAAGTGTTACTTGTGTAGCTTGTCGTAGAGATAAGTGTTAATGTCTAGTTTGTTAGAAATTCAAGTGTAAATTCAAGTTTTACGTTAGATAAAAATAAAAAAGTAGATTAGTGTATAAAGGTAAAACATCTATTAACCCATTGTGGGTTTTGAGTAGGAGTAATATTAATTTTTATATGATTGGACTCATAACCTTGTTTAGGAGTTCTTCTTTTAAAATTATTTATCGTGTCTAAAACAAATTAAAGGTGAAAAAATTTGTATTCTTACAAGAAAGATCAATAAATAGAATAAATTGTGAGTTTTGAGTAGAGAATGATATTAATACGTGATTGGACTCAAAATCTTATTTTGAAGTTCCTTTTTTTTAAATTATTTATCATGTCTAAAACAAATTAAAGGGGGGAAAATTGTATTCTTACCGGATTGACCAATAAACAAAGAATAAATTTCAAATGGAAAAGATAAGTAAATAAGAAACTAAAATTTTATAAATTAAAATTAACGTAGATAAAATTAAAATAAGAATTTAGAGAAATTATATAAAATAGTTATTATAATTAATTTATTATAAATATTATTTTACATTTTTTCTTTCTGATAAAGTTTATCCAAATATATTCCTTATAATATACTATGTCCATATAAAAGGCTATATGGATCATACGAACTAAAACAAGAGTTTAGAATTTATGTTATTACTTGTATTTTCAAATTTAAATTATATTTAATACATTATTTCTTATCATTAATAGGAAATCTAGAATATAATTTTAAATTTTTTATTGTTATCGATTATACTCTCCAAAACAAACAGAGTTGCACAATGTAAAGTACAATCCATAGATACAATGGTAATATTCAGTAATATAACATTGGAATCAACTTAGATTGTGCAATGTAAAAGTCCTTTTACAAAATTCTATATAGAATTAATTGTAACGTATTTTTTAATCACATATAGAGTCAAAAAATTTATTACATTTTTTTGTTTCTAAGAAGTAATAATTATTAAAGGATACTTAGAAAAAAATGGATGTAATGAAAAATATTATCATTTATAGTCTTGAATTTAACTTGACTCAAATTATATTTTATTTAAATATAGATAGAGATGATGCTTTGTGTGGTCTGCACTTAGAACATGTATCACGTAATAATATATTTAGATGTATAATTTTATATAGTTGAGTGTTCCAACAATGTTTTATTTAATATGTGTTACTATTCTAGGTGTTTTCTTTTATCTAACAGTAATGTACAAGTATAATAAACTTAAAAAAAATTCAACATTTTCCCTTATAAGTATTTATTAAATAAATACAATAATTGTTAATTAAAATTAGTTATAAAACTTATAAATATTAAAATAACAATCACTTTTATTATGACTAATGTAGTTTAATATTATATAGGTTTCATTTATGTGAGGACATTTGTTTCTAATGTTGAAACAAAGAGTTGATTACGAGAAAGGCCGGAAAAAAATACAGAAGCATAATTACTAAAACCAAAGTGAGAAATAAAATAAAAAATTGATCAGAAGTTTATTGAAAAATATATTGCATTTTCCTCTTCTCTTTCATGTCATCTATCACTATAATTTAAACAAAAAATTGCGACACATAATAGAAACCATTACTCAGAAAATAGATATAAGAAAAACTATTTAGTGTATAGTGATTGAAGATAAAGTTTATTTAATAATTTTAATTCCCAAAAATAAAAAAGTTACTAAATTACTCTCAACTATATTTATTACATGTGATAAGTACTATTAAAATAATGGAATTAAATATGTTTGACTCAGATTTTTTTTTAATATTTAAGTTGATTAAGCATAATATTTTTATTATATATTTTCAAAAACAAGATGAATAAATAAAATATATATATATTTATTAACAAAGTTAAATATATGTAAAAATATTGCATAAGAGGATTATTTTCTTCTAAAAATTGATTTAAAGAAAAGTAAAAAACTGTAATAAAATCACCTAAGAACAATGAGATATTTTGCCGTCATATTTCCACTAATCCCATCAATTTTTGTGCATGTAGCGAGAACAAAAATCCTTCGTTTAGGAATTGATTGAAAGTTGTTTTAACATCTAAAATATTTCATGAGATAATTGCTTATGCTTAAAAAGTGATTACTTAAGTTTTGTTATTGTTTTAGCCAAGTAAGAGAGAAAACAATACTTAAAAGGATGAAATCAGTAGTATACTTGTACATTGTGCCATTTATGTTTGTGTTGACATTTTCTCCTGAAAGCGACATGAGTGAACTAAATGATTCATAATGGATAAAATTAAGAATTCAGTATCCATATGATTTGATATACTAAAATGACTTGTGATTGTTATTTTGAGGATGTTATGAATCATGTAACCTAGAATTGACACTGATATTGAGGTTACAAGACCTAGCAACTCGTTTTGGTGAAGTAGAAAAGTCATCACGCGTTATTTGCACCTCTTTGGCCATCAGGAAAACTTCAGCACCCTCCTAGGTTACTTGAGCCAACAAAACCATTAAATGTTTTAACCTTAACTTTAGAGATAAATTTTAATGGCTCAAAGAAGTGGACTTTATTTTTAGTCGATACAAGACATCAACAATGATTTAAAAAAAAATAAAGATTTAAATAAGTTTATAAAAAGATAAATAAATCCACAATAATAAAGAACATAAAAATAAATAAAAGATTAAAGAATAAAATAAAAAAAGATAGAAATAAATAAGTTTATAAAAAGATTTAAAAAAATAAAAATAATAATAAAGAAAATATATGTTGATTTCATTGCTTTTTCAAAATAGGATTCATCATTACTTATATTTAAAGATTATTGTTCAATTAATTATTATCTTATACTTTCAAATTAATGAAAGTAAATTCTAAATTAATTTGTTGACATTCCCACCCTCAACCAAAGTACATTCTCAATTAAAAGCAAGAACTTTCTAGATTAATTATGGTAAATTTAACCAATAAATTCTCAATTAAATATGACTATGTCTAATCATGTTTTACCTAATTAACCAAAGTCAAAGTACATTCTTGATTAATTCAATTACATTCTCAATTAAATATTACTATGTCTAATCATATTTATTCTTTTACCTCTTATATCAAGTAAAAGGTTAATTAACCAAGATACATTCTTGATTAATTCTTATTAAAGTTTTTACCTCTAATCAAAGTACATTATCAATTATTGAAAAAAAAAACTCATTGAATCACACGAAAGTTTCTAACTTTAATCAAAGTAAATTTTCAACTAAAATTAAAAACTCTTGGACTCCTATGATTGATATGTTATGCAGATTTGACATTATGCTAAATTATTATAACTTAAAAATAATTTCTTTTACTTGATTAAGAAGCAAAAAATATAGATAAAAATAAATCATAACAAGAATCAAAACAACAAATAAATTTATTCATCTAACCTCAAAATCTAATTAAGAAATTACAGTAGAATCAACCTCAAAGGTTTAATACTCCATGGAATATAAAAATAACATGAAAAAAAAAGAGGATGGAGAACAAGAGGATGAAATTTGAACTACCACAGGATTTCTCTAAGCTCCCTAGTGTGTTTCCCTTTCATATAAGAATTAAACTGAGGTTTGTTTTGGAATCTTTTATTACACTAGTACAAAAATCACATACAACGTTGAATATTTTGGGCTTTTAACGGCGAATTCGCGAACGACGTCATATCACGAGAAGTTAAATTGACGTTGAATTTTATGAATATAGGACGTTAATTTAACTAATCTTTTATTGAGTTCACTAATCTTTTAATGTCTAACGCTAGTACATTCGACGTTTTATATCTTTTTACGTCGAATTACAATTATAAATAACGTTTAATAATTACATTTATTTACAAAAATGACACCGGTCATTTTTAACGTTGACTATTTAGTGGTTCTAAACGTGTGACATTATACATTATTTTTGCACTAGTGTTATTATTGTAAAATAAAAATAATAAAGAACATAAAGATAAACAAAATATTAAAGAACAAAATAAAAAATAAAAAATAAATTTATAAAAATATTTTAGAAAAATAAAAATAATGATAGAAAAAAATAGGTTGATATAGAATACATTATCCGTGTTCTTGTTTATGATCTAAACTTTAATTACATTTAAAACACTCTTCTTTGCAAGGTACTTTCATTTATCGTTAAACCAAGTTTAAGAAGTGAGTTTTTTTCCATTGAAAACTTTATGTGCACTCCAAGAAGGCAGAGAATTTTCAAAATATTAAAAAAGAACAAGAATATGAAACAAATGAAATTGTCGAAAGTCAATAATGGGTCAACGCGAACAAAAGCAACACGCCTCCCCTATAAATTATCAATTCGCGTTTTCGGAACCGTTTTCCTTCATTCATAGGAGAAAAGCTTCGTTCCATTGCGAAGCAGTTGATCATCTTTTTCAGTTCCCAAATTCGCATCTCTCACTTTTCGCTCCAAAAATTTCCTCTATCTTTGTTTCATGGGCTCATTTTGGATGCCTTAGAGCGCCATGACCAAACCCAACACGTTCTTTCACAATCTCATCAAGCCCTTCAAATTCAGTTCCAGTAAAGGTAAAGCTACAAAAAGAAATCTAATTCCTTTTCTTTTTCCTTCTTGAATAACTTTTTGAATCTCTTTTCCGATCATAATAAAATTGTACACTTTTTGTGCATGATTAGAGGAACATAGCGGAGACGATATACAAAACTTAGCTGCACAGGAGAATAAGGTCTTCTCTTACGAAACATTGGTCGCTGCTACAAACAAATTTAGCATTCTTAACAAGCTTGGTGAAGGGGGATTTGGACCCGTCTTTAAGGTAATTCAATTGTCAATCTTTATTGATTTTTCCTGTTTGAGTTCATTAAGATCGAATTATCTCAAGGAGAAAACTCAAGTATAAAAATACTATTTGGGTTGTTCTTCGATTAGAATCCAAGTTTAATTTCGCGATTTTTCGTGACCTTTTAACATAAATCTGTATGGTTTAAGTGGATTAAAGTACATGTTTGGTTCTGATTTGACAAAATGAAAGTATATGATATATATTTTTTACTCAATTTCCACACGAAACATAGAAGCTTCGTATGCTTGTTTCAGAGTAATGGACGAGCGTGTAGACACACAAAAGTGATGTTGCCTTTAAAATTTGAAAAGCATTTTTGTGAATTCCAACTCATAATTATGAGTTTCAATGCGAAAATGAAGAAGAGCAAGTTGTTGCTTTGAAAGAAAAAGGGAGAAATATGTCCTGTTTAGCTGAAATTGAGTTCAACAAGAAGTAACACGACTAAAATGATTTTTGGTTCGTCGTACAGAAAATATACAGAGACTTGCACAATTAGCTTTTGTTTGGTCGGATGAAAAAATTTGGACTGAGAAATATCCACATGAAATTTCTGAATTTCAGCTGATGTAAGGGTTATGTGGACTCTTTCCCAAATGGTATATAATAGATTGCTTTTCCCTGGTAAAAAAAAGTAGCCCTTTTGTTGTATACTTCTGCTGTGAACGTATGTTTAGATGGGTTAAAACGGATTTCCAAACTAAGGCTAAATGCTTCTGCAAAATGATTTTACTGGGGAAACACCTGTGTTAATTTTCTGTACCCAGAAAGCAGTAGAGATTGAAATTAGAATAATTTTGGAGAAAGTTCAACACGGAAGGTTTGCAACTAGTTTTTGATTTTACTTGGTATACAAAAAATGTTAGACTTATTCTGATGTTTGTGCAATTTTGAAGGGGAAATTGAGTGACGGGAGAGAGATTGCAGTCAAAAGGTTATCGCGTAGATCGAATCAAGGGAAGACGCAGTTCATCAACGAGGCCAAGTTGTTGGGTCGTGTGCAGCACCGAAATGTGGTGAATCTGATCGGTTACTGCACCCATGCCTCCGAGAAGCTTCTTGTTTATGAGTATGTCCCTCACAAGAGCCTTGACAAGTTTCTCTTCAGTGAGTCTTTCTCTCCAAACCACCCTCTTAATTACATCAATTATTTTCTTATACAGAAGAACTTCTGGTAAGAAAAATTTACCTTCAACAGTTTTCTTCTGGTTTTGGGAAGACAAAGAAAAACTGAAGAATGACAGAGTAATAAAATTTGTATGTCTCTTTTTAAAAATAGTTTAATTAGTTAACATGATAGGTTTTCCCTTCAGTTGACGTTTCGTGGTGTCCTGAGAAACTTGTTCTGTTTCAATACTTTTTTTTTGTTGCTTCCATTGGCTAGATTAAGTTTTTGTAATCAGCCAAACCTATGGGTCCCAAAACATCATTTTTTTTCATCCCTTCTCGTATAAAGTATTTATTGTCGTGAGCATGTGGACACTGGAAAGGGACAGGACTAAATCATCTTGACCTTCACAAGCATTAAATTATTAATTTATTTGACAAACATGTAACGTTCTAATAAATTAAATAGGCGCACAACTTGCAACTGGAAAGTTTCCAGATTGTAGCACACCTCCACCTTCGAAGAAGAGTCAAAGAAACTTCCCCACGACGGAATTCATTTTTATTTTACCAGGACAAAAAATATTTTACCCAATTAAAAATTAGACGATTCATCAAGTGTTTTTTTTATGCAGAAACGGGGAAGAAAGAAGAGCTAAACTGGAAACGTAGATTTGACATCATCAATGGGGTGGGAAGGGGTCTGCTTTATCTTCACGAAGACTCTCACAACTGCATAATCCATCGCGACATAAAGGCCAGTAACATCTTACTTGATGAAAAATGGGGTCCTAAGATAGCAGACTTTGGTCTCGCCAGACTCTTCCCCGAAGACCAAACCCACGTCAACACCCGTGTGGCTGGAACCAAGTGAGTTTGCATCACTGTTCTTCCTTAATGAACTTTTCTACCTCCCAAAAGTCTAAACTCTAAAGTCAATATCGTACTATTCAAAACTCAATCAATGAAGGAAACTTGAAAATCATTTATTAGTGTGGCCCTTTAAGGGTACAATAATAATGATGATGATGATGATGAAAAAATAACTTAGGAAATATGATTTGATATGCAGCGGGTATTTGGCACCAGAATATTTAATGTATGGCCATTTATCTGTGAAGGCAGACGTATTCAGCTATGGAGTTTTGTTGTTGGAATTGGTCACTGGCCGGAGAAATTCGTCGTTTGATGCCAACTCCAGTGCGCAGAATCTCCTCGACTGGGTAATAAGTTTTTTTTTTATTATTATTATCTCCTGCCTCTTAGTTTCTTCGTTTTACACTAACTATCTTAAAAATCATATCTATAATGAATCTTGATTAATTTTTAACCAAAAAAAATATTTATGGACATCTTAACAAATATTACTGTTGTAAGATTCTTAACATCTTAAAATTATTTGTATTTACAATTTGGCTATAATTTACGAGTTAAAAAAAAAAAAAAAGAAAGCGTAGAAACAATGAAGATTGTACCCTTAAAATACCGTATGAGCAATAATCTACATATTATTTGATTTTATCTACATTTATTACAGATTTATTTTTTTCTTTTTATCTTTTTATCACATCATATAATTTGTAAATTTGTCATTTTTCTCTCTCTCTAATTATATATATTAAATGTTAATGCATCTTTTTAGTGGAATACGAAAATACATACTTGTCAATAGTTTTTCTTAGGTTTAATAGGTTCGGAGGTCCCTATATTTGTGGGTTCGTTTTAATTGGGTCCTCCAATTTTGAAAGTGATCAATTTGGTCCCTAATTTAACAAAATTGAGTCAATAATACCCTTTCCGTTAAATGCAATGGACGGCATTAACGTTTTTAACATGTGGTATGTTGAAGCATCCTTCAAATAAAACTGTGCAACCTGCAAATAAAAGGATGCCTCAACATGCTACATGTTTAAAAAGTTAACGCCGTCCATTACATTTAACGGAAAGGGTATTATTGACTCAATTTTGTTAAATTAGGGACCAAATTGATCACTTTCAAAATTGGAGAACCCAATTGAAACGAACCCACAAATATAAGGACCTCCGAACCTATTAAACCTTTTTCTTATTATAATTAGAACTGTCAAAAGTTTGACTTGATCCAACAAATTAAAATATGAAATGAGTCATGTCAAACTAGTCTAATTTTCACGTGGATTACCTTGTTTTTTTCCTATGTTATTTTATATTGTTCTAAAATATGAAATGAGTCATGTCAAACCTAGTCTTATATGTCAAACTTCTTGCACCTTCATATATTTCTTCCAGTACTCCCATAAATTCTTATATTTGGACGATTCAATTTAAAATGTATATTTTGTATTCCAGAAAGAACAAACTTAAATATAAAAATGATATTTTAGATTAAACAATCTTAAATATATTTGTATTCCAAATGGTATGAAATTTAAAATATTTTTTATTTATATTTTACATTGTATATTCTCATCATATATGATGAAAATATGAAGGTGTAGAAGGAAATGACATGTTTTACAAAAGTTAAAAACAAAGTGGCTGAAAAGGTTGTTGGGTCTATATTTTACCAAACCATAAGACACGAGGTTACATATTTCAGAGTATGGCTAATCCATATTAGGTTGTTTAAATTGCATCATGACACTAGCATGTTGGTCATTTCTTGTTATAAGGTCGAAAAATTATACTTTGCTATTCATATTTTCTACTACTTCCACTTTACAATCCCTTTTAATAATAAAATATTATTTAATAAATAAAAATAAATATGACAAAATATTGAAATAAAATCATAATAAACCATTTTTTATAGCTGTAAGATAAAGTATTTCCAGTAATAAATAAAATGCAGATAATTGGATCTCCTAGAAACCTAAATAAAAGGAGAAAATTTGCCAACCTTATTCTGTTGATCCTTTGATATTACAGGCATACTGGCTATACAAGAAGGGGAGGGCTTTGGAAATGGTGGACCCTGCATTGGGGTCTTCAGTGATAACTGAAGAAGTAGAAATGTGCATTAAACTGGGTCTGTTGTGCACTCAAGGTGATCCAAACCTTCGTCCAACCATGGGACGTGTGGTGGTGATGCTGTCAAAGAAACCGAACCACATGGAAGAACCAACAAGACCAGGAATGGCTGGTTCCAGATTCAGAAGAGTGTCTCACAGACCCTCTGCAATGTTTTCTTCTGGGGTTGATGATGACTCTCATTCACACACTGACACTGGTGATTCAAGCAACTATGCCACTAATAATAATACTACTTCTGTAACATCAACAACACCAAGCTCCAGTGCAACTGCAGAAGTAGACCCCCGAGGGAAACGACCGATGCAAGGTTAGCCACATGCTAATCAGTTTTTTCAATTTTCGTATCATTAATTTTGTGATGTAAGTAAATATTATCATGTAAATAATGTCACCAGGAGTCGTAGGGTAATTTTTTTCCACTGCCACTGGAGTAGGTCCCTTTTATCCCCTTTTCATCACTGTATATAAAACCCTTTTCAAAAAAAAATTTAAGACCATTTTCTAATGCTAATGATCTCTTCTTAAAATATTTTTAATTAATTAATCAAATATTAATTAAGTAAATGAGAAACAATTAGAAATGACTTTGAAAGAATAATATAAATGTTAATCAATTCAATGTCACTAATTAAATTAATTAATTTTTAAAAAATATTTATTAGTTTGAAGATATTTTACGTACAGGTATAGAAATGACTATATATGATGTAAAAGAGTAAAAAGACTTGTAATGAGAAATATTTATTGGTTAGGAATTAAACTATGATTTTAATGTAAGTTTTATAATTTTAAAAAAAATCATATTAATATAATCTATATTAAAGTAACATTTTTATTTTTACATAATACTATTTTTTCGCTTATAATGTCTGAGCTAGAGTTAAAAGTTAAAGTTAAAAGTGTATATATGGATCATTTAGCCTTGTAAATTTTAGTATATTATTATAAATAAGATGTTAAATTTCCATAAATAGTTTCAAGGGAAGGAATAATAAATATAAAAATGTTAATTTTCATTAATCTTAAAAGTTTAAAAGAAAGAAAAACAAATTATCAGATGAACCTTAATTTTTTATGTGCAAGCTCTTATTTTAAGGTTATAAAAAATAAAGTGTCAAGTTATTTTCAAAATCAAATTGATTATTGATCGAGTCAGCATATTGATTAAGATTTAATACTCGATTAAAGTTTATACAAATCAATAATAATAAATATAATATCATACTTTTCTACCACTTTCTTTTTACAGAGAAACCTCAACCATAAGCTTATTACATCTTCCATTTTCAATATTTATGAGTTGGAGTTATCTCTCCACAAATTCTTTTCAAAATGAGGTGGCTTTGCGAGAATATCTCTCCACAACTTTAATTTTTTTTTTAATTTACAGACTCAATCGTTTTCTTTTGTAATATTAAAATATTGAAAGTTATATATAATGTTAATTAATATGTACCATGTTCCTTTTTTTTATGATAATAATAAAATTATTTCATTATTTATAATTATGTTATAAAATTAAAATAATTTTTATAACTTTATTATAATAGTTTTTATTTATTTTCGTTAGTAGTTTTATCATTAAAATAATAATTAAGTTTTATAAAAATTATCAGATGAAAACAATAATTAAATTAAATTTTATAGAAACAATTACTTAAAAGATAAAATTAATAAAATAATTATATTAATTAAAAATATTTAAAAGATAAATTTAAAAAAAATATGAAAAAACAAATTCATATCTCTTATAAAAAAAGTTACTTCTTATTTTAACTAAAATTTGTTTGGTAAAAATGACTATTTCCACGACATTCTTCTTCTATCGAAAATAATCGCAACAATATCTGAGAAATCAGAAGTTGATGGAGACAGTATCACTAGAGTAGACTCTAGAACCAACACAAAAATGGGGAGCATAACCACCACGACCACCATTGTGGCCGCCGCCACCGCCACCGCCACCACCCCCCCGCCTTCCCTACTACCGAAACCAAAACCACGTTTTCTCACTCCTTCCAATTTCAAATTCCAACCCTTCCCTCTATCCATTTCCTTAAAACACCACACCCAACTCCCCATCCCCAAATCCATCCCCTCTGCCGCCGGCGCCGCCGTCTCCCCCCTCAACCTCAAGTCCCGCCTACGCAATGGCGAAACCCTTTACGGTCTCTTCCTCCTCTCCTTCTCCCCCACCCTCGCCGAGATCGCCTCCCTCGCCGGCTACGACTTCGTTGTCGTCGACATGGAACACGGCCCCGGCGGCATCCGCGACGCTCTCCCTTGCCTCCACGCGCTCGCTGCCGCTGACACCGCTGCCATCATCCGCGTCCCGGAGTCCACCGCGGCGTGGGCCAAGAAAGCCCTCGACCTCGGTCCACAGGGCATAATGTTCCCCATGATCGACACCGCCCAATTGGCCCACCAAGCTGTCTCCTTTTGCCGCTTCCCCCCCGCCGGTTGCCGCGGCGCCGCCCATCCCATCGTCCGAGCCTCGAAATACGGTTTCGACGATGGGTACATCGGTAATTACCTGGACGAACTTCTGATCATGTGCCAGGTGGAGTCCAAGGAGGGAGTGGCGAACGCAGGCGAGATCGCGGCCGTTGACGGCGTGGACTGCGTGCAAATGGGGCCGTTGGATCTGAGCGCTAGTTTGGGGTACTTGTGGGACCCGGGGAACAAGAGGGTGAGGGAGGCGTTGAGGGAGGCCGAGAGAAAGGTGTTGGAGAGCCGAAAGGACGACGTCGAGAGCGGAGCTTATCTTGCGGGCTTCGCCACGGCGTTTGACGGGGCGAGGGATATGAGGTCACGTGGGTATCACATTGTGAGTGGCGCCGTGGATATCGGGTTGTTTCGCAGCGCCGCGGCGGAGGATGTGATTGCTTTCAAGACGAGTGTATCGGAGAGTGAGGAGGAAGAGGAGAAAGATGTTGATGAGAAGTACTGGAGTGAATGAATGACAGAACAAGAGATCTTTCCATTTTTTGTAAATTTAGTTCACGTACTATGTGTTTTTGACCTTTCAAAGGAAAAGGACTCGTTGATTTCATGTTTTTCATTGTTTTTTCAAATGAAGAGTTTTGGTATTTTGGCTTCTTCATTCTTGTGTGGCTTGATTTGGTTCATTTGCACTGGTTGTCATCTTTAATGCCACAACGAAAATATGCATCGTGTGTCACTCTAGAACTGTGGTTTTGTGCTTTTGGTTGTTTAACTGAATGTGTCAGCAATTTTACTAATCACAATTGGAATGTAACTGCATTTGAAACCGTGGCTCTACCGATTGAAAGTAATTACTGATGTGCAGATATATGTACGAGAGGTTTCAGATGCTGGTTTAGATTTCAGCATAAGAATGGAATTCTGTTTTTGGAGTTGTGTGTTTTCATTTGGGTTTACTCTGTGTCTTGTTGACAAGACATGTTTAATTTGGTTGTTTATGGTGCTTTGCCTTCTACTTTTGATGTAAATACATGTTTTGTGTTGAAATTGTATGATCTATTGTGTGTCCTTGTACCTGTAAGACACTACTAAGGTTTTATTGTGGGTGTGCAACTGCTGTATCATGTTTTGGATGTCTTTGCAATCACACCACTGCAATCACACCACTGCAACCACAGTTTAAGACCTTTTAAAGGCTAATTTTTGAATGATTGATGATCTTCATCAATGGGGTGTGTAGGATAATGCATGAGGTAGTGAAGGTTAGCAGTAGTAGCCTTTTTGAGATGAAGAAAAAAGTAATATTGATACTTAGTTGTTAGCCCTACTGCAAATATGTATTTTGAACTTTACTTTCTTTTGAGAAGTGGTGCAATTTCAGAAAGATTGTATCTTCACTTTCTATAAATATTTGTAGAGTGTTTTAAATTGCTTTATATTATCTATGTAATGATTTGATCAAGTCTATCTATATTAATCGGGTAGTTACAAAGGATATAATAAATATTTTTCAAATGTGTATATATATATATTAGCTATTGAATTAAGTAATTAGCAACTCATTAGTGATCATGTTAGGATTCATAATACGATAAGAATAGAGTTCATTTTAATACATTTTCCCTCTAACACTTGTGAGCTCAAAGGTTTTTTAGGGGCCAGCAACTCTTGCCGTCTTTGCAGCAGTGACTTATCAATCTCACCAAATAACATTACAACAAGAAAGAAAAATAATGGAAAAAAGAAATAAAATACTAAAAAGGATATTACTCAACTTTTGAAATTAATGGTTCAAAGTTTATTAGTTCATTACTGAATTAAGACTTTTTTTTTCTCTCACCGAACACATAAACCTATGAATTATTCTGAATACATGGCGTTTAATCATCGTGTAAATCTACCAGAATATAATATTAGGATTGAATATAATAATAAAATATATAATATTAACATATCACAAAAATATACGATTCAAAATTTAAATGAGTTGAAATTTTATATTAAATGAAAATCAATAAAATAAATTGTATATAATATATTGTCTTATATTATTTTCTTTTTATGGGTTTATAATTTTTTAATAAAATGATTTTTTCTAAAAAAATTTAATATGAAAAGAATCATAAATGTGTGTTGTATATTGATAATAAAAAGTTAAATAATAGTAACTTATATGAGTTTTATATAACAGGTCCTACATTTTATAAATTAATTAACTTAAAATTCATTTTTCGATATTTAATTTAATTTTAAAAAACAAAAATATAATTATAAGTGTTGAGAAAAAGGGTTTTGGAAAAAGATGGTCGCACATTGTCCCATAAAATGAAAGTTGGATAAGTTGTGGGTTGTATTGTATGACATTGTCCTATGATCAATAAAGGAAGTTGACTTGTTAGATTATTTGGATCCAACTAATTATCTTCCTTATAATGTTATGACGCCAAGACTTATGGCTTTTTTTCACCAAATACCTTCCTTCTTTCCCTCCATAATAAACTTTTATTTTCTATCACTCCTATGAAATACCTCTTAATTATCTCCAAAACAAAAAATAATTTGGACTTAATTTTCTAATCTCAACCGATTATACTTCCCACCACCATCCAATTCAATTTTGTTTCAACAACTCTACCTGTAAAAATCCTACACTCTTCTCTCTCCCTAACTTAAATTTTCAAGTTACATCAAAATTATTCTACTTATTTTTAATCAACTTATTTGGCCACTACTATTAAATCTTTTCATTCGTAGATATTTATTCTCACTAAGTATAATTTGAAATGTTTTAAACTAAAATTATGTCATTTTAAGATGACTCTATCTTCAAAATACCAAAATTTTATGTAAAATTTTTACGGTAATAATAGTTAAAGAGAGAGAAAAATAAAGAGTTAATAGAGATACAAAAATTATAAAACTAAATTACTATATTTTGAAGAGAGATAAGACTAGTAAGCATTCACACACACAAAACCAAAAGGCAAAATAAACAACAAAAACGACAGAGACTATTCGTTTTCAACTGTGACAGATTATAACTTATTAGCGAAACCGTTCACCAGCGCCAAAGCATTGCTTGTGAACTTCTTCACTCTGGTTACTCGATCGCATACGCTCCTCTTCACGGGACCTTCTTCTACGCCCTCGAACCCGTCCGTGCACGTTTCCTCGTCCGTCAGCGCCGCGCTCATCCACGTCAGCACGTTGCTCACCCCGAACCGGACCGAACCGGAGTCCTCGTTCGGTCTCAGTCGCCGCATCTGCTTCAACGAGCCGCGGATCTCGTCCACAGCGTCCTCCAGGTTAGCGAAGCAGTCGTTCACGGCGGCGCCGGCACCTGCGCCGGAATCCTCATCGACCACCGTAGCGGTCTGGTGCGAGAGATAGGCCGCCGCGCCGTGCGCCTTAGCAAGCGCCACGGCCACGGCCACCCGCGCGAGGCCGCCGGGGCTACGTTGCACCGCGGCGGCGTAGCGAGAGAGCGAGGAGAAGCATAGGTCAGGGTACAACGTTGCGTTGCAGCTTTCGCGAATGAAGTCGGTGTCACCGGAAGCGTCACCGGAAGTGAAACCGGAAGCGTGGCCGGCGGTGACAGTTAGGACGAGACGAGAGAGTGTGGACGCAAATAATAACAGAGAAAGGAGGAAATGACGTGTCATTTTGGGGGGAACTTGTTGAGTTGTGTTATGTGTTGAGAATGGAACTGGAATATGTATGCACGAATGAATGCGTGTAAGAGGGTTTATGTAGGAGTTGGATTTAAAAAAAAAAAATAGTTTAGATATTGTTGAGTTCGATATTCATGTTTCCGACTGAAATAAAATTCTTCAATTATTTTAATTTAAATATCAATTATGTCAGCGCGCTTACAACATTATAAATCTTGAAGTAATATTTACTAGTATTATGGTAATAGGGAAAATGTTTAAACAATATTTTAATTGAAGTACTAATGTATTGTTAATCAAAATTTTAGCTTAATACTTTTATATTTAATTACTTTTTCTTTGAAAGAAAGTACTTGCATACCTTATAAGTAAAAATCTAGGTATAAATATATTAAAGAAATAGAACTATTATGATAAATATTACAATACTTGATGAGATCTAATCCAATATAATAGCTAAATATATTTATTGAAGTAAAAAGCGAAATAGAATTTGTATATAAGGAAATAAAATATCTTGATTTGTTTTGAGTTTAATGTAGGAATTTTAACAGGTTGAGAAAGTGACTAACAACTTATTGATGCTGTTTAATTGTTCATACTTGGGTTGTTTTTGATAAATAAAGTTAGAAAATGACTTAATCATAAAATAACTTAATGTTTAATTTTTAACTAATTTGGTAATCTTTCTCTTATAAAGTGGAGTGAGTTAAAAACTTAGATAAGATTGTTTAGACTGAAGAAAAGTTAGTAGATTTGAGTGAAAAAGTTGTCAAAAATATGATTGATGCGACTGAAATAAAATTAAAAATAATTATATTATTCAATGAATTAATAATATGTCCTTTATTATATTTTATTGAGAATGAATAGAAATTAAATTTGAATAATGAATAGTTATCAAGTGATTAGTTTATGTTAAGAAAATATTTAAATAAATTTATTTAATTAATTTTATATACTTAATTTAATTTTTGAATGAGTACGAATTAAAATTAAAAAATTATCATTTTGTTAATAACATTTCACAAAATTTGCATGAATTTAAAAGTAATTAAATTTTTAAAACAATTTTATACTTCTATATAAGTTTAATTTATTTTATTAATATTATTTTACGAGAAAATAAAATCAAAATCATTTATATGAAATAGATATTTAATTAACTTGTTTTAATTTTTATCTGTCACATACTTTTATCATATTTAATTTTCATCTTAATTTATATATATATATATATATATGTGTGTGTGTGTGTGTAATTTTTAAAATTCAAAGTAAATGTAAATTACATTAAAATATTTTTAAATGTGTTACATTTATGATGAAATTCATTAAAAACCTTTATTAATAATGTAAAAAAGCGGCCATAATCTATTATGTGCATAATGGATTAATGTTTCATGACATAACCATTCTCTTCACATTATTAATAAATGCAAATAATTAATTTCGATCACTATAATTATATTAAATTCTTCTCATTCTGTTTCGATATAAATATTTATTACACCAATTTGTTATTTTCATTTCATAAGTGTGACAATTTTGAAATTCACCTGTGCAATCCAATTTTTCACTTCTTCTGTCTCACTTAAATAATATTAATTTATGTACAAGACTTTGTATAACTCCTTTATTAATATTTTTCTCATTTTGCATATTAAAGCACTTAGATTTTAGAGTTTTAAAATTTTTCTCTAGTTTCTCTTCACTTTACAAACTTGAATTAGTTCTCTTTTCCGTTTTTCTTCACATTTCAACATTCAATAAACTTTTATGCATTTTTAATTTTCTCTGAGTGTGTGTGTTTTTTTTATATATTTGGTTTTGTCTTATTCAGTAATTGTAATTAAAATTCCCTATACAAAACTAATAATAAATAATAGGCTTAATACCCTATTTTGTCCCCAGTTTTGCTCGAAAATATTAAATTAGTCCATCCTTTAAAAAATGCGTCAATTATGTCCTCATTTAATAAAATTCGCTCGAAAATTAACGTCGTTTGTACGAATTTAGCGAAAAGGATTTCATTGATGCAAATTTTATTAAATGAGGACGTAATTGACGCATTTTGTAAAGGATAGACTAATTTGACATTTTCGAGCGAAACTAGGAACATTAAGCCTAAATAATAAACAAATGTTACCGTTACTTTGTTCGCATGCTGAATCGCCACTTCAATTTTGCGGCAAGTGCGCCAAAATCGAAATTACGGTGGTTCCCCCACTCACTCGCTCGACAACGATATTAACGGTCGGCCACCCAATCAAATACATAAATATTATTTGGATAAATCTAAGTTTCTTCTCTTGAAAGTAGTATATTTAATAGTTAATTGTTTTTCTCTTTGAATCAGGTGGCGTGATGTCTAAAAGTATGTATTTAAGGATAAACATACTCAGTATTTGTTTTTTTAATGATAATGGATCATTTCCTAAAATACATTGCCAATTGATTATTCCGAAATAGTATTAATAAAAAGAAGTAAAAATACATAACTATAAATTTTGGAAATTCTATCCCTTTTCAAGCTTAATTAATTGTTAAAGATAAATTAGGAAGGACTGGTTACTTAAAAAAACATTAATTTAATAAAATGTTCTAATTAATTTTGGAGAAAAATCCTAAGTCTAAATTATATACTGCATAGAAAAGTTGTCTTGTAATTCTAGTATAATGAATTAGTTCAACACATTAATGTTGTAAAATGAAAAAAACTAATCTATTTATTAGACCAAGAAAAAAGTTGTTAGGACAAGTTAAATTTTTATAAGATGTAGGCTTTTTTATTTTGAAGTATTGTCTTCTACATTAAAGTTTTTATTATAATAAAAAAGTAATCTTGGTGTGCGTAATTTGTATTCAGAAAAGTTATTTTCATAGATAATCACATTTCCAGAGTCTTTTATGTTATGATTAATCAAATTAAGCACTAGAAACCTTTAGTATTGACTTTAAAACATTAAAATACGAGTCGGTTAACTCTTGAGTCCAATTTATTCCTGTGAGCATTAATGGTACTTTTATACTATCAATATTGCTTAATTTTTCATAAGTGGAGATAAGGTATAGAAATTTTATTTATATATAAAAAAAAGTTTAATGTTTCTCTCTCTAGAATCTGAAATAGGTTCCGTACTTATTCGGTATCTCAATTGGATCTTTATTTTGTAAGATTAAAATAAGTAGAGACTTACTGTCAAATTAGACAAACACCGTTTAGGAGGTCCTGACGTGACATACTGACAATATACTTTTAATTGACGTGACAATAAAGATCGGGTGATCGGTCGGCCTGGTGGGTGGTCAGTTTGGTAGTGTCTGAACAAAGGTCAGTATTTGTGCTTTATTGACTTCGTTTTTATACAGCTTGACTTCATTTTTGAATACCATACAGTCTCTTGGTACCACCAGACCGACCACCCACTAGGCTGACCGACCACCCACTAGGCTGACCGACCACCAGACCGTATGGCCGACCACAGTGCTGACAACCAAGCCGACCACCCTCCAGACCGACCACCAAGTTTTTACTGTCACGTCAATTAAAAGTATATTGTCAGCATGCCACGTCAGGGCCTCCTAAACGACGTTTGTCCAATTTAACGGCAAGCCTCTATTTGTTTCAATTTTACAAATATAAGGACCCAATTGAGACATCAAATAAGTACGAGACCTATTTAAGATTCTGGAAGAAAAAAGGGACCTACGAAACATTAAACCTAAAAAAAACATGTTTAACAGCATAGCATCAAAATTGTCTACTAAGATTACCTTGATATAATAAAGATCTAACAACATTTAAGATGAGATGATGTTTTCTTTCAATAATCATATTTTGTTCAAGTATTTCAATAGTTTGATGAATGATGTCACGTGAATATAAAAATTATGCATCTTAAATTCTAGAGAATTGTAAATTCTTAAGCATTTTATTTCTTTTTGGAATTGAGTAGTAACATATTGAACAAAATCAATCAAAATCTTCCTAGCTTCAGATTTAGTATACATAATAAAAAGTCAAGTAAAACAAGTGTGATCATCATAAGAAAATATTTATTTCCATTCATAGAAACAAAGAAACATAAATCCCATATATCAAAGCTATGAGTAGTATGAATTTTACTAGAAGCTTTCTTTCTTTAGCTAAATGAAGGGTATTACAAATAACACTTTTGTTGCTAATGATGCAATGATAATGCTTTTTCATTATTTCAAGTCTTTCTATTGAAAGGTGTCCAATTCTTAGATGTCATATGTCAAATTAAGATCAGTTGCCAAACATAAAACATACATTCCATTTCTAATATCAATTATATGAATCCTCTCTTTTTCAGTGTTTTGTAGGTGCTTTTAAAGTTCCTTAAGCTCTAAGCAAAAGTTCAGTGTATATAGAGCTCCGTTGTTTCGATGCAAGGTAAGGGAAACTAGTTAAATTCAAGTTTGATTAACAAACAAGTTATAATTCATGAGTTTATGATAATGATTTGCCTAAAATGTACTATTAAGTGGTTGAAATTGTTATGGAATGATGTGAAAATAGAGAGGGGTGAGGCATGTCGTGAGAATAGTAGGAGGTCCTAGTCTAGGGGTTTTACATTGGCCTAATGCGAGTGATAACGGACTAACCTTGTATGATAGCTTGAGGTGGGCAAGTTGTTTCACCATGACAGGTGCACGAATTGTCATAACTCAATATTCATACTATATTCGGATGAGTCAAGTCTAATATAATATATGATGGAATTTTATTTTATTATGATAAATTATTTTACCATTAGCTTACCCTTGTTTTTGTTCTTATCGGTCTATATGTTATTTTCTCTTTTACGATGATCACTTAAATTATGTGAACTTAGGGACAGGTGAAATGGATGGGTTGTTAGATGCTTCTATAGATGTAGATATATTATCTTTTGTAGGTTTATTTTCATCTAGTGAATCTGTTATCATATATGTAATGTTTTATATAATTTTATATTATTAAAATGGAATGTTACACATAGTCCTAAAATCATGAAGAACAAAAAATGCTAAGAGAAGTTTCTCATGGTTGTTCTCATGATCAAAGAAATATGTACTCCAAAGTTAATTCCGAGATTTTCTAGCTTCTCAAATACTCGTAAAATATGTATTTTTAAATCTTTCAATGTGTTGGGTGAAACTCCTGTTGCTTAACCTATTGTAATTTTGTTACTTTTAACATAGACCAGACATTTGATATCCCATGTGTTGAAGGTACTTTCATTTTTTTTTTCATCTTTTTGTAGATTATGCATTTGTAAGTGTTTCAAAATCCTATTTTGATTAGTATTTATAGAATCAAAATTAGTGCTTTTGAGTTGGCTAGTGATGTTATCACTTTTTTAAAATTTTAGATTAGTTTACTTTTTGCACTTAACCCCTTTTACATATGTAATTCACTTAACAAACGTAAATTTATGTCGAAAATTTAACTTATGTCTTTCCATAAAACAAATGCGAAAAGTTTAAAATAATACATCTAAATAATTTACCGTATGTTACAAGAAAATGAATTTAGTTTATAAGAATACGGCATTTATGAAATATTAAGATTAATATTCTAAATTGATTGTTACAAGAATTGCAAAAGTAGATTGATTCCTCCCAAAATCTAGTATATGTTTTGGATGTGATTCTTAAAAACCTATTAAATTTTTTTTGTTTTATAAATAATATTTTTTAATGTTAGATAAACTATTGTTAAGGGAAAATACTACTTTAATAATAGATTGTCTGTACGTTGTGTTTACACTTTCATCTGTAAGCTGTAAACCAAAATATTCACAAATTGTCTCTTTCATTGTCTGAAACTTAAATGAGACTAATAAATGGAGTCACCCTTAACATGTTATTCTCCAAGTATGTTTCTGAAATATATTTTTAATTTGGTTCTCCTTCTATTAGTCACTTTATTTCCGGAGACAGAAAATGAATGAAAATGTAATATTTTTATGCTTTGAATGATGAAAATAGTTTCCAAAATTAATAAATTACTATTTATTTGGTATTTGTCGAAATTAAATTGTGTAAAATAATTGAAGATGTGATTAAAATTTCTGATAGGAAGAAGGAAGGCGAAGTTGAAAAAGCAGTATATGGAAACACAATTAATGAGCGAAAAGCAACAAGACTTTTTAGAGAAAGAAAGAGTTTTCATCACAGTGTTCACACTTCCTAATGCTTCTTTCTTTTGGCCCCACCATGTGTACACTTTTCAATTCGTTAATAGATTCAATTTTTAGTTAAATTATTTAATATTCTGTCAAATTAACAATTCAATATTCACTATGTATTAATTTATGTATATATATATATATATATATATATATATATATATATATATAAGGCTTTATACTACTTTTATCCTTATATTTGTAGTAAAATTTAATATTTTATTTATTTTTTATCAATGTTGTCTTTATATCTTTTCTAAAAATTTAACGTCTGTTTTCTGTCAGGGTTAAATATGTTTTTAGTCCCTAAACTATTGGCCATTTCTGGTTTTCGTCCCTCTTTCAAAGTAAGGTACAATTTGGTCCTCATTCTTTTCGAAACGTTCGTTTTAGTCCTCGGAATTTTGGTTTTAGTCCTCATTTTGTTGCTAAATGAGGACCAAATTTTTAACGGTGTTAGTTTTCGAGGACTAAAACGAACGTTTTCGAAAAGAATAAGGACCAAATTGTACCTTACTTTGAAAGAGGGACGAAAACCAGAAACGACCAATAATTTTTCTGTCAAGGTCATTTCGTATTTGGATTGGACAATAAACTTATAACAAGAATAGATGATTATATTAATAGATGTCATTTTATCATCTTTTAACGTCATTAATATTAATATAAAGAAAGAGAATACATTGAGGGTTTTTTTTTTAAATATAGAGTCATATAAATTAAAAATAAATAAAAAAACATTAAATCATTATTACGAGACAAAAATGTATTAAGTTTAGAAAACTCAAATAAATTTCTTATCTTAATATTTTCGAAATTTTAGATTGAAAACAAAACAAAAATCATTTAGATAGATATATTTATGATTTACACTTTAATCTTATTCTTACGAAGAACAAAAATATTGACTTTTTAAAATACTAATCTTTTTAATAAATTTAATTTTTCTAATAAATTATCTTATATAAAATATTAAAGGTTTAATTATTGTTTTTGTTTTTATATGTTTGGTTTTTATTTATTTTGATCTTAATATTTGTTTTCTTTTAATCATATTATGTATTGAATCGATTTAATTTTAGGTTTTTAGTTAACTTTTCATACGAATCAAATAAAAATAAACAAGTTAAATTGATTTAATATCTATTGAACTAAAAACAAAAATTAAAACCAAAATAAATCAAAATTAAAAAAAAAGTAATAATTAATATTAAATTATTTATTTAAAATTATCGGTAATTTTGGTATGTGTTTTTTTTTTCTAGAAAAAAAGTTGAAATTATGTAAATGGTAGAGAGAAATATTTTCTTTTTCAAATTACATTCGCAATGTAGTGTTTTTAAAACTTTAGTGAGTGAGAAAAGTTCTGTAAAAGTTTCTAATATTATAATTTTAATGTAATTTAAGAAAACTTCAAATGTTGGTGTTTTTTAAAAAATATATTTAAAATTTTTAAAACAAAACTAAAGAGAAAAAAGGCGAAGAAGAAAAAATGCAGCTTAAAATCAAATACTTGAAAAGTAAATCATACGAATGTACATAAAAAAAACAGGTAAGTTTTTTTAAAAGATAAATGAAATTTATTTTAAAAGGGGAGCTTATTTATGATTTGATTAAACCTGTAATCGTGAGTGTGTTAGATTTGTCAGATGTTATATTTCACAAGATATATATGAACTCTAGATTTATAAACTTAAAATTTATCCCTAGTAAATGGGATTCTTTTTTAGAAAAAAAAAAACTTAAAATGCATAATCTAATTTTGACCAGAAAAATAAATGTAATTTAATTTATTTCTCACTTTTTGAATAAATATTTACAGAAAAATACAAGGAATAATTTTTTTAAAAGATAATAAAAATTCATATAAATTAATATATAACTTTTAAATCATTTTTTTTTAATTTTAATATATTTGAAATCTCAACAATTTTATACATTTATATAAGTATTGACATCTCTAAATTATTTGTTGAACGTCAGTCACTAATTTTATCCATATATATATATATATATATATATATATATATATATATATATATATATATATATATGAATGAACATATGATAATATGTATGATAGACGATTTAGTCAAATATAAAAATAACTTTAACTTTAATGGTGAAGGAACTGATCCTGATGTCCATGGAATCGATTATGAGAATTTCAAACTAGGGCTGCCATTGGACGCACTATGTTGACATGAAGGAAATTGGTTTTGATTTTTATACTACCAATTTGCATAAGTGATTCTTTTGTCCACCTTCAATACACCAAGATCAATAATATTAATAACAATATTAACAGTAATAGTAATGATAGTTGTATAGTAGGATATCTGAACCGAGCAGTTATCAACAATGAATCGAACGGTTACCAATAGTGAACCGAGCAGATATCAACAAGTAGTCAAATGATCGCTTTGTCGAACGGTCGGTTTGGTAATTATAACAATCACTTGTAAGTGAAAGATCGGGTAAAACCAACTCAACTTGCGAACGATCGTCAACCACCTAGACCAAACGATCGCCATATCACTGAAGATAATACTAATGAGACGATCGGTTATATTATAGGTTCGTCAATGTCGCCTTTAACAGCGATCATCCACCAACTAAACAGAACGATCAGCAAGGGTCAAATATAATACAACGCCAAATCAACCCAGTCAAACTATAGTCAACAGACGCTCGATTATGTTTATTCAGGCTGGATCAATTAATCCGAATAAACCAAGGAAGAAGCAGTCAAAAATATGTAACCATGATAGCGCAAGTTACGGAACTAACTAACCAAGTATCAAAGACGAGGATCACGACCAAGCGACTGGATTTTCCAACTAACCGGATTTTTAGGTAAACGGTTTATCTTACTTCTAGGTTAAATACGAAAAACCTAAAAGAAAAAGGTACGTTTGGATGATTCCAAAAGAGGAGAAAATATTGATTTTATTACGGAACAAAAAGATTTCATCATTCACTTCTGACTTGAGCGTCGGAGTGCCTTCGCACGTACGCCCTCCATTCTCCTCGAAGAACACTGTGCAAGAAGTAGGAACAAGGACAACAGTAGCGTGAGAAGGTTCAGACGTCGTCCATCATGTTCATATCTCGGTCCCAAAGATTATACCGAAACAATAGTTATAATTAATATTAATAAATCAATATTAATATAATAAATAGTAAATAACATTATTATCAATTTTATTAGAATTTAATATTAATGTATAAATTGTGAACATAATAATTATTTTATATACTTTTAGTTAACAATAATTTAAATGATAATATACAAATTATTATTTAAGAAAATATATTCAAAATTTATTCATACAATTTCCTTTTATAAATTTAAATTTTATTTCTATAATTGTATTTATTTTTATTATAAATAACAAATTTAATTTAATTTTAATATAATTTTCACTGCTTACATTTAAATTTACATCACATTTTTTCACAAAAATAAACTGATAATCATATATTTTTATCACTTAAAACATTTTTTTAATCACATATTATTTATAAACATGTCCTTCTAATTATTTTATTTATTCCTTTAAACCTTTTAATCCAGACAATTACACACGCTCATAGGTAAAATCTATCCGCTAACTTTTTTTTTTAATTCATTCACTCAAATTTATTTTAATCGAATTCATTCAAACAGTAACTAATGGGAAATGTGTGAATGATGAAATAAAAAAAGTTAGTTTAGTACTACTTGTCTTTATATTCACACAGGCAGTCACTTCAATATTTATTAATTCTGCGTCTTCTTCACCATATTTTCATTCACATTTTTCTTAACCAAACATTATTTATCATAAACATAAAATTATTAAAATCGTTTCTTGTCATACTTCTTTAATATCAAATTTCAAACATATTAGAGTATTTTACCATCAATTATTAAAATGAGTTATTTTTCTTGCTCTTTCTTAAGAGTAATGTTGGATATATATATATATATATATCACCATTCGATAGTTTATGCGAGTGTGTATATTTATTATTTTGGTAAATTTTGAAAGTAGATTTTTTTATTTCTAGTTTGTACAATCCGAATTTTTACTTACGGATCCTTTACAGGTAATTTGTATCACCAAAATTAATTAAGCTTAAAATCTAATACTTTTTATTTTTATTGATTATCACAAAGCCTAATTCAATCCAAAATTTATTTTGTTAGTTATCCCAAAAATCCAAGTTCTTTTTTTTTTCTTTTATTGGTTGTACATAGGATGACAACGAGTCGGGTCGGGCACGGATAGTGCCTACTCGCAATCCGATCCGACAAAAAAAATTCACCCGTTACCCGACCCACTATCCGCATGAATTCCTGCTTAAAAAATATCCGCGGATATTTTAAAACCCGCGGATACCCGTGGATATCCGCGGATACCAGCAAATATTTAAAAAAAAATATATTTTAATAAATTATTAAAATAAAATTTAAATAGAATTACAAAAAATATATAAAATATAATATAAATTAAATTAAATATAAATTTAAATTCAATTTTAATTAAATTTAATCTTGTAAAATATAAATTAATGTTAATTTTAATTAAATTTAACTTAATAAAATATAAATTAAATTTTTATTTTTATTTTTTGCGGATAGCGTATCCGCGGGTACGGATAGTATAATACCCGCACCCGATCCGTTTATAAGCGGATATTAAAATATCCGCTACCGCGGGTTGCGGATAGTAAATATCTGCAGGTATCAACTATCGGTCGTGGATTTTATCTGCGGATACTTGCGGGCTCGAAATTTTTTGCCATCCCTAATTATAAATGTGGATTGACTAATTATTGTTATCAGAAAAAGAAAATGCTAAAAGATATCCCAATATATGTGAATTTATAAGAAGTAAATATACAAAGAGCGTTCACATACATACATCGCAAAAGTTGCATATTCCATCTTGACATCATTTATGTGGATTTCAACCAATAATTATACTATTTTAATCAAAATATTGTATCTTTTTAACCAAAGTATCAGTCTTTTAGTTGCATCAAACCTAGTAATTCTTATATACTCACAAATTTATTGTAATTGATTCTTTATGTTATCAAAAGGTTAGTGATAATTATGAAGATTTCACAAAGATTTTTAATGGTTATGCAGTTTTTGGATATGATAGAATTGACATATTGGTTCAAACATAAATTTAATAAAAACATTATATTAATTATTTAATCAAAACATTGGACTAATTTAACGAGTATGTTGTG
Source organism: Vigna umbellata (assembly GCF_029865625.1). Classification (NCBI taxonomy): domain Eukaryota; kingdom Viridiplantae; phylum Streptophyta; class Magnoliopsida; order Fabales; family Fabaceae; genus Vigna; species Vigna umbellata. The sequence continues at coordinate 50,974,740 of NC_142167.1, read as the reverse complement.
GTAAAAGAATAACTAAATAGCATATAAAGATATAAAATAAATGTATACCACATGAAGATATATTTTCATTTCTGTATACTGATCTCTACTTGGAGTATCACTCTTAATATATTACATATAAAAGAAATTACTAACCTAATTCTAATATTTACGATTGCATTTCTTTTCTATAATCTCACATAACTTGAGTGTATTTTAACCTCATTTCACTAACACTATAAAAGGAAGAAAAGTTCACAACCATGCTGGAGACAACTTTGATAAACATTGTTTGAACTCAAATTATTGTCTTTATTTTGAATCTCTGCCCTTATTTATTATTTTATGCCCTATGTTTGGTAATGCATATTTTTGAACCCTTGAGTGGCATGAAAATAGAGAATTGGGAATGAAGTTGAGTGTTGACTTTTGAGATATTGAAGGCAAACAGCTGTAGGTGAATCCTTTGTCAACAAAATATTTTTTAGTTCATCATGGAATCATGGCGCAATTGCCTCTATCTAGAACTAAGAAAATAATGAAGGAATAACCTTAAAAAATATTATGTTTGATTTCTTTTTTAAAAAATTAAAAAATTAAACCAATCTACCTTCAGTTGTTCATTTCGACAAAAAGATCCTTGCATTTCTAAAACTTGCACAAATCAACAACACTCTTCTTATTTTATAATAATGAAACGTGTTACATTCACATTAAAAAGATTACTTTTAGGGATAGAAAATAATTAAAATATAAACTATTAGTCATATGGAACAAATATTTTTTAAAATAGTATATTAAGAATAGCACAACGCATATTTTTATTAATTTCATTCTTAATACTTTTATTATTTGGTCTAATTTGTTTTAGTTCATATACTTGTTTTTTATTTAATTAAATTTTTATTTTTTTCAAAATAATTCATTGTGGTTCTTTGTATTAAATTAATATTAACACAAAGTATTAAAATTTAAGCATGTGAGTCTCAAAATTTAAGTTATTTTCTATTTTGGAACCTAATAATCTCATTTTCAATCTACGTTGAATCAAAATAAGAAGATGAAGCTATGGAGGTAGATGTGATGCAGAAACAATAGAGATGAAGGGAATGTATCTCGATTTGGATAAAGGAAATTTGTCTCGGTTTGGATGTTTAAGTGGCAAAACAAAAATTATCAATAATACTCTTAGAAAAGTTGAACCAACTCTAAAAATGTGGTTAAAGAGACCTCATAACATACTCTAACCATGACTTAAGACAAGTTAAGAAGGACATCATTACACCTCTTTCTTTTTAATAAATTTTGGATTGGATAATCTTAAAATAATTTTAGATTTGAAAACATGTGTCAAAATGTGTATTATATGATATATTAAAAAATAAATTCTGAAATAAACATTTAAAAATATCTTTCATATTGTAAAATCTGAAATATATTTAAAAAAAATACATTCCATAATGCATACTTTGAAAGATATTTCTATATTAAAAAATATGTTCCAAAATGTATATTGTAGAATTCACTAAATGAAATCTATCGGATTGAGTGTTTTAAAAGGTATTTTGGAATTGGGTGCTTCTTTTTCTGGATTGGTTGTCTTCTTCTCCTACCTTCCTCGGGGTTGGAACGGAGGTTCACTGCCTTTGGAAGAAAAAAGGGAGGTGTAGGAAGAACCAAACTTCCAAATGGGCTACAAATGCTGCGGCCCAACTTAATCTTTATTTGGACCCTGGTTTAATCTTCTTACAGTCTACTACTGTAATGATTTTTAGGGGTGTCAAAAGAATATTTTCCGTACAAAATTATCTTTAAGAAGAACTAATAAACTTTATTTCTATAATTTATATAATTAAGATAATAACGTCATTTAAATATAAACTTTCTCATATTTCCAATTTTATTATCAATTAATTTTATAAGTTTATAATACTTAAAATATATTCAAGAAAATCTTAATACTAATTATATTAAAATTTTATTTCAATCCTTAGAATTTGAAGTATGGGAAGGTTGTAAAATATTATTTATTTCAAGCAATATTTAATTTTATTTCTAATCTTGAACTTTTATAATTTTTTTCCTTCATTTTTTTATTTTTTTTAAAATCTGACTAGAAATTCAAATTTTCAGCTTGTTTTTCCGTTGAAAAATGAAAGGAGCCTCAAAGATCAAACACTTGTATTTCAAAGGTCATTGTTTTTTCTGCAGCGATGAGGGGATCAATTAAAAGACAGAATTGCTCCATGCTGCCGTCATTTCTTGTTTCCCTTACAGTCATTGTTATCCTTATCTATGTATTGTGTCATACATACATGAGCAATTCATAAGATCATTCTAGCATGCCAAACTCATTTTTAAAATGAAAAAAAGCTTGAGTTGTGTTATTCGAAAGATACTTCACCTTCATACAATTCCAACTTTTTTTTTATTAAAACATGACTTTCAGATCAAGTAATACAAAAACTTCTCTTATCAAAAAATAACTTCTCAATTGTAGATAAAAAAACTTTATACATTGCGTAATCTAAAAGTCAAAATGATTTTTAAATTATAAAATTCATAAGCTTTTGTTTTCATAAAAATAATTATTTTTTATTGTACAATTCAGAAGTAAAAAACATTTATGTATGATAGGCTCTTCTCAAGTTAGGTTCAGTTAAAACATGAAAAGATGTTATAGTAATGATGTAGGTATGAAAGTTATGAAGGATAAAAGGCAAAACTCACAACCTTTGGTGTTTGAATAGTGATGGGTGGGATGAAGGCGTTTGATTTTCTAGCATTGACTTGAGATAAGATATGATTGTAGAAATATTTTGACAACTTAACATTATAATTCTCAAATTGGGTTTCAAAGGGAGAAAACACCTCTATTTATAGATGAAGATGTCTCCAAAGTAAACCAAAAATGATATCTTGCACCAAACCCTAAAAATCTTATCTTGGTGAAGGAGACCTTCACATGTCACATGTGATACTCTAACTTTTAAAAAAACTCTTCACTCCTAGAGAGTCATTGAAAAACCACTTTCGCACAAGTTTCACATTAGGAAAATGATACATGACCACTACTTTTGTAAGAAAACTCTTCACTAAGAACATGCCATGTGACCACCATGTCTCATGTGGGACATCTCCACCAAGCTAGGGTTACAAAACTAATCACTCGATAATAGATTAAGTTAGGTGTAACTACTACCCTACAACTTAAGCAAGATTGTTCAAAAACCCTACATTACTTGGCCTTTAATACAAGTCCTAAAAAGAAATCCTACACCACTTGACTTTTAATACAAGGTCTAGAAATGCTCCACGATGGACCAAGTGAATAAGAGTTTAGCTTCACTTTACATAGATGATTCTAACTCTTCTTGAATTTTCTTGGTCATGCTTCTTGTGATTGGAACCTTGGTTAAGGGTTTGCCATCAATGTATGAATCAACAAAGAATATTTTTTAAGGACAAAACATAAATTTCCTAATTGTAGTGGTATAGAATAAAAATGAGGTTGTAAAAAGAAATACCTTTTTCAAACTGCATTAACCGTGTAATCAAAAGGTACACTATCAATCTTGATGTTCCATATTATTCCAAAAGAACATTAAATTAAGGATGATTAATGATAATTTCTTCCTCAGAACAAATCATTTGCATCTTTCTAACCAGAAACATTTCCTCTCCATAATGGCAAAACCAAGTATTAAGTCGAGATTAACTATTTATTGCTTAGTGTGTCTTGAGAGTCCAAGTCCTTATCTTCGTCACCTTTTGTCTTGGTTATTTGTTTGGTCAAACTAGGAGGTTACCTGCACAAGGTACTCTGATGTCAAAATTAGTAAAGATTTGTCCATTAGGGTAATTAATGTGTATTAATGGTGACCTAATTGAAGCCCAATAGCTGATAATCACACTTTACTCTAAACTAATTAGTGTTAGTGGTAATTTTGGGATTAGAGTCTTGGATCCATCAATGGTGAATGATCGTCCAGTCTCTGATAAAACCTGACTATACAATCATACAATACACAAACCTTAAAATTGTGATTGTAACAATCATTCACTTAAGAGATTGGGTGTAAGGAGCCTCAACTTTGAGTAGTAAAAAAAAATTAGCTTCACGTCAACAAGACAACAAAGTTTGAATTCCATAAGCTCATTAAGTTTGTTCATGATAGACTTATACGTGAATATGTTGAAATAAAAATAAAATTATGGATTGTTTTTGTATATGTTGTTGATTAAGAATATAATGTTAAATGCATTCAATAATTTACTTAATCACGATGTATAAAAAAACATTAATAACAACTTCGGAGGACTCACCAAACCTGCTTAAAATATATGTCAAACTCGAGCATCATTCTTAAATGTTTCATTTTAATTTAATACTTTTTTTATGATATCATATATGCACACTTAACATTGTACACTTGTTCAATAGTTATCATATTATCTTTAATTGTTTTCCATTAAAGTAAGTAAAATATTTTTCAATTTCACTAAACTTTTAGTTATGACCACCATCATGGAATCCTTATTAGATTTTAATTTGTTAACATGTAGATGACCTATCAATGTACCAGCCAACTCATTATTATAATTCACACATTTAGCTTCTTAATTCACTTTTTTTTTCCATTGCTTACTGGTTTACCCATCATTTAAATAGATAGTGACATTTTCTTCTAGTTATAGTTAGTTGTAATTCCTATTTGTATTTGCTATATTTATTACATCATTTACATCCTAACAACACGTTTGTTTTTCTTTTTTATTGTTCATTTATCGTATCAAACCTCGATATCACAATTTCAAATTCAAGTTTAAATGCTCCTAAGCAGAACTATTCATATAAGTCATCACATTCTCAGATAACTACATAAATACATTACAATATAAATATATGTCCCTTATCATATTTTTTACACAAATAATAATATATTTCACTTACCACATATTGAAAAATTTTCAACACAACCTTTTTAACCAATTCAATGTTTGTTGCCCCAAAATTTCACAATATCATACATTTCATATGTGAGACAACATATCAATTTCATACAATATTTTGCTCCAAAAATTGGATTTCATTTCTATGAAAAAAAAATCAACATCGCACTATGCAACAACAATGTACACTTTCAACTTTCATATTGTGTAATATGAAAATTCTCTTCTAGATTATACAATCTAAAATACAATTTTCAAATTAAAATAACATAATTTGAAAGTGAATTGCATTTTAAGTTGTGTAATTTATAATACAATTTTAAATACCAAACTATATTTAAAATTATATAATCTAAAATACATTAAATTATAAATTACATGATTTGGAAAAAAAAATCACTTTTTACTTACGAAATATGAAAGACTTTCAAATTTCTAAAAAAAAATCTAAATTTCACGACCTAAAAGAAACTCCAAACCAAAATGCTAGAATTACTCCAAAGCAAAAATGGAAAATGTAAAACTCAAACATGTTCCCAAATCTCACACTATAGTGATGTTCACTTCAAAATTTAGCTCTCAACATCTCCTTCATGAAATCTAAATACAATAACACAAACTATGAGCATTCTGTTTCAGTCGTTGTCGGGCCACTATCGGACAACCCATTAATATTATTCTCACGTTCGAGATGTCTATACCTCGGTATGAAAGAGGTGTGTTGGAAGTCTCACATCAACTAGAGATAAGACCAACTTATAATATATAAGTGGGGTGCAAACCTCACCATAAAGCCAGTTTTATGGGATTGAGTTAGGCTTAAAGTTCACTTCTTAACATGATATCCGAGTCATGGTTGGAGCCTTTCCTAGCGAGATCTATGTGGGCATTCTGTTCCACATGTTGTCGGATCACTATCGGACCACCCATTAATTTTACTCTCATACTCGAGATGTCTATACCTCGACATGAAAGAGGTGTGTTGGAAGTTTCATCTCAACTAGAGATAAGACCAAATTATAATATATATAAGTAGGGTACAAACCTCAACATACAAGCTGATTTTGTAGAATTGAATTAGATTTAAAATTCACTTCTTAACACAAACCATCGTTCCTATAAAAACCTTTGTTGTCATTTAATAGAAAATCAAAGTGAGAATTTTCAAATTTACAAGATTACAGAAAGAACTTATGGTGATGCAAAAGGTAATTTCTTTAATTAAAGTGCACCATATCTATCTATCTATATATATATATATATATATATATATATATATATATATATATATATATATATATATATCACAGAAGTGTCATGTCAGAAAGAAAAAAAAATAACCTTTTGTTACATGATACAATACTATTTTTAAAAAATAAATAAATGAACAGCTGCGCCTCTGCATTTTATTTTTTAAAAATGTAACCATAGATGAATAAACTCATTGTGCTCATTATAATATTAATCTAAATATATATTATTTCATTTTAGCAAATTAAAAAAATAGTAGTACGGAATCTTATTAAAAGCAATAAAATTTGTTCCAGTAAGTCCATTTCAATCTAATTAAATAAGCTTAAGGTGGTTCCTGGTAACTAGGAGAAAGAATAAATTGCACGGCAAACAGCGGACGAAATTGATAGTTTTCTTCTTTTATTTTAGTTAACAATTAGAAGTTGAATCTTAACCAAAACTAAAAAATTGAATCTTAAGATGTGAACATTGAATACCAAGCATATTCCTAAGATGGATTCCGTTGATATTAACATTGATTACATCAACTCAAAGTCAATTTTTTGTTCATAAACATAGTATTTTAGACAGACAAAGATATGGTTCATGCCAGAACAAAAATGAAGCATGGTTCATGCCTTCTTTAGTTTAAATATTCCATATTACCTACTATAGTAACCACTCCACTTTCTTTAGTTAGTATATATAGCACACATAAGTGCTTAGGATTGAAGCATAGCAAAGATGGGAACTGAACTTCGAACAGATTCCACAGACTACAGGACAGAGCTTCTTTCCCCAAATATAGCAGCAGAAAATGTGTCCATGGCAAGGCAACCTTCATGGAGGATCAACATGGATGAACATCGGATACCAGAAAGGCAAATGGAGTCTCATTTTGGCTTTGGATTCTTCATCAAAACCCTAAGTATGTATATATAAACTCATGTACATGAAGTTGACCGTTTTTCTTTTAGTATTCTCTTTTGTGAAATTGCACTTTCTGAGATGAAATTTGCATGTTTATGATCTCAGAAAGACAAAGGAAACTTGCTGAGTATTACAAGAGGCAGGAGAGGCTTCTTAAAGGGTACCAAGAAGTGGACTCATACACTGATTTGGGCATGTTACCAGGAACTATATCAGAGGTTTTGAAAACAAAGATGAACTTTTGCTCATTTATTGACTTTTTTTGGGGGAAGAAAGTGCTTTTTATTCACTTAATTTTCGTCAAATTTGGTTTTGTTTCTGATATTTTCAAATTGATGAATGGGTTCTTCGAGTTTTGAAAATATGTAATTGTGACTGTTTTCTATCTATCAACTTATTATTTAGTGATGATAAAAACCAGATTTAGCAAATAGTAAATGACCAAGAACATTTTTCTTTAAAAGGGTGTGTTTGATGATGCATATTTGATTGAAAAATTTTGATTGTTCAGGATGATATGAAGGAACTTCAAAGGAGTGAAAGGGTGGCAATCTATGCATCTAACATAGGGAACATGGTGCTGTTTGCAGCAAAAGTGTATGCTTCCGTTGAGAGCAAATCCCTGGCTGTTATTGCATCAACTCTAGACTCACTATTGGATCTCTTGTCAGGATTTATACTTTGGTTCACTGCTTATGCTATGAGAAAACCAAATCATCACCAATACCCTATTGGCAAGAACAGGATGCAACCTGTGGTAACTGTTTTTTTCTTTCATTTAGAACATTGACATTTTGACATTAGATTAAGTTCTTCGTATATATAAATTCATTTAAGCTCATTTGGTCTCACAACAATTTTATAGATGCAAGTATTGTTTTATGCCAATATTCTAAATATTTCTATCTTGGTACATAATGCATTCATCTTTATTACTGTTAGTTCAACTTATTCAAGGAAAAATAATTACTTGTATCAGATAACTTCTTTTAAGAAGTTCAATAAACAAACAAAAAAGGCTTCATATATATATATGCAATACCAAACATGCATGAAGAAAAGGAACTTGAACAAAGATAAGTTTCTTATTATGATGACAAGTTTTGTTTATGTTTAGGATTCAAGTGTGAGTTTAATTCACATCTTAAATAAAAATGAGAGAGTTAAACAATATATAAGGAAGAAGATACACAAATCCATAGATTTTAGGTTAAAAGTGGTATCAATCCCTAGACTCATCTCATTGTTTTTAATCTCCCTAATGAAGCTCTCCTCAAAAGAAGAAACTCACTTTGAAAGAAAGATTCTTAAAAATCTAAATGAAAGTTTAAAACTCACATTGAGTATAGAATTGAAAAAGTTAAGTAACATGTAAGAAAAAAGATTCATGAATCCATTGTCAAAGTTTTCAGGTTGGAAATGGTATCAATATCCTTCAATTTGATGTTTTTTTTACTCAATTCTTACTTAGATATATTTGTACAGGGTATAGTTGTGTTTGCAGCAGTTATGGCAACTCTGGGATTGCAGATTTTGTTTGAATCAGGAAGAGAAATCATCGCAAAGGTACAAATATAAATTAAAGTGAACAAAAAACATGATGGAGATTGAACAATTTATGTTTGATCTTTTTCAAGAATCTAGGGTATAAAATAATATTTGTTGAAAAAATGAAAGAAGATTAGCATATGTAATTAAGAAGCATTGCTTGATAGATTCTGTGTCTTAACACAATCTATGCTTCATTTATAACAGACTCAACCCGAGAGGGATCCAGTGAAAGAAAAGTGGATGATAGGGATTATGGTGACAGCCACTTTGGTAAAGGTTGCACTAATGACTTACTGTCGCAGGTTCAAGAATGAAATAGTAAGGGCCTATGCTCAGGACCATTTCTTTGATGTCATTACAAACTCCATTGGTCTAGCCACTGCAGTTCTAGCCATCAAATTCTACTGGTGGATTGACCCTCTTGGAGCCATCCTGGTATAAGTTCTTAAATTTTTGAACATTTAATCACAAAAACAAGTTTTGAATGCAAATGTCGAATATATTTGAGGCTATGATGAAAAGTAATAACATGAATGGAATGGAACAATTGAAATGCATGCAGATAGCCTTATATACAATCAGTAACTGGGCAAAAACAGTGATGGAGAATGTGTGGTCATTGATTGGTAAAACAGCACCAGCAGAATACCTTGCAAAGCTAACATATCTTTGTTGGAACCATAACATGGAGATCAAGCACATAGACACTGTGAGAGCCTACACATTTGGGTCCAATTACTTTGTGGAGGTAGACATTGTGGTGTCAGAAGAAATGTCACTTGCTCAAGCACATGACATTGGAGAGGCACTTCAGGATAAGCTTGAAAATCTCCCAGAAATTGAGAGAGCCTTCGTCCACATTGACATCAACACAACTCACAAACTCGAGCACAAGCCCAAGGGGGTGGTGTAGAAAACCGAAAGAAAAATATTAGGCCATGGGTTTTGTTAGAATGTAGGATTTAAATTTTGTTTAGTAATTGTGGAATATCATTGTCCTCGTGAAACAAATGTATTTTGTGAAGTTTTCTTGCAAAAATATTAATGAGGGCTAAACGAGTGGAATTTTAATGTACATTTGTTTACTCACATTATATTCATTATCGTTAAATAAAAATTTTCTCCCTTTCATTTTAGTGACTACTCTTTCTTTTTCTTGTACCAATGTATTTTTTGCTATCATCAAATGTAAGGAAATAAACCCAAAATAATGACTTATTATATTAATCATCTCATGACTAGTTCATCTTCAAAAACCAACACATAAAATATACTATTGTTTCAAGTTAAAATAGGACCTCTATCTCATATACACTTATTAAACACTTACTTTTCTTATCTTTATTATCTTATCACGTCATATATTTTATAAATTTATAATATTTTTTAAGTTGATAAATATTTTTGATATACATGAATATTTTTCTTTAAAATATAGCCAAAAAGAATAGTGAGTTGTGACTTGTTGATATTTATTACTAATATGTTGGTGAGTTGAAATAAGCTACGAAAATAAAATCTAGGTTTAGAAGATATTTGATACGGGAAAATGTCAGTAAAAACTAAAATAAAAACAAGCATGGAAATAATTGTGATTAAAACGATGGCATTTTGCTTCCTGCACCTGTATAATAATTACTAATTGCATCCCACACTAACATGACTAGCATACCCTTCCCCCTTGTGTGTGGATAAGAAATTTTAACAATTCTAAAAAATTGAAATATATTATATTTGAATTATTTGTGATTGAATTTTCTTCATTTTTCAAATTGTTTGTTTAGACATCATTTTTTTAAATTGTTTGTTTGGATTGAATAATTGAAATATTTTTAATTTCAATTTTTTTTATAAACCAAATCAATTTCTCTTTAAAAGTAAAATTTTATTTTTAAAATATTTGACTCGACCTTTGGATCGGATTAATTCGGCTTGACCTTCAACTTGAGTCGATTCATCTCAACATTCGAGCCAAATAACCTCGTCTAAACCTAGACCATAGTCGATCCCACTCATCCTTCATCCCAAGCTGAATTGGCTCGACCTTTAATATTGAAGGTTGAGTTAAGCCAATTTAAGTTCAAGAGTCAAGCGAAGTTGACTAGTGTGAAGGTTGAGTCGAGTTGACTCAGGAGGAAACTCTAATTGAGTCAAACCTGACCAAAGTTCGAAATTAGTTGATTATGTTCGAAGTTTGAGACAAGTTAACCTTGGTCTAAGTTCAAGATAAGTCTGCACAGGCTAAAGGTTGAGTCGAGTATGACCATGTTAAAAGTCAAGTTAAGTAGACCCAAGCAGAAGGTCATGTCGAGTCACTCGGGCTCAAAGGTCAAGTCATGTTGGTTTGAATCAAAGGTTGAACCCAGTTGTCAAATCCAAAAGGTCAAACTGAGTTGACTCGAAAGGTTAAGCTGAGTCGACCTGACTAAAGGCTGAGACTAGTTAGTCTTAATAAGAAGTTCAAATAAGTTGGCCTAGACTAAAAGTCAAGCTAAGTCAAAACAAGTTAAAAAAAGATCAAACTTACTAGGTCTAAACCAAAAGTAGAACCAAATCACCAAGACGAAGATCCAACTCATTAACATGAATAGAAAGGACAAACTAAGTCAATTCAGGAAAAAGGTTAAGCTAAGGTCAAGACAAATCAAATTTGGTCAAAGTCAAGTTATATTAGTTTGGAGTCCTAATCGAACCGAGTCAACCTAAACTAGATATTGATAGGACTTAATCTAAGGCATGTAAACTTACTTTTCATCCTAACCAATGAGGAATTTCATAACTTATAAAATTTCAATTTCTTTTTTATTTTAGTAAATTTCAAATTTTATTATTTTAATTATTTGAAATACCTTCTTAAAATTCCTCAATTTTAATTTTCTTTTAATTTTCTCATCAAACAAATCATTTTAAAAATTGGAAATTATTTTAAATAAATAAAATAATAGAATTTAAAATTCACTAAAACAAAGACAAAAATTAAAATTTCACCTTCCCTCCTTATACACATTTATTAAAAAAATTAAATTGTTAAATATTATTTTATTATTTAAATTTGATTAATATATTCTTTTTTAAATTTGAATTTTAAAATGAAATATTATCTTCAGAGAAAATTTCAATTATTTATCCAAACAAAAGAAATAAAATATTTATTTTATCCAAAGAAAATATAAAGGATAAAATAGTCATTTTAAAAAATATAAGGGTCCAATAATCCAAGACCAAAAATACAACCCAAAAAGTGTTGGTTATATCACTTTGCATATACAATAAATCATGTTGAGAAAAAGAAAGTATAGAACATGGACACTTAATCTCCTTAAGGATGTTTCGTTACTTTTTCAACAATCATTAATTACTACTAATACCACAGTTAAAAAACAATGATTTTATTATCAAACAAAATATACTTCAATTATTTTTGGAATTATTATAATTATATATATATATATATATATATAATATGTGTGTCTGTGTGTAAAATAAAAACAACAATCATTACTTTTTTCATTTTCTATTATAATGGGATTCAAAACTAATATAAAATATTTATTTCATAATAGGTAAAATATCTTTTTGTTACTAATTCCTTACATATAAAATAATAAATATATATTACTGTAAAATAAAAATTGTGTGTAATTACTTCCAGTAAACAATATGGTAATAAAAATAACTATTCAAGAAAAATAATATCAATTATTGTTCACAGTTTATTAAAAATAAATTATGTCATTATCTTATTCATAAAAATTAACAAATACATTACTTAATTATGCATGTAAAAGTAATCTAACTACCTTAGCTTAAAAAAAACCATCATTACATTAATTTTCTTAATTCCTTTTTTTCATTTCAACACTTAATTAACTATAGCTAATAATAAAAAAAACAAAAATTATGCTAATGTTTTTAAGAACATAGAACATACTTAAACCCCCTCTTTTAAATATTTTTCAAGAGTTTATCCCTTCTGAATAATTGAAGTTAGTTCTGTTTCTCATTTAATTGCTCCATAGTAGAATGATTCTCGCCTATTCATTGCCGTAGTTTATTTCTTCCCAAATTAAAGTGTTTGAAATATAGCTGATCGCTAACAATCGCACACCTCTACCACTTTGTCAATGGTGCTCCCTAATTCTATTACTTTTCAGGGCCACTGCAATATGTTTGATAACATGCCCGAGATAAAACAAGTGTATTTTCTTACACGCATTACAAGTAGTAAAAACTTATGTCTTTCAACCAAGTGATGCAAGTTTCGGATCTAGATAATGTAATTTCAAATATAGAATGAACTGTTAGAAGAAGAATACTCACATGGCGCTAACATGCCCCCCACTAAGCAGTTGCCAATGGAAGCACTGAAAGAGACAATTATTCAGTGTAAAACAATTTTTGTACAATACTCAACTTGAAGGTATAATACTGCATTAAATAGAAATTAAACAGCTGAAAAGAGACAATTATTACAACCTCTACCAAACAAATACTATACCTCTGTTATTCTTTATTGATACCAATTGAACTGGACCACAAACACCGACATGGACATGGTCAAAGTAGGCACCATAGTTATGTTTGAATGAGGAGATCACTGATAGTTACCAAAAGAACACCAATGCTGACATAATTAATGCCTTTATGAGATGTGTGCTTGTTACTTGCAGGTAAACCAACAGTGCCACTGAGCTGTTATCTCTCATTTTCCCTAACCTCAAATTGATCTAGACTCCTAGGTGAATGAATAAGTATTGCTCATTTTGAGCATACAAGTAATCAGGGAGTACACACATGAAATGAAGAATATATGATTTCAATATGGTGAGCTTCTCTTATAAAAATGAGAAAGTGGATAAGAAATTTTGCAGTCAGGACTTACAGTTTGCCCATTGGAGTTCACTCTTAGCTTAGCATCATGGACCGAATAGGGTTGTTTTCACAAACATCAACACTGACCAAAATTTTACCCCAGGTTAGAATAGTTAATACCAAAAATTCTGAGAAAACAAAACAAAATTATTACCTTGCAATGTAACACAAGTAATCACTTTTATCTTTTGTGACAACCTTTAATCCAAAAGTTGAGGAGCCCAGCGAGAAACCAAAGGGTCTATCTTTCATTTGCACATGGGGCTCACGCCTCCATTGCCAATTCAATATTGACCAAGGTATTAAAATTCGCAACTTGGAAAATAAGATCGATTTCCTGATTTATAAATATACCATAAGGCATCCCACAACATTTTTAAAGCAAAGAAAAGACTAATCCTTGTAGTCTTGGAAATAGGTAGACTGATTAGTTGCATCACAAGTAAACCAATGAAAAGTAAAAAAAAAAAAAAACCGTATAATTCTGTTTGCCAGAAAAGCTACGTAATCAATACCAACAATTTATCCAATTGTAACTAGTAGAAAAATTAAACTAATTATTTTACTCTATAGAGTTCATTCTAAAAGGAGATGGTTGTGTAAGAAAATTTCTGAGTTTTGATTGAATTACCTTAACACATTATAAAAATTGGTTTTCTTAGGCAACTGCTAAGTGGGGACATATTAGCGCCATGAAGTACGATCAGATGATGCAGTGATACAATAATCTCTATTCAAAGGCAAATTCCATGCACAAAGTACGTGTTACCTCTATACCTAAGAATTCTACTGTCTGCTCCAACACACCACATATGGCCCTGCAAGTCCAAATGCCCTTTCATTTCAGCCATTTCCCACACAAACTTGAAAATCCCTAGTGCCCGGTCCAACTGCTTCACACCACGCCCAATCATCTTCTCACTATCTGAAGTCAGGATTCTTCCCATAAACAAGCAAAACTTGCCATTACTTCCATTTGCATAGACCCCACCACACATGTCTACTTCAATATCTACCACCCTTCCATAGAGGTAATACAGTAATAAAGTGAATAAGCAGCGAGAGGAGTGACCCAACATTTTGGAAAGCTTCTTCCTCACAAGGCTTTCTTGATGCTGAGCTTCCTTATATCCAACACTGTTGTCAACTGAAACATCCCTTATGTGCAAAAGCCCCTCCTTCATGATCTCAGCCTTAGCTACATGCAACTTCAACCTTGTTTCCTTTTTACAGCATTCAATAAGATCATTGAACATCACAAGAACATCTTCCCATTTTTGTGGGTCACCGAAATCAAACATTTTAGAAGATGAAAGCTTCATCCATGAAGAAGACCCGGGATCCGAAAAGACACCAATTTCAGTCAGAAAGTTCAAACAGCTATGAACAATTTGGCCGCCCAATAAAGCATCGTTATTTAAGCCCCGAGAAGACAAACAATCCAAATCAACTGCAAAACCATTCAGAACTTCTTTAAGTGCACCAGTCCATATGTGATGCTGAGTAACCTGGGAGCACACTTTGTGACGAACCAACTTCCTTTGTTGGGCAGAAACACTAAGAAAGTTGCTCACTTTAGTTAGTGAATCAACCACCATAGGCTCTCTTTCATTTGCTTTACCAAAAGGGGTAAAAGATTCATGTTTTGCATTTAAAACAAAAGAGGTCATAACATGTTTCATTTTGTGCTGAACAAATGCGGACCCAACATACCCACGAACAAGGGACTTGAAGGTACACATGTCACGCTCAATGTCATCATCAAAAAGGGTTGAATTATTCTTTACATCAATGAGGCTACCATTAACTGCATCCACATGTGCTAGTAAATGGGTCAATTCCTTCACCTTGGGAAACTCATTCTGATACCATTGCAGGCTGAGAGCATCTTTTGAAGTGTGATAAAACATTGAGTTCAGGTAGAAAGCTGCAAACTTATTGGTTCTAATAAAATGGTTTCCACAATAAAGTAGCTCCAAAGATCTACAACGCATTGTGCCAAAAGTAAGTCACCTTCCAAGCAAGTAAAACAAGAGTCAAATGACTCTAAGAAAAGGTACTTGTATTCTTTCAGGCATCCTTCCAAACATATTGCTTGCAGTGACCCTGAAAAGTAAAAGGAACAAGGAACGCTTCTATGAGTATGCACCCAGACACGTTGTAACTATAGTCTATAAATGCACAGTGGTAGCTGAGTGTTACATCATGAATTTGGGTTAGTATGGACAAATATGTAACATCTCGTCTTACACAATACATTAGTCTATGATATTGACATGGATTGTATAGTCTATGATGAGTCAGTTTATTAAAATCATTAGATTTACTATTACAACATTAAATGGTTAAGATAAAGAAAGTAAACTTGGCATACTAGTTATTAATCATATTCCCAACATAAATTTAATTTACTCATTTGTCCTTTTGTTTAGGTGGTCATAGCTTACACCTAGGGTTTTCCCCTCAAGCTAGGGTTTTCCTCTCTCGTTTTTTTGGAATGGCTTCTCTTGGAATGACTTCTTCTATGTCTGCTACACCTAATATTACCACTGCAAAACTCAACTAGAAAAATTACTTATCTTGGTCCGCTTATGTGGAGTTATGGTTTCTTGGTCAAGGATACCATAATCATCTTGAACAAGATGTCTCTACTAATCCAGACTAAGAAAAACCTCAGTGGCAGAAACTGAATTTTCAATTATGTGCTGATTTGTGGCAATTTGTTGAGCAAGAGGTCATAGAAATTTTGAGACTTTATATGTTAGGTTCCTTGGAGACAAGAAACTAGATTTATAATTCAGTTTAAGGAATTAACATACAAATCTTACTGCACAATGGAAATAACACTCTAATTCTGAAAAACATAATACAAGAAAACATCCAATAGCTTCCAAGGGAAGAAATTCCCTTCTACACAGGACAAGCCTTGTTCTGAAACAAAATACACAGCACCACCAGGAGGAACTGTTTCCTCCTTAAAAGATAACCCTTACTAGATTAAATAACTTCTTCTAACCACCCATAAATTGTCCAACTACCGTCAACTGTTTTGTAACTTCTAATTTTGAACCTTTTCCTAACATATAATGTTGGAAGTCTCACATCGACTAGAGATAAAGTCAATTTATATATAGAAGTAGGTGCAAACCTCACCTTACAAGCCGGTTTTGTGGGATTGAGTTAGGCTTAAAGTCCACTTCTTAACATGGTATCAGAGCCAAGTTAGAGCCTATCCTAGTGATATTGTTGTTTGTTGGGCATATTGTTCCACCCGCTATCGGGCTGCTATCGGACCACCCATTAATGTCTAATTCACGCTCGATATGTATATACATTGGCGTGAGAGGAGTGTGTTGGAAGCCTCACATCGATTAGAGATAAAACCAATTTATAGTATATAAGTGGGGGCAAACTTCACCTTACATGGTATCAGGGGGCCGTTGAATGTACCCTTTTTGAAATAGTTTATGGGAGGCATCCACCCACTTTAACAAGGTTTATCCCCAAGGAAACGGTGGTCGAAGCAGTAGCGCAAGAGTTGCAAACCAACATTGAAGTATCATCTGGCCAGAGCCCAAGACCAAATGACGCAGTATGCGAACAGGAAAAGGAGGGCATCTAATATAAAGGAGGGGTACTGGGTTTTCTTAAAGATCAGACCTCATAGGTAAGCTTCCATGCCTACAAGATTACACCCTAAGCTGTCGGCCCGTTATTACGGACCCTTCCAGGTGCTCAAACAAATTTGACCAGTTGCTTTTCGGTTTCAGCTTCCAAAAACAGCTCGGATTCACCCTATGTTTCACGTCTCCCAGTTGAAACTGGCGATTGGGACACAACAGGTGGAAGGGAACCTACCAGCAAAGCTACAGGTCGAGGGGCCTCTTTGTTGGCCATTGAAAGTGCTACAAAGAAGGGTAAAGCAGCAACAGGGGGAGATGGTGCCACAGGTATTGATTGAGTGGCAAGAAGGGGGAAAAGAAGGAGCTACGTGGGAGGATGAGTTGAAAATCAAGGAACAATTTACAGAATTCAACTTCGAGAGTGACAGACTTCTTGACTAAAGAAGCCTATCACCTTCTCACATATAATTAACAAATAAACAATTAATAATCTAATTACCGTGAAAGGTAAGCCTAAGTAGATTAGATGGTCAAGAATGACCACGTTTACAAAAAAGAAAAGAAGAAAAACGTAATTTGAAAACCCCTTGCACTTTTTATGTGTTTTAAATATGCATTTAAAGTATTGGATATGCTTAAATAATTATAAGCAGAGTTCTCTGTCACTATTGCTATGGTTTCTAGAAACTCTTGTTCCAATCTCAAGCTTAACAGATAAGAAGGCCTATAACAACAGTGCTGATGATAGGAGGCACTACTGCATGGTGTAGTTTTGACCATCACAATAAATAGATAAGAGCGAGATTTCTGATAGGGAAAAGATTGTGCATGGAGATGAAGGCACGAATTGGAAAATACAAAGAAAAATAAAATGTTATTTTATTTAACTACTCCAGTGGATATATGTCAAGGTTTTCCATGCTAAAATCTCTTTCTTTTTGCTGCTGAGAAGATGCAAAAAGTTAATTTATAAACCTTTTGACATTAAAAAACACTAACAACTAATAGGTGAACCATGATTACCAAAATCTCAGGCATACTACGGGATACTAATGACTGTCACTTCTCTGCTTTTATATACAGTCCAACCTTTTGAGAAAGAACAGAATATGATAAGCAATAATACCCATCAGACCCTGTCGTTAAATCCTATATTCTAGACAACACTAAAGTGTTCATTTAATCTAGACTTATAACCATATAGCAATGTTAGTGACTATCATAGTACAAGAGGTATCAGTGCAGCAAGGCATTAGTGTCACGCAAAAAGAACAGCTTACATAAATAACATTTTCAGTTCTCAAGTTATTCTGCCAGGCTTAATTCACATTCTCTCAACCACATTTCATCAGCTGAACATGTATATCATATGAGGGCAATATCATATCCAGGAATTATTAGGCAAATAGAAAGTACACAAATTAATCAGATATCCAAAAAGATAAGCAATCCAAATACAAGTCTGAAATAATGTAATCACTTGTACCTAGCAACAAAATTGCACGCTTTACCCATTCCAATGTGTTTTTAATTCAACTTTTACTCCTCATTAAACCAACCCTCATGCTTGCATACTTTATGACAGTAGAGTAATAATTCTAAGAAAAATTACATTCCATTCATTTACAAGGTATGTCACCAGTAATAGTCTTGCTTTTATTTATTAACTAACTACTTATTATTTATGCAACGAAAAAAAATGCAAATTGAAACAATTAACCTAACCAAATAAAACCCTAACTTGCATACTAACCAACGGCGGTGACAGTGTGGAACACGTAGGACAACGACCGAACAGCACTGACAAGGTGGAATCACGATCCAACAACGGTGACAAGGTGGAACTCGAAGGACAACGATCGAACGGCGGTGACAAGGTGGAACTCAGGTGACCATCGAACGGCAGTGACAAAGAGGAACTCGGGCAACCGAGGCAATGGTGTTGTATTCAGAGAATGGTGTTAGCGGTGTGATTAAGGGGAAATGAGAATGGTCTTACTTCAGAGTTATTTTCAAAGGGGGAGAACTTTAGGCAATTTTTCACGTTTTTTTTAAGTTTGACGGGTGTGGGAAAATTTCCACTCAGGTTTACTTTTAGGTCACTCTTATTTTTTTAAAGTCCTGTAAGGAGTTATTTTCTTATTAAATAATTAATGACAAATAATTAATTAAATAAAACCTATATTTAACATCATGAGCATTATATATGCTTAGAATATATTAAACGTGAACCCGACAAGCTTAAACTGTGAAATCATGTTATAGCCTCCATATTTTTGTTCATCATTTCATCATCTTTTTAATTGTCATTTATGAAAAGATTTCAAATATGCCTTTTTTTATTTCTTTTCTATACTAAATTTATAATTTATTAATAAAGATCATATAAATCTCCTTAAAAAATAGTATATATTTTCTATATGATACAACATATAAGACTAATACTCTAATTTCCTTTTACAATTATATTTACTTCTAGAAAGTTTATATTCATTTATAATCATTTTAGTTTAATTAGTAATTTAGTTCATATATTTAAGTTTAATTTTTATGTTTTTTTATTTAATTAAATATTAGTATTTTCTGATAGAGTGAATTTTGTTCTTCTATTATACGCTTTAATGACATGTGAAAAGTATTGTGTTTCAAAGTGTTAGGTGTTAAAAACTGAAAGATTATGTGTCTAGACAGATTTTAGTAAAGATGATCCAAATTTTAACATTTTTAAACAATGTAAACGTTAATGTAAAATAATAGACTAAATTAACTATATTTTTTAAACACAATTAAATTCAATTGAATACAAGTATATTGAAATTGAAATGAATCTTATAATTAAATATAAAAACCAAAGTAAAGTTTTCTTACTTTCATTTCAATTTTGTGTTTATATAAGGCAGCAGTGTCTCTCCAAATTAAATTTGAACTGCCAAAAATATATTTAAAACGGTTTTACAACTATTTAATTATTTACTAAAAATATCGTTATAATACAAACTTATTTTTCTATTTAACAAGGAAGTTGGGAACTTACTTACCCTATTTTATTTTATAAGTTTTTTAGTTTGAATTTAGAAGGCTTGATATGATTCTAAAATCTTCAGTTTAAAAAGTTCTTCTTTCTTTCGCATTTAATTCAATTGTATAGCAGTTGTAAGTTTGATTATTGTTAAATTGAGATAGGAGAAACTAGTGAAGTGGAGAGTATTTTTTTTTTTACTTAGTGATTATTCATATATTCTACTCTTTGAAAACTTGCTTTTTCTTTATTTCTGTCCTCCAAATAGTGTGAAAAAAGTTATGCTTGTTCCAAATCTAAAATCACTTATCCACAATATCGTGAACAACTTTTGTCTACCTAATTTTTCTTATTTCAAACGGTATTGACTATGTTAAAGATAGAGATGAAAGCAAAGTCGAAGACGATTTGAGAATGGAAGATTTGAAGGTTCATTGTTTACAACATCAAACATAAATATTAATTATTTTTTCTTCTTCTAAGAAGCATATGTTTCTTTTCTGCTTTAAACACTTTTGTTGACGTCTAAGGTTTAATCGAAAAAGTTCAACAAAACAAAGATGGTGTTTACGTGTGTTTAAGACAGAGTTTCTTGATTATTATCAGGACACTTTGGATTTCTTAGACTTTTGTAAATAACAACATAACTTTCTTTTTGTTTTTTTAATATATTTAAACTCTTTTTTTTAACAATTTTATAACTTTTTAATGAATTTGAACATAAAAACTCTTTTCAACCTGTTTTGTTTACATACAAACCTTTAAAAAACTCAAAAATGGAAGTAACTTTTAGTTTTAATAAGATATAACTAAGTATATTTTGAGTAAGCATAGAGAAAAGATATATAATATCTTGCACCATTATGAGCTATAACAAGCGATAGACTCCAGACATTAAAAAAATTATAAAAATCAATTGTCGTATTGTTTGGTATGTCCTGTTTTTAGTTTCATGTTGTTCTTTTAGTACCTTGTTTGCATTAGATTGTGTTGGTTTTTGTTTATTTGTCGTCCCCTCTTCTATTCAGTTTTCCTTCCATTGAGGATACACTTCCATTTGAGGGAAAAGCTCTCTCACGTTGTTCGAATTGTTGTTTGTTAGGCTTTCGTTGGTGTGCCCTATTTTCCCTTCCCTCGTTGTTTTGGCGTGTTGTTTGCATTGTAGTGTGATAAGTTTTTATTGCTCTGCCATCCTTTCCCTTTGTTTCTTTTATCATTGACTTAGTTGTTTTTGGTTTTTGGTAGTGTGGTGTTGGCGTCTTCGAAGACACTGTAACACCCCGATTTAGGCGTTACAATTTATTTTCCACAAAATACATATGTAATTCGTCTTTAACAAATTTCAACACCCATAAAATATTAAGTTCTTTATTACAGCACAAGTCTTCTGAAAATAAAATTCCACACAGTTCATAGACTTCTGAAATTTAAAATTTCTCACAGTTCGGAAATTCAAACACAGATTTATTTTAGAAATTCCCCATGTCTCCTTTTCCCCACAGATCTCTCATCTTCTAAGCGAGTCCAGAACCATCTGCTAATTCATCTGATATAGTTTCTGCTCCCGTATAATATCACACATTATACGATCATCGCATTCACATGCACAAACACAAACACAAACAGTAGGGTGAGCTAACCGATTCAAGAAATATACATCATCCACAATCTTACTAACATCACAAGTATGGCAATCAGTCAAATACATGCATCTCAAACATACTCAAAAACCAACTATTACACTGATACTTTATAATATTTCTCCAGTCAAAATCATCAGTCGATTCACTAGAGTCAATACAACATATTATTAATCTGCCTACTTACCAAAGCACAATAGTCAACAATCCTTCTGTCTACTTACCAAAGTAGTATAACCATGATATACTGATTACTTACCAAAGTAATCTAACAAGGTGATTTTTATTATCTACTTACCAAAGTAGCACAAACCAAGTTCTTCTGCCTACTTACCAAAGTAGCGCAGCAAGATAATACTGTCTACTTACCAAAGTAGCACAGTATAGTTAATCTGCCTACTCATCAAAGTAGCCCGATTTATATCATTCTCTTTATCTCTTCATTCATCATCTCATCCTGCCTACTTATCAAAGTAGCGCAAATCACCCTGCTTACTTACCAAAGTAACACAGACCCAACATCTTCTCGCCTACTTACCAAAGTAGTGCAAACCAAGTTCTTCTGCCTACTTACCAAAGTAGCGCAGCAAGACAATACTGTCTACTTACCAAAGTAGCTCAAATTAACCAAATTACATTTTCCTAACATATCATTCATAACCAATCACATTCCATCTCAACCACTAATCCCAAACCAATCATGTTCAACAAGCACATAATAACCAATTAACATATCCCAGTTTCAATTCTGCCTACTTACCAAAGTAGCACAAATTAACCAAATTACCTTTCTCAACATATTATTTATCAACGATCTGAACCAATCAAACTAATCAACAACATGTTTAGATCATATGGTAAGATTTTCAGTCCAATCCAACGGTTAATGAGGCGGAAATCATAATTTATGTATAAATGATCCAAAAACATAAATTAAGCAATATTAAGATCCCTGAGAAGATACGAAATTAATATCTATAAATCTGTATCTCCGATTTCAAATCGGAACGGTCCAAGTATGACACTATCGTTTAGAAACAACATATTAAAATTTCAGGGTAATCCAACGGTTAACTAAGTAGATATGGAGGTTTTACCGAGGTAACTCAGAGACAGAAACTTAAGTGGTTCTCGGTTAAACTCAAAATGCGGAATGAATTACTCTAAGCACAGACATCTAATTCCAAATCTGAACGGTCAAGATCACCTAATATGTCTTATGAACTACATACTAAAGTTTGGGCTCAATCTAACGGTAAATGGAATATATATGAAATATTTACCATTATAACTTAAGAACAGAATTGCAGTGTTCATCAAATATTTCAAACTTTCGAAATTTCTTTCTCTAAACAGAGACCTTCAATTCCAAATCCGATCGGTCAAATTGTAATAATGTATTCTAAGAATCATATATCCAATTTTCAAGTTGATCTAACAGTCCCATAAGTCAGAATCTATACTTTACCAAGGGAACTCAGTAATAGAACTGCAAGGGTAATTAATTCACTCAAACATGCAGGATATATATCTCCAAGTACAGAATACTAATTACAAATCCGAACGGTCAAAGTGTATTAATATGTCTTAGGGATCATATATCAAATTTTGAGGTTGATCTAACGGTGCAATAGGTCAGAATCTATATTATACCGAGACAACTCAGTAACAGAACTACAGGGGCAACTAATTTACTCAAACTTGCAGGATTTATTTCTCCAATTACAGACTTCTATTTTCAAATCCGAACGGTCAAAGTTTAGTAATAGGTCTTAGGATTCACATACTAAAATTTTAGCTAAATCCAACGGTGAAAACAATTAATAGAAATTTTTCACCACAGTAACTCGAAAATAAGAAATTATAATCATGAAACCCAAATTTTTCACAAGTCAATAGATAACTACCATTACCAAATTTTAACACATTCATACTCATATTCATGATCATAATCAAGAAAGGATTAGCTCCCCTACCTCTTCTCCTTGCAAGAAATTCTTCACTCTTGATACCTCTAGACCACCACCTTTGCTTGTTTTCACTTTCAATTTCAAGGAAAATTCTAACTTAAATCTCTCTTCTTCCAAGAGAGCAATTCTTCTCCTCCTTGCTAGACCAAGTCAGTCTCCACACTTAGAACACTTAGGATTTTCGTTCACCTCCCACCAAGGACCTCTCTACTCTCCCCCAAAACTCCAAATCTGATTTGGAATTAAAGAAGATGCCTTAGACAACAAAGGACCTATGCACTTGGTACTTAGCAATAATAAACAACCAATGAACCATCCTAAACCATTTTTTTTTCAGCCCTAAAACATGGTAGGAAAGTCTCCAAAGGTTCCAAAATGTTCTCCTAGTTCAGAACACAACCTACCCACTCCAAAAAAATCGCAACTTGTAAAAATGTACCTAAAATTAAGGTTGGACGCTAGCCCCTGGACAGCAACACTGTCACGTTTTCCCCAGCTCAGTTAGACACCTTCCCGAAGTCCAAAATATGCGTATGAGTAGTCAAATTGAAGCTCTTTGAGTCTAGTTTCCAATGAAACAAGAATCAACTCAATTGGAGTTCGGTAGAGAAAGTAATAAGCAAAACAGTCATCATAGGTCAAAACTGAACATACCTGAGCGTGATTAACGTTTCCGAGTTTTAATAATTTTACTGCAGCTAGCCCGGTAGTCCAAAAATTTATATTTATATGTCCAATTAAAGATATTTGAGTCTAGTTTCCAATAAAACAAGAATCAACTCAATTGATATTTTCTACAAAAAGTTATAATTAAAATAGTAAACCATGTCAAACCTGACAGCATTCCATTTTACATTATAACTTGAACTTTTTACAACTTGGTAAATTCTTGAGGTTCTAGGGTCTTACATTCTACCCCCCTTAAAAAATTTTCGTCCTCGAAAATTAAGATGTTACTCAAACAAATGAGGGTATTCTTTTATCATATAATCCTCTAGCTCCCATGTCATCTCTTGGGTTTCCTCGTTCCAAAGCACCTTCACTGTATGAATTTCCTTTCCCCGTAACTTCTTTGTTTGAACTTCTAACACCCTTACTGGCATCACTTCGATAGTAAGATCTTCACGCACTTGAATGTCATCTGTTTCCAAAACATGAGTCAGATCAGAGACATACTTCCTCAGTTGCGACACGTGGAACACATTATGCAAGTTCGCCAACTGTGGTGGTAACGCTACCTCATATGCTACTGGTCCAATCCTCCTAAGAATATCGTAAGGACCAAGAAACTTTGGTGACAACTTCCTTGATTTAATAGCCCTACCTATGCCGGTAATTGGTGTCACACGTAGAAACACATGATCTCCTTCGTTGAACTCAAGAGGTCTTCTTCTCTTGTCTGCATAAGATTTTTGTCGACTTTGTGTTGCACGCATCCGGTCTTGTATCAACTTGACTTTTTCTGTTGTTTGCTGCAATAACTCGGGACCTACTAAAATTGTTTCTCCATCCTGAAACCAGCACAAAGGTGTCCTGCACCTTCTCCCATACAATGCTTCATACGGTGCCATTCCAATGCTCGCATGAAAGCTGTTGTTGTATGTGAATTCCACCAAAGGCAAAACCTCACTCCAACCTCCCAAATGATCCAATACACACGTTCTCAGCAGATCTTCCAATGACTGAATAGTCCTTTCAGTTTGTCCATCTGTTTGAGGATGATATGCTGAACTCATTCTTAACTTCGAACCCAAAGCCTCTTGCAATTGCTGCCAGAACCTTGACGTAAACCTTGGATCCCGATCTGAAACAATGCTATTTGGTACACCATGCAATCTCACTATTTCCTGAATATACAACTCTGCCAACTTCTGCATTGACATTCTCAGGTTGATTGGCAAAAAGTGAGCACTTTTCGTCAATCGATCAACTATCACCCAAATGGAATCATGACCCTTCAATGATCTTGGTAAGTGAGTTACAAAGTCCATCGAGATGCTGTCCCATTTCCATTGGGGAATATCCAACTGTTGTAACATTCCACCTGGCCTTTGATGTTCTATCTTAGCCTTCTGACATACCAAACAAGAAGATACAAACTTTGCCACATCCTTTTTCATCCCACTCCACCAGAAAGATTCTTTCAAGTCTTTGTACATCTTAGTCATACCAGGATGTATGCTAAGACGACTCTTGTGTCCTTCTTCTAGAATCATCTTCTTCAACTCATCCTTTGCTGGAATGCAGACTCTATTCTTAAAACGAATAATACCATCTAATCCCAAACTGAAGTCTTTAGCTTGATCCGTTCCCAACAACTCCACTGTATCTTGTAGACTTGTGTCTTCCTTTTGTCCCAATTTGATCTTTTCCAAGAAATCATTTGTGATCTTTAAATGACAACACCAAAGGTGATCTTGGCTCAACTTCAATCCCAAGTTCATATCTCTGAACTTCTCTATTAACTCAAACTCCTTCACCATCAAAGCTGACATATGCATTCGCTTCCTACTCAAAGCATCGGCTACAACATTTGCCTTCCCTGGATGGTACTGTAACTCAAAATTAAAGTCCTTCAAATACTCCATCCATCTTCTCTGCCTCATGTTCAACTCCTTCTGATCGAAGAGATACTTCAAACTCTTGTGATCACTAAAGATTTGAAAATGTGATCCGTACAAATAATGCCTCCAAGTCTTTAAAGCAAAAACCACAGCCGCTAACTCGATGTCGTGCGTCGGATAGTTCCTTTCATGTACCTTCAACTGTCTCGATGCATAAGCTACTGGTCGCTTCTCCTGCATCAATACACAACCGAGCCCATGGTATGAGGCATCACAAAACACTTCAAAAACTTTAGAAGTATCAGGAACTGCTAATACTGGAGCACTTGTCAACCGTTTCTTCATCTCTTCAAAACTTGTTTCACACTTGTCGGTCCATAAGAAAGGTTGTTCTTTACGAGTCAACTGTGTCAAAGGACCCATTATCTTGGAGAAACCTTCGACAAACTTCCTGTAATACCCAGCTAGGCCCACAAAACTTCTTACTTCTGTTACCGTCTTTGGACGTTCCCATTTTAGCACTGCCTCCACCTTCGTTGGATCTACAGAAATCCCTTTGGCAGAAATCACGTGGCCAAGGAATTGTATTTCCTCCAACCAAAATTCACATTTAGATAATTTCCCAAACAATTGATGCTCTCTAAGAGTCTCCAACACAATCCTCAAATGTTCAGCATGTTCTTCACGATCCCTTGAATATATAAGAATATCGTCTATGAACACAACAACGAATTTATCTAGCCACGGTCGAAATATTCGATTCATGTAATCCATGAATATAGCAGGAGCATTGGTCACTCCAAACGGCATCACCACATACTCGTAGTGACCATAACGTGACCTGAAAGCCGTCTTCTGACTATCCTCTGGCTTGACCAAGATCTGATGGTAACCAGACCTCAGGTCAATCTTTGAAAACACACCAGCTCCTCGCAACTGATCCAACAAGTCATCAATTCTTGGCAGTGGGTACTTGTTCTTAATCGTCAACTTATTCAGCTGCCGATAGTCGATGCACAACCTTGAACTACCATCTTTCTTCTTTACTAACAAGACTGGAGCTCCCCATGGTGACACACTCGGCCTGATAAACCTCTTCTTCAGTAGTTCCTCAATTTGTCTCTTCAGCTCTGCTAGCTCTGTCGGAGCCATCCTATACGGAGCCATAGACACTGGTCCAGCTCCTGGTACCAAGTCTATAGAGAACTCCACTTCCCTGCTTGGTGGCAACCCTGGTACTTCATCTGGAAAGACATCCTCGAACTCTTCCACTACTGGGATACCCATCGTCTGAACCTCAAAACTCTTCTTCTCTTGAGCTACCAGTACAAAACACATGGCCCCATCACTAACATCCTTTAGAACTTCTTTGGTTGAGATCAGTTCTAAACCATCCGAGTCTGGAAAAACCAATCGTTGTTGTCCACAGTCAAGAAGAACGTGATTGGCGGTCAACCAATCCATTCCCAGAATTACATCTAAGCCTTCGAGAGGTAAGGAAATCAAGTTCACTTTGAACTTGCGCCCGAAGACTACAATCGGGCATCCAACACAGATTGAACTGGTTGAGATCTGACCCGATGTTGGTGTCGAAACCACCAATTCATACCTTAGATTACTCACCGGTATACTGAAGTCTTTCAAACAAGTAGAAGAAACAAAGGAGTGCGTAGCTCCGGAATCAAACAATACATGCACACATTTACCAAACAAAAGGCATGTGTCAAGGATGAGATTACCTGGCTTTGCAGCCTCTTCACCGGTCAAAGCGAAAACTCTTCCAGCTATCTTGGGCTTCACGCCTGAAGAACTTGGTTGTTGTGGTGCATATGCTATCTTCTTCTCAGGACAAACATGAGCGAAATGTCCTGGCTTGTTACACACAAAGCACCTCTTCTCTTCAACCTTCACTCCAGAGAGCTTAGGACAATCCTTCTTGTAGTGCGCACCACCGCATTCAAAACATTTCACGGCTGTTCGCATAAGCGGTTGGGGTCGCTGATATGGCTTCTTCCATGGCTTTCCTCTAATAAACTTGTCCTTCTGAGTCTTGTCAACTCGGTTTCGGTTCATTTCCAGTAACTCCACCTTTTTTGTCTTCTCAACTAAGGCTGGAAACTTCTTGATTTCAAGAGGTACAATCATTCTCCTCAGGTCATACCTCAGACCCTGCTCAAATCTTTGACACTTCCACCCTTCCGTCATGTGCTGACTATAAAAACGGATAAGATACTCAAACCTGTCGATGTACTCTTGCACTGACATCCCACTTTGACGCAAGGCCAAGAACTCTTGCTCCCTTTCGATCTTGGCACTAGTCGGGAAGTACTTTTCCAAAAACTTGTCCTTGAAACTGTTCCAAGTAATAGCCTCTTCATCAAATTCCATCAGTCGCTTCATACCATCCCACCAGTACTCTGCTTCCTCTTTCAGTATGAAGGTTGCGTAATCTAGTTTTTCCTCATCTGTGCACTTGATCACATGAAAGATCTTCTCAATGTCCTTGATCCAAGCATCTGCTTTATCTGGCGTAGCTCTTCCATTGAACCTTGTTGGGTCGTGCCTCAAAAAGTCATTCAGCCTCGAATAAGTCCTCGGTTCCTGAGTGGTATGCTGCCTCTCCATTGCGTTGATCATCCGATCAACAGCCCGATTAAAATCATCAATTGGAGGTGTTTGACCAACATTGTTAGATCGACGTGCCATGTTCTACCATATACGTCAAAAGAAATTAATTTAAACACAAGTCAAAACAATGCATATCTCTACCTTTCAAACCAACGCTCTCCAAAAGAGCTACAAAATAATCACAACAAATCACAGAGTCACACAACAGAAGTTAACGAGCTCACTTCCCAAAAGCCCCAAAAGATTTTTGAAAACCATGGCTCTGATACCAAACAGTGTAACACCCCGATTTAGGCGTTACAATTTATTTTCCACAAAATACATATGTAATTCGTCTTTAACAAATTTCAACACCCATAAAATATTAAGTTCTTTATTACAGCACAAGTCTTCTGAAAATAAAATTCCACACAGTTCATAGACTTCTGAAATTTAAAATTTCTCACAGTTCGGAAATTCAAACACAGATTTATTTTAGAAATTCCCCATGTCTCCTTTTCCCCACAGATCTCTCATCTTCTAAGCGAGTCCAGAACCATCTGCTAATTCATCTGATATAGTTTCTGCTCCCGTATAATATCACACATTATACGATCATCGCATTCACATGCACAAACACAAACACAAACAGTAGGGTGAGCTAACCGATTCAAGAAATATACATCATCCACAATCTTACTAACATCACAAGTATGGCAATCAGTCAAATACATGCATCTCAAACATACTCAAAAACCAACTATTACACTGATACTTTATAATATTTCTCCAGTCAAAATCATCAGTCGATTCACTAGAGTCAATACAACATATTATTAATCTGCCTACTTACCAAAGCACAATAGTCAACAATCCTTCTGTCTACTTACCAAAGTAGTATAACCATGATATACTGATTACTTACCAAAGTAATCTAACAAGGTGATTTTTATTATCTACTTACCAAAGTAGCACAAACCAAGTTCTTCTGCCTACTTACCAAAGTAGCGCAGCAAGATAATACTGTCTACTTACCAAAGTAGCACAGTATAGTTAATCTGCCTACTCATCAAAGTAGCCCGATTTATATCATTCTCTTTATCTCTTCATTCATCATCTCATCCTGCCTACTTATCAAAGTAGCGCAAATCACCCTGCTTACTTACCAAAGTAACGCAGACCCAACATCTTCTCGCCTACTTACCAAAGTAGTGCAAACCAAGTTCTTCTGCCTACTTACCAAAGTAGCGCAGCAAGACAATATTGTCTACTTACCAAAGTAGCTCAAATTAACCAAATTACATTTTCCTAACATATCATTCATAACCAATCACATTCCATCTCAACCACTAATCCCAAACCAATCATGTTCAACAAGCACATAATAACCAATTAACATATCCCAGTTTCAATTCTGCCTACTTACCAAAGTAGCACAAATTAACCAAATTACCTTTCTCAACATATTATTTATCAACGATCTGAACCAATCAAACTAATCAACAACATGTTTAGATCATATGGTAAGATTTTCAGTCCAATCCAACGGTTAATGAGGCGGAAATCATAATTTATGTATAAATGATCCAAAAACATAAATTAAGCAATATTAAGATCCCTGAGAAGATACGAAATTAATATCTATAAATCTGTATCTCCGATTTCAAATCGGAACGGTCCAAGTATGACACTATCGTTTAGAAACAACATATTAAAATTTCAGGGTAATCCA
Organism: Vigna umbellata; assembly: GCF_029865625.1. Lineage (NCBI taxonomy): Eukaryota > Viridiplantae > Streptophyta > Magnoliopsida > Fabales > Fabaceae > Vigna > Vigna umbellata. Next base: position 50,944,067 of record NC_142167.1, on the reverse strand, counting down.
ACGGTTAACTAAGTAGATATGGAGGTTTTACCGAGGTAACTCAGAGACAGAAACTTAAGTGGTTCTCGGTTAAACTCAAAATGCGGAATGAATTACTCTAAGCACAGACATCTAATTCCAAATCTGAACGGTCAAGATCACCTAATATGTCTTATGAACTACATACTAAAGTTTGGGCTCAATCTAACGGTAAATGGAATATATATGAAATATTTACCATTATAACTTAAGAACAGAATTGCAGTGTTCATCAAATATTTCAAACTTTCGAAATTTCTTTCTCTAAACAGAGACCTTCAATTCCAAATCCGATCGGTCAAATTGTAATAATGTATTCTAAGAATCATATATCCAATTTTCAAGTTGATCTAACAGTCCCATAAGTCAGAATCTATACTTTACCAAGGGAACTCAGTAATAGAACTGCAAGGGTAATTAATTCACTCAAACATGCAGGATATATATCTCCAAGTACAGAATACTAATTACAAATCCGAACGGTCAAAGTGTATTAATATGTCTTAGGGATCATATATCAAATTTTGAGGTTGATCTAACGGTGCAATAGGTCAGAATCTATATTATACCGAGACAACTCAGTAACAGAACTACAGGGGCAACTAATTTACTCAAACTTGCAGGATTTATTTCTCCAATTACAGACTTCTATTTTCAAATCCGAACGGTCAAAGTTTAGTAATAGGTCTTAGGATTCACATACTAAAATTTTAGCTAAATCCAACGGTGAAAACAATTAATAGAAATTTTTCACCACAGTAACTCGAAAATAAGAAATTATAATCATGAAACCCAAATTTTTCACAAGTCAATAGATAACTACCATTACCAAATTTTAACACATTCATACTCATATTCATGATCATAATCAAGAAAGGATTAGCTCCCCTACCTCTTCTCCTTGCAAGAAATTCTTCACTCTTGATACCTCTAGACCACCACCTTTGCTTGTTTTCACTTTCAATTTCAAGGAAAATTCTAACTTAAATCTCTCTTCTTCCAAGAGAGCAATTCTTCTCCTCCTTGCTAGACCAAGTCAGTCTCCACACTTAGAACACTTAGGATTTTCGTTCACCTCCCACCAAGGACCTCTCTACTCTCCCCCAAAACTCCAAATCTGATTTGGAATTAAAGAAGATGCCTTAGACAACAAAGGACCTATGCACTTGGTACTTAGCAATAATAAACAACCAATGAACCATCCTAAACCATTTTTTTTTCAGCCCTAAAACATGGTAGGAAAGTCTCCAAAGGTTCCAAAATGTTCTCCTAGTTCAGAACACAACCTACCCACTCCAAAAAAATCGCAACTTGTAAAAATGTACCTAAAATTAAGGTTGGACGCTAGCCCCTGGACAGCAACACTGTCACGTTTTCCCCAGCTCAGTTAGACACCTTCCCGAAGTCCAAAATATGCGTATGAGTAGTCAAATTGAAGCTCTTTGAGTCTAGTTTCCAATGAAACAAGAATCAACTCAATTGGAGTTCGGTAGAGAAAGTAATAAGCAAAACAGTCATCATAGGTCAAAACTGAACATACCTGAGCGTGATTAACGTTTCCGAGTTTTAATAATTTTACTGCAGCTAGCCCGGTAGTCCAAAAATTTATATTTATATGTCCAATTAAAGATATTTGAGTCTAGTTTCCAATAAAACAAGAATCAACTCAATTGATATTTTCTACAAAAAGTTATAATTAAAATAGTAAACCATGTCAAACCTGACAGCATTCCATTTTACATTATAACTTGAACTTTTTACAACTTGGTAAATTCTTGAGGTTCTAGGGTCTTACAGACACTGGTGATAAGAAAATTGCACAATGTTTACACATCTGTATATATCTGATTATTGTGGTTTGATTATTTTTTTTTGTCTTTGTATTCATTTTAGTTTTGGAAACCCCTATTTTGTTTTTGATTTTAGGGTTTCATTTGTTTTTTGTTATTGACTCACGTTAGTTGGACAAGGTGTTTACTTTTATGTAGATTATTGAAAACATTGTTATAACTTTGGGAATTTGTTGGTCTATTTCACTAATGAATTTTAGACAAAATTGTCTGACAATACATGTTGTAAAGGAATCTTTCAAGTGGTACAAAATTGAAGATAAATTATCTTCAAAAATAAGGATATGATAAAAAACTATCTCCCCAACATTTATAAGAAAAACTTTAAGAATAAAATTTGCAATTTAAGGGATTTAGGACAAGATCAAAGATAAAAACATGTCTCTTAATTTTTATAATGTTTCATAAAGAAGAAAACCTAAATAACATGAAGATCATGAGCATAACTAAAGAATAATTTAGGAAATTAAATAAAGAATTTAGGAAATTAAATAAATTGTAATTTTATTTTAATTTTACATAATGTTAAATTCGTTGGGCGAGCGGACCTCGTTAGGCGAAAGTTTATATCTGTAATTTTCGTTTTATGTTATTTTTATGTGTTTTGGGCTTTATTTTAGGGTTTATAGGTTTTCTCAAACTTATGTGCCTATATATAGGTACTAAAAGTTGATGTAAACACTTTTGAGTCATATTATATACATTTGCATTCTTTGAGTGAGGATTCTCTTGGTTTTTGGATTACAATTCTAATTCTTATCAAAGATTAAGAAGACGTATTAAGAAGTTTCCCGTATCAATGATGATGGTTTTGAGAAAGTGATGGTTTTGAGAAACTTAAGGCGTGTCCTTCTAAGCATAATTCCGAAGAACTAAAACCTGTCCTATTTATCGAACCATAAACTAGTTCAATTGATGTAGAGGACTGTCATTTGCAAATGCTAAAAGGTATCAAGTTTTGCATAAACATATATGTTGTGTGGGAAACATCATGGAGAAAGCACAAATGACCTCCTTATATAGTGGACAAATGACCTCTACAATTCAAAAAGATTGGCAAATATGATCAATGTTAGTATAGTATAAGGGATAACCTATAGTATAAATTTCAAACGAAATTGAAAAATATACAACCTCAAATATTGTTGACCTTATATGTACAAAATTTCTAACAAATAATTAAGGCACACAAAACATAACACAACCAATATAAAACAAATTTTAGTCAATCAAGTTGAAATAATAAACCTATAAATTCCAAATCAAATTCCAAATCATTACGTGGCAAGCTCATGTCAATTGAGATGTAAGTTAAATATATTGATGTGAAAAAGTTAAAGAAAATAACAATTAGGTTAGAAGCAATTCATCATTAAAGCTTTATTTAAAAAACAAAACACAAAAAACTTCAAAATGCAAGATCACATATTCCAAAAACCCCAAAAGTGCAAGATCAAACTACAACGGTAGATCATCCCAAAAAGTGAAATCATAAAACAAACCCCCAATTCAAAAACCCTAACCCTTAAATCACATTAACAAAATGCAAAGGAGAAACAAGACACAAGAAATTCCCAAATCAGAACTCTCAATCCCAAACGAAAACCCTAAAATCCCCAAATCACAAAATCACGAAGAATCTCCACCATTACACTACCAACCTGTAGAGAAAATAAAACATAAACCCAATTCAAGGAAGAAAACCCAACGTCACAAGATCATAATCCCAAAAATAGAAACTCAATTCAAAGTCCTAATATGAACAAAACTAGAACAAGAAGAAGGAAAAAGAAAAGTTTCTTACGATGTCAACCTAGAAACAAAGGAGATGAAGGAGGAGGGTGTCTCCATGAGCGATGAGGAACACACTACTTGGTTTGTTCGAGAAAGAGGAAGTCCCGAAAATGGAAGTCAAGAGTTTCTAAAATTTTGAATAAGGTAAAGGGTAATTCACCTAAGCTTGCCACATAATGAATAACTATTGACTAAGGTGGACAATATGCTTTTTTAACATCCTTAGTAAAAAGAACCATTGAACCATTTTTACACAAAACATGGGACTACTATCAACAATTCAAAAATAGGAGAATCACTTTAAATATAACTAAGATAGGAGGATTACTTTAAATACAACTAACATTAAGCACTAAAATTGGTATTAAGCCTTTATAAAATAACTTTCTATTTTTATTTTAAAAAGAATATTATATTTAAATATATAATATTTTCAAATGCTATTTTTTTATTTCTTTATACTTATATGGTTTACTTTATTGATTTTTTCAAAGTTGATGTTAGATATTATATTTTATTGTTTTTAATCATATTTCTAAATGTATTTTCACCCATTTCTATAATCCAACTTATTAATTGTATATAGAAAATTATAAATGAAAGAAGTTTTACTTTATTTTCAGACTATTAAAATTAAAAATTATACTTTTGTCTTCTAACATTATGTGGAATCCATTTATTGCCTATGTATTGAAAACAAATAATCACTTCAAATTGTAATAATTAGTATACTAGTATATAATGCCCTAAACGGGATATTAAGAACAAAATTAGTAATTTCGAATTTCAAAATGGTGAAAAACAAAGAAAATTATTTACAGAAATTAAAACAAAAGTTCATAAATTATACAGGGACTCAAACAAAGATTTTAAATTTTATATATAAAAAAAACAACTTGAATCAAAATCAAAACTCTCTTAATGCATAGAAATTAAATCCATATACATATCTAATGCCTCAAAATTTTAGATTAATAATTATATATTAAAAAAAACCTTTTATAAATTTCAATCATCATCCCATACACACATAACTACAAATATTTGACATTTTTCCAGCATACTCTAAAAATGTACCTACTTTTTTTTTAACATCCTCTTCCTTTGTACTTATTTTTCCTACTCGAGACTAAAAGATACAAAGGAAATGAAAAAGCCGAACCCGACCCGTTTTAGGATCCATCCTAATCACATTGAATGACCCAAATGGCTTTCCTCAGTGGCGCAATTCCGAGCATAAGTTCAACTTCAGAACATCTTAGTTACGTTACATTCAACCATAAATATATATAAAGAACCTCGATTGCACACTCCAATTGAATGAAAGTCGAAGAATGGATCAATCACAGAATCAGCGACCAGCTACATCGACAACACCTTCGCGTTCTCTCCAGTTCCACCCTGCTCGTGGCACCATTCTCGATCTCTTCAACCTCTACTTAGGACTCGGCGTATTTTCTCTTCCTCTCTTTTTCGTCTGTCGTCTTCTTCTTCTACTTCTTCTTCTACTCTTTCTCTATGTTTTTTCCTTTTCATTCTCATTTTTTTTTTTCATTTTCACAGCGAAATAGCCGCCACAAACCCGAAGAATCACTTCGCGAACCACCGTAAGTTCTCTCACTCTGTAATTGTTACGTTTTTCTAAATTTGCTGCTGGAACTTTGAGAATTTATCACGATTTGCACCGGTGATTTTTGACGCAAAGAACTGCTTTCACTTAATGCTTTATGCAAACGTGGTTATAGGTTTTTTCGATATTGAAATGTTCGAATGCTTTTATTCTACATCTGCATAATAATAGTTGTCATAATTATTATAGTTTTTACAGCGCTTTGTTTTCTGAATTACTTATTGTACTTAAGTTCTGAATGATTACTTTCCAATTCAGTGTTTTTATTTATTTCCCAAAGTTGGTGAATAAGAAATGTGAGAATTTTTTCGCATGAGTTTTACAATATTTAGGGTCTGAATGGATAAACTTGTTCAAAGAAACATATACTTTACAATATTTAGGGTATGATTAGATAAATTTCTTCAACGAAGAAAAGTTGAATTAAACTTGTCCATAAGTTAAAGTTAAATTATTAACAGGTTAATTTATAGAAACTTTATCACATTATTGTTTTTAGAAGACAAATTTTAACTAAATTTTTCTTATTGAAAAACTTATTTAATTGTTTTTTCTTATTTTGTCTTCCAAAAATAGGCATAATGATGAGTAGGGTTGTGTGGTATGTTTTTGTTTTGCGCCTTCTTAAATTTTTCAAAGTTGGAATGATTACTTTCAGGAACAAGACTCAGAAACGTGTACACGCACTTAATCGGGAGCTTCCTCCACCAAATGAGCAATTCATTCTAGATTTTGAGCAACTCCAGAGCCAGTTTCCTGTGAGTTTGAAATTATATGTTGCAATTTTTGTTGTGTTGACTTTGGTTTGTTTTAATTTAAAAAACATGACATTTTATTTTATTTTAGAAGGATTGAGTGACTAATAGTTTTTTTATAAGCGTGATTTACTACAAAATTTGTGGCGTTGATTGATTTGTGCAGTCGACTTCACCATGTGGTAAAACTTTGGTTGATGTTGTTTATTTGTTGATTACATGGTTTCTTTTCAGGACCAAGATCAATTACGCTCTGTTACAGAAGCAATTCTTATATCGCTTGTAGTGCAGTGTAGTGGCCATGGACCAAGGGCAGACTTTCTTCTTTTTGTTTTACGTGGCTTATGTGGTATTGGATGCATTAACTGGGACTCCCTTCTGCAGTCCCTTCTTTCCTCGGTTTCTTCTGCAGAATTACCTGTTGGTCAACTGAGTCAAGCAGTGCCAACTGTTTCCTCATCGAGCTTATCACAGACGGGAATGCTGCCACCTCCAAGCACGATTGCTAATTCTTCTAATTTTCAGTCTTCAAATCCTGCATCTCCTTTGACATCTGTTCATGCTATTGGCTCCCCTGCTCAGTCAACGATAGAACCATTATCATGTGCAGCTATGTCTCCTGTCAAATCATCTGATATTTCCTCTGCTGGACAACAATCTAAACTAAGAGGTGGTTCATCTGTTAGAAATAATGATATCAGTAATAGTAGCCTTCGTCAGCTATGTTGCAAGATCATTTTAATTGGTCTTGAGTTCAGTTTAAAACCAGTGACTTATGCGGAAATTTTCAACCATATGCTAAATTGGTTGTTGAATTGGGACCAGAGGCAACAGGGAATCAATGAATCTGATGTTATAAAATCGTGGAGACCTGACAAATCTGTGATTGCATGGCTACACAGTTGTCTGGATGTGATTTGGCTTTTAGTTGATGAGGGAAAATGTCGGGTACCCTTCTATGAATTGTTACGTAGTGATTTGCAATTCATAGAAAATATTCCTGATGACGAAGCACTATTCACTCTTATCTTGGAGATCCATAGGAGACGAGATATGATGGCTATGCACATGCAAATGTTAGATCAACATCTTCATTGCCCTACCTTTGGGACTCATCGGATCCTGACTCAGACGACACCTACTGTTTCAGGTGAAGCTGTAACCCACATGCGACTATCACCAATTACATATTCAAGTGTACTTGGAGAACCATTGCATGGAGAGGTGATGGATCTCATTTCCATTTCAAGATGTTCATTAGTGATGTATGAGCATGTTTTTAAATACCAAGTACTATTATTATCATTGGTATCATGTTCTGGAAAATTGTCAGAAGACTAGTTAAGGATAGAAGCATATGCTATTTAGTATGTGACATATGTCTTTGATAACTTGCTTCACTCTTGATATCTTGTAATTCAGACAACATAGATACTTATAAAAACACTTCCTATCTCTAGTTGGAAAGATGAATATAATAATTGTTTTCTACTCCATTACTTGTATTGAATTTTAACTGCAATATTTTGTGGCATCAGTAGTTAGTGTTAGAATAATTACTGTTACATATCATCATTAAGGCTAGTCTGCTAGACCAGTAATGAGTAGTACCTAGTTCTGTACCTAGAGGTCTAGTCCAGACTCTTGATGTTCCATGTACTCTTGTGTTTTCAATATATATAGAAGATAATGAGAGGGACCTGTTAAGCCCTCAAGAATATATTTTTATCAGTTTTAATCTCAAGTTGGTATCAGAGCAGGTTCATTCTGCTCTGGTTTCTGTCCTGGTTGTCCACCAACATTGTCATTGTCATTGCTATTCGCATCTGTCCGGTGCCCTTTGCCGTTGTCCGCGGTTGTCTTGTCACTATCTGCAGCTGTCAATCTCAGTTTGAAGCTCTTCAACTTGGTTCCCTGCCATCTCGCATCTGTCCGCCGCCGTTCGCCGCCGTTCGCCGCCATCCGCCGTCACTGTTCCGTTCGGCGACCACTAGATCTGGTTCGTCTCTTCACGCGACGACCACCCCCACCGGTGCTAGAGTCTGATTCTCCTCCACGCCACACGCAACTTCTTTGTGCGCTGCGAACAGGTGCGTACTGTTCACACACCGCCCTTTGCCCATCAGAAAGTCACCGCGACACCTTCATAGCTGTCGCCTGAGCCTCCTATATCTTAAATGTCTCAGTCAATCCAAGTCATGCTCAAGGTCCTCCCGAACCTTCCTCTCCACATATTGATATCTTCCGACCCAGTACCCCGATGGGTAGTCGTCTTCCAGAAAATGGTGGATCTCCTCCTTCAGATTCTTCTCCCTCACCCCCTCCTGCCACGCCTCCTGGTGAAGATGATTCTGGTTGGCCCATTGCTCTCAAAAAAGGTACTCGTTCCACTCGAAACCCTCATCCCATTTATAATTTTCTTAACTATCACAGATTGTCGTCCTCCTTTTATTCCCTTTTATCCTCAGTGTCTTCTGTGGTTATACCCAAAAATGTGAAAGAAGCACTTGATCATCCTGGATGGCGACAAACCATGATTGCAGAAATGCAGGCTCTTGATCACAGTAATACTTGGGAGCTTGTGCCACTCCTCCCGGGCAAAAAGGCTGTTGGTTGTCGATGGGTATATGTAGTTAAAGTCGGCCCTAATGGTGACATTGATAGGCTAAAAGCCCGACTAGTTGCAAAAGGATACACTCAGGTTTATGGCCTTGATTATTGTGACACCTTTTCTCCCGTGGCCAAGATGACTACCATTCGTCTTTTCTTTGCAATGGCAGCCATTCGTCATTGGCCACTTCATCAATTGGATATCAAAAATGCCTTTCTCCATGGTGATCTTGAGGAAGAAGTTTATATGGAGCAACCTCCTGGGTTTGTTGCTCAGGGGGAGTCTGGTATGGTTTGCAAATTGCACCGATCTCTATATGGGCTCAAGCAATCACCACGTGCTTGGTTTGGAAAATTCAGCTCCATTGTTAAAAAATTTGTGCTAAAACGCAGTGAAACAGATCATTCAGTCTTTTATTATCATTCGTCTCTCGGAAAATGTGTTTACTTAATAGTATATGTTAATGATATAGTCATTACAGGAAATGATACTGCTGGAATATCTCAATTGAAGGAGTACTTGCGTAGACATTTCCAAACCAAGGATCTTGGAAGCCTCAAATACTTCTTAGGCATTGAAGTAGCTCAGTCAAAAGATGGAGTTGTAATCTCCTAAAGGAAGTATGCTCTGGATATTTTGCAAGAAACAGGCATGATTGATTGTAGGCCGGTTGACAGTCCTATGGACCCAAATAAAAAATTAACAACAAAAGAAGGTGAGTTATTTTCCGACCTAGAGAGATATAGGAGGCTAGTTGGAAAACTAATCTATCTCACTATTACAAGGCCGGATCTATCTTTTTGCAGTTGGAGTGGTTAGTCAGTTCATGCAAGCTCCATGTGTTGGCCATTGGAATGCTATCATTCACATTCTAAGGTATGTGAAAAAGGCTCCCGGGCAAGGGCTGTTATATGAAGAGAAAGGAAGCCTTCAGGTATTAGGATATTGTGATGCCGATTAGGCAGGTTCTCTTATTGATAGACGATCTACTACTGGATATTGTGTTTTCCTTGGAGAAAACATTATCTCATGGAAAAGTAAGAAACAAAATGTAGTGTCTCGATCAACAGCTGAAGCTGAATATAGGGCAATGACGTCACTAACATGTGAACTTATATGGGTGAAGCAGTTCCTTCAAGAGCTTAGCTTCTGTGACATCTAGAGTATGAAGATGTATTGTGATAACCAAGCTGCTCTTCACATTGCATCAAATCCAGTGTTTCACGAGAGAACTAAACATATAGAAATTGATTGTCATTTTGTTCGGGAACAGTTATTGTCAAAAGATATATGTACCGAGTTTGTTGGATCAAATGACCAACTCGCAGATGTGTTGACTAAGTCATTAAGGGGACCTCGGATTGAGTTTATTTGTTCCAACCTTGGTACATACAATCTGTATGCTCCAGCTTGAGGGGGAGTGTTAGAATAATTACTGTTACATATCATCATTAAGGCTAGTCTGCTAGACCAGTAATGAGTAGTACCTAGTTCTGTACTTAGAGGTCTAGTGCAAACTCTTGATGTTCCATGTACTCTTGTGTTTTCAATATATATAGAAGATAATGAGAGGGATCTGTTAAGCCCTCAAGAATATATTTTATCAGTTTTAATCTCAAGTGTTAGAAAGTAACCACTTAGTCAGCCAAGAGTTGAATACAAAAAATAAGGGCCTGGAATGCTTATAATAATTTTAATGAATTTAATTTTAATTATTACAAGTGTATGCAGTCCATTTGGTGATAGAATGAAAGTTTCCCATTTCATTGTCTTTATTTTGCTATGCTGCTTTTATTGAGCTGTAGTGTATTTTTTTGTATTTTTCATGACGTTCCTTTTACAGTCGTTGAAAAAAGGAGCATATCTTGTATAATAAAGAATATCTATATCATATATGTCGTATTAGTAATGATTTTATTTATTCCCGTGTCATATCTTCATTATTAAGTATATCAAATCTCCTTTATTTATTGTTTTGATTCCATTTTCTTACTATAAATAAAGTATCAGTGCTGTCTCATTTTTCAGCTCAGTGTCTTTCTCTTCTGTATTGTTCAACAATTCCCATTTATAGTGAAGTTGTTGATTCAGGATATGCCCCCAGTTTAAATCTACTTTTGGATTTTGCTTACTGATTTTGTGACTACTATTTGATTAGTGATAGCAGATTTAAGTAAAAAATTATGAGGATTGTCTATTCTTAAGCTCAAATTATTCATTGAGATCTTATATTTTATTTGAAAAGGCTTTTGATAAGTGGTGGTTTGTGACATCCATCAATTAGCATAGGCTCTTTGAACTAATGAGTTTTCTATACTTCCATGCATAAACTGTAGTGTTGTTTATAACTTCAGTATGAAGTATGGTTCTTGTTAGAATCTATTTTATTTCTGTCAGAAATCATTGTTTTTTATTAGTTATATTTTTTCCTTATTTAGCAGATTATAATTATTGTGAATAATGGGGATATTCCTCAATCATAGGGATCTGATTGTCTAGGAGTTATTATTATGCTTCCTAAAATAGCTTCCAAGCCTTGTAAGCCTTGTATATATGGATTGTATTCTCAGCACAATAATAATATAAGATTCTACCCTAAATTATGAGAGTTTTGTAATTTTGTTATTTAGAAGAGGACAGAGGTGTGAATCTCAAAACTGATTATTTGATGGCTATTGTGTTTTGAATATCCTCGTGCATGAAAGAGTTAGATGGTTTCACACTAGTTCTTAAATTGTGAACTTTCAATTGGAGGCGTAGACTTAATTGATGTGTAATAGTGATGCTTTGCTTTATGGCTTTATCTATTGTGAGTTCTATCCTCTAGCAATCACATTGTAATTAAATATATAAATGCTTATTTGATTATTATTTTTGTTTTTATGTATGACTTCACCTCTGTGATATGTGTGAGATATAACGGGCTTTTGCCTATATCTTTTTATTTTCCTATTTATAAATGCATAATACAACCCTATGTGCTCAATACACGATATTCAACTTATGTCTCTCTTTCATTTCAATAATATGGAATAACTATATTGGTTTTGATTGATCTATTGTGTGTGGACATTTGCTAATGTTTAATTTCTACAATCCATTTTTCATTTATGATTGGTGACATTTGTTTACCGGCCTTCTTTTCAGTATTTCATTATTCTTGTTTGTATGATTAATTGACTTTTCTCATTTAAATTTTTCTAGTTTCCTGTCTAATATTCTGTTTTATTGGAATGTATTTTCATAATTGCGCATTTATTTCTTTTAATTACTTGAATGTAGTTGACAGGTATGCTAATATGGTTTGCAACATACTAGCATGTAACTAAGCTATTTTACACTCTGAGAATTTGTCCTGAATTGGTAATTTTGTCACTTAATGCTGTGTATAGGATATCGCATCCTCTATTCAGAAGGGAAGTTTGGACTGGGAGAGAGCTGTACGTTGTATAAGGCATGCTTTACGTACTACACCATCACCTGATTGGTGGAGACGCGTGCTGGTGTTGGCACCTTGCTATAGACTTTCATCTCAAATGCCAACTGCTGGTGCTGTTTTTTCTTCGGAGATGATCTGTGAAGCAACTATTGATAGAATAGTTGAATTATTGAAAATGACAAATTCAGGCAATAATTTTTATCTCACTCTTTATAACTGTATGCATTACATAGAGTTCTTATTAGGCTTTGTTGGATAGATAAGTAGATTTGAATTCTGCTGTTTTGCTATGAGTTAGCCTTAAAATAAGTTTAGAAAAGGGATGTACATTAATTATTGTATTTTTTACATTCACTAATCTCCATCTTATGGGTAAACGACTATGCTTAAAAGGGGCAATAACAATATAGGGAATAAGGAAACAACAACACCAGGGAAGCAAATATCTAAAGAATAAATACAGAGATATTTTTAACCTCCTAATTGTCTATGATTCCTGAAACATTCCTCATCAAGTTGATAAATCAATACCAACAAACTTTTATTAGTTGTAAACAATCTGAATGCAATACCACTGAATTGCAGTACCCTCCTTAAAATATCCTAATTATCTTAGTTGTATACTGTCAGACTTATTCATATATTTGAAAGTCTTGATTGGCTTATAGAACTTGTTTTTTTCTAAAAAGAAAAGTCTTTCAAAATGTTTTGAAATATTAATCCACTGCATCCTCTTAGGTTTCCTCTTGACTCCTTTTTTTGGTTTTGTTTAATGTTTTTGAGTTTGTGGAGGATTCCCTGTCTTCCCATTTTCAGCCGTTCCCTTTAATGAAATATGTTCTTCCATAAAAAAATGATTATATGGAAATGAGTGTACAGATTAGTTGGAGCATTTGGTTGGGACAGGAATTCCTTATTTTCATACTGTCTTTTCTCTGCCAGATTTTGTTCTTTAGATTATTTTATGGCCTCTCTCTGATACTATGCTGATGTTTGCTGCAAGAGATTGGACAACTATGTTCTACTTTGTTTTCCTATTTTCTTTAGCTATTTTCTTATTAGGAGTACTTAATATTAAACAGAAAAATATGTTTTTGAGGGGATAATTCACACCCTTCCTCTACCCGTGTAAATATAGAATGACAACTCTCTATGAATTGAAAAGCCACTAAAGCATCTAACTCACACAACTAGCAATAATTAACATACAACTAGCATTAACCTACAACTAGCATTTTCTTATTCTAACACTCTCTCAAGCTGGAGTATGTACGTACGAAGCTTGGAATAAATAAATTAAATCCTAGGTCTCCTTGGGGACTTGGTTAACATATGTGCAAGTTGATCGTTTGATCTGACAAACTTTGTACAAACTTCTTTAGACAACAATTTTTCTCGAATAAAATGATAGTTAATTTTTGTGTTTAGTTCTCTCGTGGAATACTGGATTGGAAGTTATGTGGAGAGTAAGTAAGGAGTTTGTTCAAAAAAGGTAACATTAGTAAGGATAACATTGATACCCTTTTTGAAGTCAAGAATAACCCATGAACACAATAGCACAAGCAGAAAGTTTATCTAACCCTAGAGACATTTCATGAACAAAACATACAACCAAATACGAGAAACTTGAAAAGGAGGATCATTTGGAAAGAGAATGCAACAAACAACATTATTATTAAGTGAAGAGTATGACATTCGATTGATAAGAAAACATGCATTTAGGATGACATCTTCCAATGATAGATAGGAATATTGACACCATGTAATAGGGTACAAGCAATTTCAGCCAAGTGTCTATTTTTCCTTTTTACTATACCATTTTGTTATGGTGTGTGTGGACAAGTAGACTGATGTAATATAACTTATGAAATGTATTAAGTTTATGTTGTTTTTGTGTGTGCGCACCCAACTTAAGAGGTGGATTGTATTCTGTCATGGTATTCTATATATATATATAGAATACCAAAACCTTGTAAGAGTGAATGAATGAATAAAATGTTTCAGTTAGTTCTCTAACATGGTATCAAGAGCCAGACCCAGTGTGCCACTGCTGTCCCTGTCACTTTCCGCCGTCGCCGTCGCCGTTGTCCTCCGTCGCCTTTTGTCAGGCAAAGTTAAGGGTTAGGTTCGCCCTGAGAAGAGCGACCCAACCCTGGTGGTCGCCTCCCCTCCGCCGTCGCCGTCGCCGTTGCCGCCGTCCGCCGTCGTCCTCCGTCGCCGTTTGTCAGGCAAAGTTAAGGGTTAGGCTCGCCCTGAGAAGCGTGACCCAACCCTGGTGGTCACCTCCTCAGAAACCTCCGCACGCCCCTCCACGCGCCGCTTCTCTCCAGCAAGTCTCCGGCACGTGTTCCTCACGCGCCGCCTTCTCGGTGTCAGATCGACACCACGCCATTGCAGATCGTTTCGCCGGAGCTTCCTAAGCCTGTTTCGGCCCTTGCTTCGCTGTTTTGGTGGCTCTAGTTTGCACCTAGGGTTTTCTCCCTCAAGCTGTTTGTCTTCCTCAACGCTGTTAGCCTTCATTACTTGTGGAACCAGATTTCAGTTCCATATTGGGCCTTCTTCCTCATTAATACCAGATTTGGCAGTCTACTGTTGATAAGCTTCATTTCTTAGTATGGTTAGACAGGGATTCTGATTTCCCATAGTCATAAGACATTGTCTCTGTTTTGGATCCTAAGTTCTGTTTCTTCTCACAGATTTAGAATGGCATCCTTTACTAAAATTAATTTCTCCTTATCTGCCACTTCAAGGAGAGGAGCTAATCGAGGAGGCCATGGTAGTCGAAGTGGGTATGTGCAATGCTCATACTGTAAGAAATTTGGTCATACCCAGAAAAGATGTTATTCATTACATAGTTTTCTAGATCAAACTGTGCATCCTTACAAATTTGATAATTTAGAATCAAGAATCACAAATGAAGAGTATCAAGAATTTCTGAGATACAAGTCTGACAAATCCACCGGCCTTTGTCAGTTTCCTTTCGTGCCAAGTGTGTCAACTGCATGCATCTCACAATCTGTGGAATGTCAAGGTTCATGGATTCTTGACTCAGGTGTCTCAAACCATTTGTCAGGTAACACTCGTTTATTTTCCTCCATTACCCCTAAAAAGTTCCTCAATTGGTTACTGTTGCCAATGGATCCAAATTGACATCTCAAGGAAGTGGCAAAGTGTCCTTATCTCCTTCATTAAACTTAAATTCTGTTTGTATATTCCTCATTGTCCTTATAATTTAATCTCCTTGAGTTAATTGACACGTTCATTAAATTGTTCTATAACCTTTACTGCTACTTCCTTTGTCATACAGGAACATGGTACGGGTCGTCGAATTGGAGAAGGATATGAGTCAGGAGGACTGTATTTCCTAAAACCTAACTCTTTGTTTCCTGCATTTCAACTTCATCTCCTAAAATTTTACATGATCGTTTGGGTCACCCAAGTTTGTCTAAGCTGAAGTTGATGGTTCCAAGTCTTAAACACATTCCTATCTTAGATTGTGAGTCTTGTCAATTAGGAAAATATGTTAGATCTTCTTATCCAAAGAAATCTGAGACACAATGTAAGTCTATTTTCTCTACCATTCACTCTGATATTTGGGGACCGAGTCGAGTTACTTCCTTTGGTTTTAACTATTTTGTAACCATCATTGATGAATTTTCTCGGTGTACGTGGGTTTATCTTATGAAAGAGAGATATGAACTTTTAGTCACTTTTATGTCCTTTGTTAATGAAATTAAGAATCAATTTGGAAAGACAATTAAAATTCTCAGAAGTGATAATGCTAAGGAATATTTTTCTGCTGCATTTTCTTCATTTTTATCTTCCAAAGGAATTTTACATCAGTCAACATGTCCTCACACTCCACAACAAAATGGCATAGCTGAGAGAAAGAATAGACATCTCATTGAAATAGCACGTTCCCTGATGATAAATACTAATGTTCCTGTTCATCATTGGGGGATGCAATTCTCACTGCTTGTTTTTTGATCAATAGGATGCCTTCTTCATCTCTTGACAATAAAGTTCCTCACTCCGTAATTTTTCCAAATGATCCTCTTTACCATGTCTCTCCACATGTTTTTGGGAGCACTTGTTTTGTTCATAATGTCTCCCTAGGTCTTGATAAACTTTCTCCCAAGTCTATTAAATGTGTCTTTTTGGGATATTCTTGCATTCAACAGTGGCCACTTCACCAATTGGACATTAAAAATGCCTTTCTTCATGGTGATCTGGAAGAGGAGATATACATGGAGCAACCTCCTGGATTTAGTCGTGTTGCTCAGGGGGAGTCTAAGTTAGTTTGTAAATTACGTCGTTCACTCTACGGCTTGAAACAATCACCTCGAGCTTGGTTTGGTAAATTTAGTCATGTTGTGCAACAATTTGGATTGAAATGATGTGAAGCAGATCATTCAGTATTTTATGGGCATTCTACTCCTGATAAATGTGTTTATCTTATGGTTTAGGTTGATGATATTGTGATTACAGGAAACGATGTTGCGAGAATTGCTCAATTAAAGGATCATTTGTTCAACCACTTCCAAACCAAAGACCTAGGTCGTTTGAAATACTTCCTTGGTATTGAAGTGGCATAATCAAAAGTAGGAGTCATCATTTCACAAAGAAAATATGCCCTTGATATTTGGAGGAAACAGGTCTGACAGATTGCAAGCCCATTGATAGTCCTATGGACTCAAATCAAAAATTGATGAGAGACCACAGTGAACCTTTCTCAGATCCAGAAAGATACAGAAGGTTAGTTGAAAAACTAATCTATCTTACCATAACAAGACCTGATCTTTCTTATCCAGTGGGAGTTGTGAGCCAACTTATGCAAAATCCTCATATTGATCATTGGAATGCTGTGGTACGCATCCTTAGATATGTAAAAGGGAATCCGGGACATGGACTGCTGCTGTATGAGAACAAGGGAAGTACTGAGTTAGAAGGATATTGTGATGCAGATTGGGCTGGTTGTCCGAATGATCGAAGATCTACCACAGGATATTGTGTACTCCTTGGAGGGAACCTTGTATCATGGAAAAGCAAGAAACAAAGTGTTGTTGCTCGATCTAGTGCAGAAGCTGAATATCGATCTATGGCCATAGCAACATGTGAACTTATTTGGATCAAACAACTCCTTCAAGAATTAAAATTCTGTGAAAATAAGCCTATGAAGTTGTATTGTGATAACCAAGCAGCTCTTCACATTGCCTCCAATCCAGTGTTCCATGAAAGAACAAAATATATAGAAATTGATTGTCATTCATGAGAGAGAAGTTGTTGTCCAAGGATCTCATTACAGAGTTTGTCAATTCTAATGAATAATTTGCAGATATTTTGACTAAGTCTTTAAGAGGGTCTTGGATTCAGTTTATATGTTCCAAGCTTGGTGCATATGATCTATATGCTCCAGCTTGAGGGGGAGTGTTGAAATGTATTAAGTTTATGTTGTTTTTGTGTGTGTGCACCCAACTTAAGAGGTGGGTTGTATTCTGTCATGTATATAGAATACCAAAACCTTGTAAGAGTGAATGAATGAATAAAATGTTTCAGTTAGTTCTCTAACAATAACATGTCAACTTAAGACCGTAAAGAAGTTAGATGAGAAGTACTCTTTGACATTGTCACTTAAAAATTTTAATTATTTGACCGACTTGATTTCACTAAAAAAGGATGTGAAGATAGGCTACAATTCTGAACGGTCTTACATAAGATAAACTCAAGTACATCTCGAATATTCATCAATATACATGTCAAAGTATCTACAACTGAAAAATGAGACACGACTAGGGCCTCCAAATACCAAAATGGACAATAGAAAAACTAGAATTATACCTTGACTCAGTTCTTTTAGGGAAAGAAGATTTAACATGTTTTCCTAGTTGATCGGACTCACATTTTAAAGTTTGAAGACTACTAAATTTAGGGACCAATTTTTTTAATTTTGATAAATTAGGATGGCCTAACCGATCATTTAAATGTTTAGGACTTGGAGATACAAAACATGACACATGTGGACTAGATCCAAATAATAACCTTCTAAATTCATGTCCTTCTCCAATCCGTAGATAACCCCTTTACTGTGCTTGGAAAAGAACAAACAAGGAGCAAAATAGAGAGAGGGGGGATCTGCGAACCCAATTGAGGTGGCGCGACGTTGTTCTGGATGGTGGAAGGTGGCACGTGAGCTTCACACGCTAGATCGTGGTGAAGAGAAACAAGGTGGGGGACGGCGGAGACAGGGTCTGGGAGCGGCAGGGGTGGCTGTTGCTCAGAGAGGCAATTTAGATCCATTGGTCATTGGACAGAATTGTTACAGTGGCTGCTCGCCGGTGTATGGCGAGAGAAAAAACAGCAAAAAACATGTCTGAGATGGCTAAGACAGGTAGACTAGGATCGACTTGCTTTGATACCAACTTAATGTTAAACAAAGGGAAAAATATCTTTTTCAGGGGATAATTCACACCCTTCCTCTACGCGTGTATATGTAGAGTTTTAGGGAGCTATGATACATAAAATGACAACTGCCTATGAACGGGAAAGCCACTAAAGCATACAACTCACACAACTAGCAATAATTAACATACAGCTAGCATTTTCTTATTCTAACAGGAGTATTTTTATGTACTGAACTTCTCCACTCTCTGATGTATATTCTCTGTTCTTCTAAATTTTAAGAATCTAATATTCATTTATCCCAAAATGAAAATGATTGATTTTAGGGAGACTTTTGTTATCATATTCCAAAGCTGATTCTGTAAATATCTTGCAGAGGTAAATTGCTGGCAGGATTGGTTGGTCTTCTCTGATATATTCTATTTTCTTATTAAAAGTGGGTGCATTGATTTTGTTGATTTTGTGGACAAGCTGGTTTCACGACTTACAGAGGGTGATCATCATATACTTAAGACCAATCATGTGACCTGGTTGCTTGCACAGATAATTCGAATTGAGCAAGTTATGAATGCTTTGAACACTGATCCTAGAAAGGTAGTTAATTAAATGCAAAACCTTGTTATTTTATCTTGCTTCCAGTATGGACAAACAGTAAATTGTAGATCTACTTTTTTTGTGATCCAAACATAAAACATTTTCTAATGTTCTGTAAAATACACATTTTTTCTAGCCTCTAAATTCTTATCAAGAATGCAAAACCTTGTTATTTTATATTGCTTCCATTATGGACAAACAGTAAATTGTAGCTCTACTGTTTTTGTGATCCAAACATAACATTTTTTAATGTTATGTAAAATACACATTTTTTCTGGCCTCCAAATTCTTATCAAGAAATAAATATATATTTTTTTTCATACCCAGATTTACTAATTTCGTACAATTTAATGGAAGAACTGGTATTGGCAGTTGTGATAATACAGAAATAAGTGTCATCTTTATGGTTACAAATATCGGGATCATATCTTTATTAGATGATATAAAATCTCCTCTAATTATTGTATTGATTTCCTTTTCTCAGTATAAGTAAACCATCTATGCTATTGTAGAAACAAGGCTCAAACTCCATTCTTCTTTTTATCTTCACAATTTATCATGATATTATAGTGTACATCACTGGTGAGCCTCCCTAGTCAACATCAGAACACCCAACAATTTAATTATTTCTATTATCTTCCTAAATAAGGCCTTTGTTGGGGCATTCTTAATATATCTTAGGATCTGTACAACAACATCCCAATGTAAGGAGAATTCAAAAGTTGACATACTATGCTCATTGAAAGGGCAAGGTCACAGTGAATCATAGTAAGATACTTTAGGTTGCCAATTAACCATCTGCATCTCTCAGGATCTGGATATGACTCTTCTTGGTTTGGTACAAGTTTGATACTTGGATCATTGGTATGTCTTTGGCTTAGCATTTAACATCCTTTTTTCTTCTAAATATTTGAAGCATATTTCTTTGTGATATGAGCAAACCAACCTTGGACTAAGAAACTTTCATACTAAGGAAATACCACAATTGACTAAGGTTTTTTGTTTGGAACTATTCAGCATGATATTGTTTTAGATGGACAATACCCTCCATATCATTCCAAACTGCTGAATCACAATTTGAAAATGTCCAAACCATGCATGAGATGATTCCTTAAGGCCGTTAAGGCACTTGCAAAGATAACACACCTCATTAGACAACTCCCCTAGAACAACTAATATGCGGAAGGTTAGTGGAGAAATGCATTCTTTAGCAACAAAGAGAATGTGTTAGTGTAATCTTTGTAGGTGTACATCCTTTAGCAACCAAATAAGCTTTATAACGATGAATGTTCCCATCAGCACCAGTTTTAAGAGTGTATAGCCATTGAAACCCAACAATTGTTTTTCCAGTTGGAAGAGAAACCAACTCCCAAGTACCACTAATATGAAAGACCCAAATCTCGTCAATCATAGCTTGTTTCCATTCTGTTTGAGATAAAACTTCATTTAGGGAGTTATGAGTAGCCACAAAAGTTAAAAGGGAGACATGAGTATAGTGCATGGAGGAAAGATGATGATACCTGAGGTTAATGTAGTGTTGGTTGGGTGGGGGGGTGTTATGGGTAGAATGCATACTTTTTCGAACCAGTTGACTTCAAAATTTGAGGTTGAATTCGACATGAGTGATAGTGTCGAAGAAGGGCTAGAGATTGGTATATTTGAAGAGGTGTTGGAGAAACATCCCTAGGATTGGCAGAGTCATTTTGGTGGTGATGAAAGAAGATTGAGAAAGGAGGGGAAGTGACTGCATATGTCCTGGTTAGAAGGAAATCACGTATGGATATACCAAATTGTTTTCTAATTTCATTGTAAAATGTGTGGAAGATAGAAAACAACTCTGATTGATTTTTCATGAACCAAATCCTAGTACCTTAAAAATAATCATCAATAAAGGAAACCACATTTAAAACCAAAGAGGTAACAGTGTGAGGAGGATCCCAAGTATTAAAGGGAACTAAGAAAAAAGGAGACAAAACTTGTTTATTAATGCTACCAGAAAAGATTGATGCATGTGTTTATCTAACTGACGCGACTCACGATTTAAGCTTACACTTGGCACCATCTTCTACAATTTTGTCAATCTAGGATATCCTAATTGCTCATGAATCATCATTGGAGAAATGGTAGACACACATACAAGTGTTGATGGAGAGAGATAATACAGGCCATGTGGCTTGTCAGTCTCAATATCCGAACCTGCAAGGTGTTAGTATTTTTAGTGAATTTGAGTTTAATGTCATGGGATTTGGTCAATTGGGTAATGGACAGTAAATTAAATGGATAATTAATGAACAAAATCAAGAATAAGGGTTGGAAGTCGTTGGGTAGTGTCAATGCCATAGACTTGTGCATGTAAACTATTGACAATGATGATAGAGAGTATTTTGTCAGTAGTAGTAAGGGATTGCAAAGTCTTGATGTCCCAACCGTACAAAGCACAACCCTTAATAGGCATCCAGACTCACCTGAGGTACCAAAATCTCCACACTAGAAAAATTGTAGTCTAGAGTCCAGAGATATCAGTACTACTAGATTTGTCAACACTAGTAAACAACTGACATACTATTCACCAAGTCTCCAAAAGGACCACAAATTAATCACATTTTGTAGCAAGTTGAGCATATATGACTTATATGCTCTAATGCAAGGGGGAGTGTTATAATTATATAAATAAGAATCATATGTTTATAATTTTATATATTAGGATTATAGAATTGTATATGTTCTGAATGAATTGTGTGTCAAATGCAGACCACACAATATGTATTTATAGTATAATATAGAATCAATTATAATAAATACACCTAATAATTAGGAATGAATCATCATAGTTTCACATATTATGTAATGCTTAATTTCCTAGAAATTTGTAAGCATATATGTCTTATGTACCAAGCTTGTTACAAATGTACTCAATCCAAGGGCCTTTAAGGGACTTGGTGAGCTTGTAAGCTAATTGATTATTAGAGTTGACAAAATCAATAGGAACAGTAGCTGAAGCCATGGAAAAAAGTACCAAAAATGGGATAAAAAGCACTGCTAGGGTATGAGGTAGACAGGTTGAAGCATAGTCTGCCAGGTTAAAGCACGGTTTGCCGAGTTAAAGCATAGTCTGCCGGGTTGGAGCACGGTTGGCCAGGTTGGAGCACGATTGGTCGGGTTGGAGCACGGTCAGCTGGGTTGAAGCGGTGAATGAAGGGCAATGGTTGCCAGAGGAAGTCGATCTTGATCGCGGTGGTCACCAGAGGAAAAGGATGCTTGATAACAAAGGAAAGGGTCACACTGTGGTTGACGGTGAATAGAGGCAACAAATAATGGACAATAGCGAAAGAGGCACGACAGAGAACTGAAATTAGGAGAATAGTACTAAGGTACTCAGACACAAGTGTTTTTATAGTCGACGACGACCATGGCGGGTGGCAAAGATCGTTGTGGAAGAAACTCAAATACCATATAAAATTGTGTATGTTCTGAATGAATTGTGTATCCAATGCTAACCACACAACATGTATTTATAGCATAATATCAATTATAATAAATACACCTAATAATTAGGAATCAATCATCCTAATTTCCCATATTATGTAATGTCTAATTTCTTATAAATTTGTAACAACTGATTTCATTCTAACAGGGATCATATATTTGTAATAAAAGATGTCAAGATCATATCTTTGTTATAAGAGAATTCAAATCTCCTACAATTGAATTAATTTCTTGAATATAAATGAACCATTCGTGCAATCACAGAAACAAACTGTTTAAGCTCAGTGCTTCTCTTTATCTTTATAGTTTAGCAACAATAATACTTGTGTTGGTGTGTCATGGAAGTTTTATATTATGTTGTGCTAGGAACACTGTAACTGATGTGTAATATGGCACTGCATGGTAGGTGGAGACAACCAGAAAGATTTTATCATTCCATAGAGAAGACAAAAGTTCGGATCCTAATAATTCTCAAAGTATCTTGCTTGATTTTGTGAGCAGCTGTCAAAATTTACGTATTTGGTCGCTTAACTCATCAACCAGGGAATATCTGAACAATGAACAGCTTCAAAAAGGAAAGCAAATAGATGAATGGTGGAGACAAGCGAGCAAAGGTACACCAGAACACGATTATTTCACCCTAGTTTATCTTATTACATTGTCAAATCACTAATTTTTTACTGTTTATTTGGAAGATTATTTTGAAATATCATAATTTAACTTGCTCAAGTGTATGGTTTTGAAAAAAAACGTGAAGTTTTCATCTTTTTTATAAAAGTTTATGTGCCCTCTTATGGACATGGAAAGACTACAAATATGTATATTAATATGTATTACAAATTGTTGTATTTAGAGGAAAATCTTCCTAATTAGAGAAAATACATATAGAATCTTTCTAATTAGAGAAAATATTTTTAGAATCTTAGTTTATTTTTTCAATATAATGTTTCCTTATTTTTTTTTTTTTGGAAGATTAGATTGTTACAAATAGGTGTAAGGAGAATGTAACATGAATGATAATAATAAAATTCATTCTCTTTTGAAGTTGGTATCAGAACTCCTGATCTTGGGAGCTCTGTTTCTGTAGCCACTGCCACCTCTGTCTGGCCACTGCTGCTACCACCGTAGTTGTTGGTCGTCGAAAGGGCGGAATGGTGCACCCAACTCTAGCAAACACAATGTCAGAAATTGATCCAAGAATATGCTATTCCAGAGTGATCTATTTAAAATAATAACACTGATAAAGATTATAAATCGGTTCTATTTTAAAGATGTAAGGAATCAACAAACAAAAGTACTAACGCACAAACACCTATACTGTTACAAAGACAGTAGCTGGAAGCAGTTTTATTATTTTACAACAGTTACAACAATAAAAAACACCAGTGTAAACAAAACTACCCTCAAAAAGAGTAAAACCATCAACTCCAAGTGAGGTTCTATTTATTAGGTCCTTACCCACAACCACATAACTAACTACCCGGTTATAACTAATTGCAGTGTAGTCCATAATAATTAAATGCTCCTATTTCCAATAGTTCTGTACATTTTATAATATTTGACAGTTTTCTGAAATATTGTTCTGTTTTAGTTAAATGATCATTGCAGTGTTTTTTTGGTTGCATTATTATAACATACACTTGAATTTTAGGGGACAGAATGATGGATTATATGAATATGGATGAACGCTCGATAGGGATGTTTTGGGTTGTGACCTACACAATGGCACAACCTGCTTGTGAAACAGTAATGAATTGGTTAAATTCTGCCGGAGTTGCTGACTTACTGCCAGGAACAAATATGCAGCCTGCTGAGAGATTAATGGCTACACGAGAAGTGAGCCCACTGCCCATGTCATTGTTAGCTGGATTTTCAATAAACTTGTGCGTGAAGTTGTCTTATCAAATGGAAGATTCTCTATTTTCTGGGCAGGTTATTAAACTCTCTCTCTCTCTCTCTCTCTGTCATGTTAAGTAAGATTCCTTTACCAATATGATTGTTTTGCTCCATACCTTTTCTTATTATATAAGTATGCACCAGCACCACCATTGATAGGTTTCCGAACAAGAAACCCAACCAAGAACTCCCTCACAGTCTCTCACACCAAGAAAACAGAGAGATATATGATGAATTGTGTATTATTAACAGAAAGAATAGTGTGTTTTTACAAGATGCAGAGACATAACCCTCTTCACAGGTCTAAAGCCTGTCAACAAACAATGTACTCAAAATCTGCCTTCTAACTATCCAATCAATCTATTTATACAATTCCTCTGCCTTTTATCCTAATCCCCTTTCCCATTATATCCAAATACCCTATATCCTAACAACCATGCTATTCGGAATCCCAACTAAGTTAACACTCTAGATAACATCAATCACTTGTAGCATACTCAAATATTATTAATAACAAATGCAATATCACTTGTACCTCTTATTTCACAAACATAACTCCATCCATGAAAGAAAGCAAATAATCTTTCCATTCTATCAGCAATAGGCATGAAATGATTTTTTTTGGTTTTCCTTTGAAAATAGGCACACCAAGATATAACAATAGAATGTACTTGAAGAGAAACCTAACAGATCAATAATTCTACCTCGTGCAGCAGCAGGGGTAGGACCAGAATAGAATTTTGATTTTGATTTATTCTTTTGGCCACTTGCCTCTTCATATCTTTGCAATACAGCCATAAGATTCTTCAAATTGCTGATATTACCTCTATACAATAAATCATGATGTCATCTGCATAAAGAGAGTGTTTAGGAAAATTATATCCACTAGGAACAAACCATCCCTGTGTAATTTATCAATGCTCCTACTGAGAACTTCTGCTAAGCAAAAAAGAAAAGGAGAAAGTGGCTTTTAATAGTACAATCTGTACGACCATTGAGAAACGCCTAGTTATGATTTTTTTCAGTAAGGATTTCTTCTTCCAAGATGGTGATGAATAATGCTAGTGCATCTCTTATAGGTCAGAGGATATGATAGGTTGCTAGATAGAGGAATCCAAGAACACCATTGCAAAACACCCAACTCACTGAAAAGATCCTGTATTATTGATTCTAGGCACCAAGAACAGCAAGAATGCCTCCAAGGGACAATGTTCCCTTCACACAGGATGCCAATGATCCTGTCAACAATTCTCTAAAACATCCAAAAGCATCCCCTGCCTACAAAGACCCCCTCATTAAATAAAGGAAGTCTCACTCAACCTAACAACCCAACTAACAACTAATTTTTAATTTGTTTCCTCCTATCATACACATTATATCCTAGCATTACACACCACTACAGAACAATCTTGTCTTCAAGGTTGGAATGGTGAAGCTTGATCTGATGGCTCATCTTCATCAACATGTAATCATAAGAAGGGAACCCATTGGCTATTGTCCGCCAATTCAGGTCTGGATGCTTGGGAGGTGGTCGATATGACTCCTTCTGTTCCATTAATGATAAGAACTGCTTAAAATCAAAAGACCTGGAAAACCAGTGACTTCTTGCACGACTCAATTTCTATCGCATATCTTTGCGACAACTCTTGTTTTCTCATTTCTACTTCTAGATCTTCCATAATTACTTGGCCGTCCCCATAAAGCACAAGTGTCACAATATGCTTTAAAACTGTTTGCACTGCTTCCATTACTGAAGTTTCTTTCCTACCATCTTTACTTTCCTCCATTGTGAGTAATTCAAGATGGCTAGTTAAAAACAACTCTGCAAGAAAACCAGAAATTCCTTTGTAGCCATTGATAGAAGCAAGATCTACAGGTGTTATAACATCAGGAAATTCAGGATATGGATTTGTAACTGCTATAGTGGATGCACCCCTGGACACCAGGGCCTCAACTGGGTTGCTCCCTGACCCCACTATTTTAACCCCAGGCCTCAACAATTCTGCTCTCTCCTCATCTGGTTTACTAATTTGTGTAGATCTATCTTCCCTTTTCTCTTCATCATTAGCCAAGTACTCTCCTTCTGCAGAGAATTTATTGCCTTTCATGACAGATTTCTCACTTCCTTTTGAGCCCCTTCCATGATTTATGGGTTCTTGTAGCATGTCTTTCTTTTCTTGGACGATTTCTCTTATTTCTTGCACAATGTCTTTTTTTTCTGTAATGGCTCTTCCTTATTTGTTGGCCCCTTTCTCCAAAGTATTTACTCTTTCTTTCATCACCTCCTCAACCTCGTCCTTCCTTCCCCTTCTTTCCCCATCCACCGACCCTTGACTGCCCTCCGAATTCTTGTCTAAAATCTTGGAGTTTTTCATAAAATCTCTAAACATCTCCTTAAGTTCTTGATGATCCTCTTTTAGTTCCTCTTTTAGAAGAATCCAAGAACACCACTGCAAAACACCCAAACTCACTGAAAAGATCCTGTATTATTGATTCTAGGCACCAAGAGCAGCAAGAATGCCTCCAAGGGACAATTTTCCCTTCACACAGGATGCCAATGATCCTGTCAACAATTCTCTAAAACATCCAAAGACATCCCCTGCCTACAAAGACCCCCCACTATATAAAGGAAGTCTCACTCAACCTAACAACCCAACTAACAACTAATTTTTAATTTGTTTCCTCCTATCATACACATTATATCGTATCAGGATAACTACAGTCTGATATTTTTACTTGATACTGCAGGTTATACCCAGCATTGCAATGGTTGAAACTTATACCAGATTGCTGCTCTTAGCACCTCATTCACTCTTCCGTTCGCATTTCAATGTAATATTCTTCCCCCTTTGATGATAACATTTTTTTTCTTTATTATTTGGTTTTTGTACATAAAATTGTGTTATTTTTTGAATTTATTAAATGTTAGACGGAAGTAATTCTACTTTATCATTTGTTGAAATGGGAAATTGAATGTTAAATGAGTTATGCCTGTGGCAGAACTTTATTTTCTGGAAGTCATCGGGCTGCTTTTTTTTATCTTTATCTTGAAAAGAAGTCATATGGACAAATAAAGTAGGTGATCTAGCTTGTTACTGTGAATCTTTAATGTTAAATTACTTTGGTGAAAAACAAGAATGAGAACTAAAAGTCTAAAATAGTGCAATATAGATTTGTGTTTGTCACGTTTACTTGTTCATATAGAATCTAGCGTTCCCTAATTCTTATCCTTTTCCAGGCTTCATATTTTAGTCATTTTTGCTGCTCATTTGTATTCTTTATTTATTTAACCTTTTTTGTTCTCGCTAACTGATACAATGATTATCTCTAAAAAATGTGATTTATTACAGCATCTGGTTCAAAGAAATCCTTCTTTGTTGAGCAAACCTGGGGTAACACTTTTAGTGCTTGAGATATTGAACTACCGACTACTTCCACTTTACAGGTGATTATATCTAGACTTTAATACCATGTTCTGTCAGTGTAAAACCAACCAGAAGTCGCTGTTGGTATAATTTTTAAGGTAATTGTTATGAAAGTTAGCACACGATAGAAGGTTCTGGTTGTTGTGATTCGGTAAGTGCAAAATTGTTTTAGACTGACAAATGTGTAGACTATTTTCTCATTTAAGTCACAGAATTTATTTTCTTCTGTAAAATTTTTATTTTAACTGTATAGACATTTTTTTTTCGTTTCTAACATGTTCATGTTTTAAACTCATGTTAGAATTAAATTATGCTTTATGGTCCCATCTAGGCTTTTGCCCCAAAATTTATCTCTAGTTTCCAGAAATCAACATAGATGTGCAGATATCTTTTATTTTTAATTGAACCAGACATTAAAATTATGTTTCATAGTGTGAGAAAATCATGGTTGGTAGAATTCGAGGGAAGCATGGTTATCAAAATCACAGTCAAACGAGTTTACGTTCTCACACCCCTAAAATGATTTAACTCGTAGGTAGAATTGTTTTTTGATAGGCTCGTGTAAACTTGGCAAACTTGGTTAAACTTGTGTGAAATCGCAAATTTAGAGGCAATTCTGGGAGCTCAATTGGTCATTAGAAATTAGCTAGAAATGCCACTGACTTTGTTTGGTTCTAGGTCAATATATATGTAGAACGCATATAAGGAATGATTTCATGGTTCATTGGCTCTCTCTGGCAATAATCTGGCTGCTTTGGGTGTTGATGTTGATTCACCTATTGCACCAACAAATTTCTCCTATATCTTCTCCGCTATGCTCCATCTTTGTGTTTTTGTTCTTTATTCTTCTCCACGCTTTGCCATATCTTACTATTTTCAATTTTCTCTCCACCTCAGTTTTAAGGTCAGCGGCACAAACATGTTAGGGTTTTAACTTTTTCAGTTTTAGTCACCTCTTATTGTTTTGGACCATTGGGCCCCTTTACTATGCTGAACTTTTTGGCCAACATTTAAGTTCAACAACTTTTATTTATGTGAAGTATAAACTATAATCAATAAAAATTATGATGAAAGAATAATAGTATTAGAGAAAAATATTTAAAAATATATAATATGATAAACTAATAATTATAATACTGTAAAAAGAAATATTTATAACATTATAAATATTAAATTATTATGTTATTTATTTATATTTTAAAATATTTTTATATGAAGTAAACTCTTATGAGTTTATGATTCGAGTCTACGAATCTCTCACGAGCTTACGTAAACTCTCGAGTTTGACAATCTTAAAGGGAATACAGAATTGAGAAAAAGGTGTAAGCTGTATTCTAAGTGTAGTCTGGGGTAGAGTTGCATTTATATAGAGGTTAGTGAGCAGCATCGCAGACCAGAGCAGATAGCAGAACCATAGCTGGTAATAGTATAACTAACTACTGTTCAATGAGGGGAAACAGGTGCTAAGAACCATGTGTTTGAACTACATCACGGCCTTTGATTTACGTAGGGTCATTTCAATAAATACAAGCATTTATATAGGGATTTTGTTCCTATAATCATGATATATGATATGCCATAAAATAAAATGTATCATAGTTGCAAATATGTGATCAGATTTTCATCTGACTCAAATCAGAATTTCAACATAATACAACATAACATAATAAACAATAGCCATCTGCAGTAACTATTGCCACCTAAGTTTTCACTGTAGCTATATCCTAAAATAAATATAAAATTTCCATTTGTAGATACCAGGGAAAAAGCAAAGCCCTAATGTATGATGTTACAAAGATAATTTCGGCTATAAAAGGAAAACGAGGAGATCATCGAGTATTCAGATTAGCTGAAAACCTGTGCCTGAATCTTATTTTCTCGTTGCGTGACTTTTTCTTGGTTAAAAGGGAAGGAAAGGTACTTGCTTTTTTGTCTCAAAGCTGAAAACTGTATTCTTTATTCTTTTGTCAAGTACTAGTAGTCACTCGAAGCTAAACAAGACTTGTTTTATTTCCTGGACTATTTGCAGGGCCCGACAGACTTCACTGAAACTTTGAATCGAGTGACTGTTATAACTCTTGCTATCCTAATTAAAACTCGTGGAATTGCTGATGCTGAACACCTCCTTTACCTACAAAATATGTTGGAACAAATCATGGCAACTAGCAATCATACGTGGTCAGAGAAAACACTACATCACTTCCCTTCTGTTCTTCGTGAAGCATTGAGTGGTCGAACTGATAAAAGAAGCCTTGCTATACAAACATGGCAGCAGGTTTTTTATTCAAATTATGTTGCCATATCTATTGCATGTTTTGTAGATGAGAAAGAATAGAGTACATGATGGACCCAAATTTTGGTTTCATCTTGCAGAATTGTTTCCTTTTGTTCTAGAAAAAACTGAAAAATGCTTAAGCTAGAAACATTCAATGTCCCCCCTTAGTGTTAGTGAGGAGTTACCTTTATAGGCCTAGAAACAATTATTATATGGGGCAGATAATGGGTCTCCACAATAAGAAGGAATAATATTAGGGGTTTATTCCCCTAAGTGGACCTCGAGCCCAATTTTTGGAACAAAAATATATTAGATTTCTTGCCCTAAGGGGACAGACCACAGCCACCTAGGCTCAAGCCTTCAAGGTGAAGAACCTAAGAATTGTCCGATTATGGGTGAGTTAAGTTTGGACAAACTGATGACTTAGCATAAAAGCTTATGACATGGTAGGAACCGAGAGATTGCTACTTTAGCACAATGCTTTTTTAATATAAATGGGTGAGAGACCATTGTTAGCACATAGACTAACAGTCGAGAGACTACTACTTTGTGCTCCATTTAGTATTGTTAGAGTAGGTACTGAATACAGGTAGTAAGTAGTTGTATTGGAAACTTCTATACGAGCTGTTTACTTATTAGCATTAATTTTATAGAATTGTATATGTTCTGAATGTATTGTGCTAATGCATACCACCCAACATATATTACTATTTTATAGAATCAATTATAATAAAAACACCTAATAATTAGGAATCAATCATCCTAATTTCCTAGATCATGTAATGGTTAATTTCCTACAAATTTATAATAGTTGATTACATTCTAACACTCCCCTCCAAGCTGGAGCATATCTGTCATATGCACCAAGCTTGTTACAAATGTACTCAATATGAGAGTCTCTAAGGGACTTGGTGAATATGTCAGTCAACTGATTGCTAGAGTCGACAAAATGACAATCAATTTTCAATATGTTTGGTTCTTTCATGGAATACTAGATTTGATGCATTGTGAAGTGCAACTTGATTGTCACAAATAAACTTTGTTTCATGGATGTTCCCTATTTTTAGTTGTAGTAGTAGTTGCCTAAGCCACATACTCTCACAAGTGGCTGCTGTCATAGCATGATATTCTGCTTCTGCACTAGATTTGGCAACTATATTTTTCTTCTTGCTTCTCCATGAGGTAAAGGTTTCCTCCGATAAGAACATAGTACCTAGAAGTGGATCTTCTTTCTAATGGTGATCCTGCCCAATCCGCATTAGAGAAATAAGTGATCTTAGTACTGCCTTTGTCTTGATACAATAATCCTCGTCCTAGAGCATTTTTTATGTATCAAAGAATATGTGTAACAGCATCCCAATGGCCATCACAAGGAGCATTTAGAAATTGGCTTACCACACTAACTGCAGAAGTGATGTCGGGTCTGGTGATGATGAGATAGTTGAGTCTGCCCAATCCACGACCGAAGTAGAGTTTGTTGTTGCAACCGCTATTGTGAATCAAGCCTTATGGCTGAGAAACTTTTTACTCGATCTTGGCCTGGAAAGAAGGAAAGCACAAAGATTCTTGTTGACAACCAAGCTGCAATTGTTATCGCACATAATCCTGTGTTTCATGGAAAGACTAAAAACTTTAACATCAAGCTATTCTTCCTAAGGGAAGTACAAAAATATGGAGATGTGATTCTTATCTACTGCAAAACAGAAGATGAAGATCAAGTTGCATATCTTCTTACTAAACCATTGCCTACTTGCAAGTTTGAATTTTTAAGGTCAAGACTTGGAGTTTGCAACTCTTAAAGCAAGGAGGAGTGTTAAGAAAATGCTTTAGGAGTGTCTTACTGTTAATTTGATTGAGTCAAAGTCTGTTCCTGGTTTTTAGGAATTAGTTATTTTGTTTATTATGCTTTGCAGTGGTGGATTAAAATTAGGATCAAATTGTTAGTGGGTAGTTACTTTTTCAAGTTTTAAATATTGCAGCGTTTTCCATTAATTATACAGACGTTTTTTGGCTTCAATAGTGCTACAGTTTTTCTTTAGCTATAAGAGATATGACTAAATTATAATATATAAATTGTACAAACCTTTTCTTACAAGTTTGTTTTGTAAGGTTAAGTTAAACTTAAAATTCACGTTCTAAGAGTTATTGTTACACAATGTTATTTTGGATGGAGAAGTTATATAATTTTGGTTATGACTTAACTCAATCTTTCAATATTGAATTGTAAGATGAGTATTTCCTCCCTATTATCTACTTTAGTTTGGTCATATCATTAGTCAATGTCACATATTCAACACTGCAGTTCACATTGAGGATTGATATTTGTAGGGTGGTCTCAATGGCCGAAGAGCGGATGACTGAATTAACTCAACAATAATTCTTAGGATAGACTCTAATACTATTGTAGAGTTGTGTGCGAGTTAACTCAACTCTACAAAGTTAGTTTGTAAGGTGAGAATTGTCTCCCATTTATGTACTTAAATTTGACCATATCATTAGTGATTGGTTTGCCATAGGGTCAGGCTTGGCCTATAAATTGTACTCAATTTCGGATATGGGTTGGCCTCACTAGTCACACTTTTTCTACTTGGTCCATCAACTAGAGATGCACCACCCTGTTTGACACCTTTAGGTGTAAGATCTACAAGAAGCACCATCTAGGACAAATCTCTAAGTGATGTAAAGCTAATCCTGAACACAATGAAGGTGCTAGAAGCTGTGTTAGAATCCCTTCATTTTTGCTGCACTTAATGTTTTCTTGTACAGTTTTAACTACATAATTAGGAGATTTAATTACATTCATAACTAAGAGGATAATTTGGATGATATTAATAGGCTGACATTATATTTTATATTTATTGTTACAAGATCATTGATCCTGAATTGTAGGGATAGGTTATATCCATCATAAATTAGATTAAGTCTTTGTATTCTATTTTTCGTCTATTTCTCCCGTATGAATAATATCAGAAACAAATTTTCTGACAGGCCGTGATGGAGGCAAACCATAGAGTCCATAACTAAGACAGTTTTCCATTTCCTATATATTGACCATGATTAAACGATTGAGTTGTAGACTAGTGCCCTTGTTCCATGAACAATCTGGTTATAAAGTAAGTAGTCTATAGTTTATACATCTAAAACTAAGGTAAGAGGATAAGTGCTACTGGTCAACCATTGGTTTAATCCAGTAATTATAAGGAAGTCCTCTCCTTTCTTTGACTCTCCTTTTAATTAAACTGAATTTCTGAATGAGCTAAGATGGCCATGTGCTGTGTCACAATTGAAGCCTACGTGAATTTTGTATGAGGGTAAAAAAAAACTCTTCATAACCTTACCTTGTAGCATTGTTTATCCCTGTCATACACCATTTTTTGCCAACATAATTGTTAAAAAATTACCAAATTAAGAATGCCAGAGCCTGCAATTTTGTTCCACTTGTTTCTGTACACAGATACTTTTGAAGTGAAACTGTAGCAGTGATGTAAAGTTAACTCTTGGTTGGTGTAAAAAATCTTGTAATATATTTTGTTAGAAATTCATTGGATTTATGTGCTGATTGTATTCTTTGATGTGTAAAATTAACTTTTAATACTTGTGCAGGCTGAAACCACTGTAATAAACCAGTGCAACCAGCTTCTTTCACCATCAACTGATCCTAGTTATGTTTTGACCTATATCAGTCATAGTTTCCCTCAGCATCGACAATATCTATGTACTGGTGCATTGATATTAATGCATGGCCATGCAGAAAATATTAACAGTGGAAACCTGGTATCAATCTTTTAACTGCCTTCTTGATGCTTCCCATTTTACCATTACCTTTTTAAATTTACTATGAAACATATTGTTACGTACCTGAGTTTGGGCCGTAACCAGTAGGCTCACTCACACACTCGCACAGATAAGGAACACTGGAAATTTACTGAATATACCGCTGCTATTGAATAGAAAATACTGCACCAAAGATAACAACCAATAACTGGGAGCAGGATTCTCCAGTTCAGAGGTTCTTCCTGGCGTCCAACTCCATGCGGCACATTACCCCTGTCACTGTTCGATCCATCTCCTTCCCTACCAAACGGTCTATCGCCGTTTGGTTCTTCATCTTTCTTGCCCTCCTCTCGTTGATTTTTCTATTGACGGACCCTTGACTTCCTTCGTGTTTCCCGTCTAGGTATGGGGTTCGTGTGGTCATTACTCTCATTAGTTCTTGAAAATTCTTGCAGAGTGCGTCCATCTTGGTTTCCACCACGCCTATGGACACTTGCATGCTTTCCTGACTTAACCCCACGTGTTCCAATTTGATTTCGACGACGCTCATCCTTCCCTCCATGACGTCCTCTCTCTTTTCTGTCGCACCGGCTGGCCTCGTATTCTCCCTTGTCGGATCCGGCAGGTCGGACCAATTGTTAGTTTGGGCCGTAACCAGTAGGCTCACTCACACACTCGCATAGATAAGGAACACTGGAAATTTACTGAATATACCGCTGCTATTGAATAGAAAATACTGCACCAAAGATAACAACCAATAACTGGAAGCAGGATTTCCGTCAGTTACCTGAGAGTATAACCTCTCTTACAAATCTCACACATAAAAAACATATCTTTAACCATAGACTCTAACTTTATTTATACTAATCACTCTCTCCCGAAAAGGTAAAGAATCATAGTAATTATGCCTATTTATTAAGATTATCGGGTAAGAATATCTTCACCCTTATTTACTATATTTAATTTATATTTAATAATATCCTGAGATACGCCCTTAAATTCTAATAAATTTCCCGCCCATCCTAACTGCTGTGTCAGTTAGGATGCTCCTCGCTGCTCCCCACCGTTTGGCCCTCTATCCCTCTTCCTTCTACCGCTCGGTTAAGTCTCTCTCCCCCTTCTATCATCTGGACCGCTCGTTTCCTGTCATTAACCGTTCGACCATCGTGCTCCTCGTTCCTGTCACTAACCGTTCGGCCATCGTGCTCCCTCTTCCTTCTACCGCTCGGTTAAGTCTCTCTCCCCCTTCTATCATCTGGACCGCTCGTTCCCTGTCGTTAATCGTTCGGCCCATATCCTCTACCGTTCGGTCCTCTTTCTCTCTTCCTTCTACCGTTCGGTCTTTGTGCTCCACCCTCTCCACCGTTCGACCCATATCCTCTACCGTTCGGTTTCCCTCTTTTTCTCTCCTATATCTCTTTCTTTCATATACTCGCCAGCCCCTATCCTCTACCGTTCGCTTAGAATATATTAAACGTGAACCCGACAAGCTTAAACTGTGAAATCATGTTATAGCCTCCATATTTTTGTTCATCATTTCATCATCTTTTTAATTGTCATTTATGAAAAGATTTCAAATATGCCTTTTTTTATTTCTTTTCTATACTAAATTTATAATTTATTAATAAAGATCATATAAATCTCCTTAAAAAATAGTATATATTTTCTATATGATACAACATATAAGACTAATACTCTAATTTCCTTTTACAATTATATTTACTTCTAGAAAGTTTATATTCATTTATAATCATTTTAGTTTAATTAGTAATTTAGTTCATATATTTAAGTTTAATTTTTATGTTTTTTTATTTAATTAAATATTAGTATTTTCTGATAGAGTGAATTTTGTTCTTCTATTATACGCTTTAATGACATGTGAAAAGTATTGTGTTTCAAAGTGTTAGGTGTTAAAAACTGAAAGATTATGTGTCTAGACAGATTTTAGTAAAGATGATCCAAATTTTAACATTTTTAAACAATGTAAACGTTAATGTAAAATAATAGACTAAATTAACTATATTTTTTAAACACAATTAAATTCAATTGAATACAAGTATATTGAAATTGAAATGAATCTTATAATTAAATATAAAAACCAAAGTAAAGTTTTCTTACTTTCATTTCAATTTTGTGTTTATATAAGGCAGCAGTGTCTCTCCAAATTAAATTTGAACTGCCAAAAATATATTTAAAACGGTTTTACAACTATTTAATTATTTACTAAAAATATCGTTATAATACAAATTTATTTTTCTATTTAACAAGGAAGTTGGGAACTTACTTACCCTATTTTATTTTATAAGTTTTTTAGTTTGAATTTAGAAGGCTTGAGATAGGAGAAACTAGTGAAGTGGAGAGTATTTTTTTTTTTTGACTTAGTGATTATTCATATATTCTACTCTTTGAAAACTTGCTTTTTCTTTATTTCTGTCCTCCAAATAGTGTGAAAAAAAGTTATGCATGTTCCAAATCTAAAATCATTTATCCACAATATCGTGAACAACTTTTGTCTACCTAATTTTTCTTATTTCAAACGGTATTGACTATGTTAAAGATAGTGATGAAAGCAAAGTCGAAGACGATTTGAGAATGGAAGATTTGAAGGTTCATTGTTTACAACATCAAACATAAATATTAATTATTTTTTCTTCTTCTAAGAAGCATATGTTTCTTTTTTGCTTTAA
Source organism: Vigna umbellata (assembly GCF_029865625.1). Taxonomy (NCBI): domain Eukaryota; kingdom Viridiplantae; phylum Streptophyta; class Magnoliopsida; order Fabales; family Fabaceae; genus Vigna; species Vigna umbellata. Next base: position 50,907,434 of record NC_142167.1, on the reverse strand, counting down.
ACACTTTTGTTGACGTCTAAGGTTTAATCGAAAAAGTTCAACAAAACAAAGATGGTGTTTACGTGTGTTTAAGACAGAGTTTCTTGATTATTATCAGGACACTTTGGATTTCTTAGACTTTTGTAAATAACAACATAACTTTCTTTTTGTTTTTTTAATATATTTAAACTCTTATTTTTAACAATTTTATAACTTTTTAATGAATTTGAACATAAAAACTCTTTTCAACCTGTTTGGTTTACATACAAACCTTTAAAAAACTAAAAAATGGAAGTAACTTTTAGTTTTAATAAGATATAACTAAGTATATTTTGAGTAAGCATAGAGAAAAGATATATAATATCTTGCACCATTATGAGCTATAACAAGCGATAGACTCCAGACATTAAAAAAATTATAAAAATCAATTGTCGTATTGTTTGGTATGTCCTGTTTTTAGTTTCATGTTGTTCTTTTAGTACCTTGTTTGCATTAGATTGTGTTGGTTTTTGTTTATTTGTCGTCCCCTCTTCTATTCGGTTTTCCTTCCATTGAGGATACACTTCCATTTGAGGGAAAAGCTCTCTCACGTTGTTCGAATTGTTGTTTGTTAGGCTTTCGTTGGTGTGCCCTATTTTCCCTTCCCTCGTTGTTTTGGCGTGTTGTTTGCATTGTAGTGTGATAAGTTTTTATTGCTCTGCCATCCTTTCCCTTTGTTTCTTTTATCATTGACTTAGTTGTTTTTGGTTTTTGGTAGTGTGGTGTTGGCGTCTTCGAAGACACTGGTGATAAGAAAATTGCACAATGTTTACACATCCGTATATATCTGATTATTGTGGTTTGATTATTTTTTTTTTGTCTTTGTATTCATTTTAGTTTTGGAAACCCCTATTTTGTTTTTGATTTTAGGGTTTCATTTGTTTTTTGTTATTGACTCACGTTAGTTGGACAAGGTGTTTACTTTTATGTAGATTATTGAAAACATTGTTATAACTTTGGGAATTTGTTGGTCTATTTCACTAATGAATTTTAGACAAAATTGTCTGACAATACATGTTGTAAAGGAATCTTTCAAGTGGTACAAAATTGAAGATAAATTATCTTCAAAAATAAGGATATGATAAAAAACTATCTCCCCAACATTTATAAGAAAAACTTTAAGAATAAGATTTGCAATTTAAGGGATTTAGGACAAGATCAAAGATAAAAACATGTCTCTTAATTTTTATAATGTTTCATAAAGAAGAAAACCTGAATAACATGAAGATCATGAGCATAACTAAAGAATAATTTAGGAAATTAAATAAAGAATTTAGGAAATTAAATAAATTGTAATTTTATTTTAATTTTACATAATGTTAAATTCGTTGGGCGAGCGGACCTCGTTAGGCGAAAGTTTATATCTGTAATTTTCGTTTTATGTTATTTTTATGTGTTTTGGGCTTTATTTTAGGGTTTATAGGTTTTCTCAAACTTATGTGCCTATATATAGGTACTAAAAGTTGATGTAAACACTTTTGAGTCATATTATATACATTTGCATTCTTTGAGTGAGGATTCTCTTGGTTTTTGGATTACAATTCTAATTCTTATCAAAGATTAAGAAGACGTATTAAGAAGTTTCCCGTATCAATGATGGTGGTTTTGAGAAAGTGATGGTTTTGAGAAACTTAAGGCGTGTCCTTCTAAGCATAATTCCGAAGAACTAAAACCTGTCCTATTTATCGAACCATAAACTAGTTCAATTGATGTAGAGGACTGTCATTTGCAAATGCTAAAAGGTATCAAGTTTTGCATAAACATATATGTTGTGTGGGAAACATCATGGAGAAAGCACAAATGACCTCCTTATATAGTGGACAAATGACCTCTACAATTCAAAAAGATTGGCAAATATGATCAATGTTAGTATAGTATAAGGGATAACCTATAGTATAAATTTCAAACGAAATTGAAAAATATACAACCTCAAATATTGTTGACCTTATATGTACAAAATTTCTAACAAATAATTAAGGCACACAAAACATAACACAACCAATATAAAACAAATTTTAGTCAATCAAGTTGAAATAATAAACCTATAAATTCCAAATCAAATTCCAAATCATTACGTGGCAAGCTCATGTCAATTGAGATGTAAGTTAAATATATTGATGTGAAAAAGTTAAAGAAAATAACAATTAGGTTAGAAGCAATTCATCATTAAAGCTTTATTTAAAAAACAAAACACAAAAAACTTCAAAACGCAAGATCACATATTCCAAAAACCCCAAAAGTGCAAGATCAAACTACAACGGTAGATCATCCCAAAAAGTGAAATCATAAAACAAACCCCCAATTCAAAAACCCTAACCCTTAAATCACATTAACAATATGCAAAGGAGAAACAAGACACAAGAAATTCCCAAATCAGAACTCTCAATCCCAAACGAAAACCCTAAAATCCCCAAATCACAAAATCACGAAGAATCTCCACCATTACACTACCAACCTGTAGAGAAAATAAAACATAAACCCAATTCAAGGAAGAAAACCCAACGTCACAAGATCATAATCCCAAAAATAGAAACTCAATTCAAAGTCCTAATATGAACAAAACTAGAACAAGAAGAAGGAAAAAGAAAAGTTTCTTACGATGTCAACCTAGAAACAAAGGAGATGAAGGAGGAGGGTGTCTCCATGAGCGATGAGGAACACACTACTTGGTTTGTTCAAGAAAGAGGAAGTCCCGAAAATGGAAGTCAAGAGTTTCTAAAATTTTGAATAAGGTAAAGGGTAATTCACCTAAGCTTGCCACATAATGAATAACTATTGACTAAGGTGGACAATATGCTTTTTTAACATCCTTAGTAAAAAGAACCATTGAACCATTTTTACACAAAACATGGGACTACTATCAACAATTCAAAAATAGGAGAATCACTTTAAATATAACTAAGATAGGAGGATTACTTTAAATACAACTAACATTAAGCACTAAAATTGGTATTAAGCCTTTATAAAATAACTTTCTATTTTTATTTTAAAAAGAATATTATATTTAAATATATAATATTTTCAAATGCTATTTTTTTATTTCTTTATACTTATATGGTTTACTTTATTGATTTTTTCAAAGTTGATGTTAGATATTATATTTTATTGTTTTTAATCATATTTCTAAATGTATTTTCACCCATTTCTATAATCCAACTTATTAATTGTATATAGAAAATTATAAATGAAAGAAGTTTTACTTTATTTTCAGACTATTAAAATTAAAAATTATACTTTTGTCTTCTAACATTACGTGGAATCCATTTATTGCCTATGTATTGAAAACAAATAATCACTTCAAATTGTAATAATTAGTATACTAGTATATAATGCCCTAAACGGGATATTAAGAACAAAATTAGTAATTTCGAATTTCAAAATGGTGAAAAACAAAGAAAATTATTTACAGAAATTAAAACAAAAATTCATAAATTATACAGGGACTCAAACAAAGATTTTAAATTTTATATATAAAAAAAACAACTTGAATCAAAATCAAAACTCTCTTAATGCATAGAAATTAAATCCATATACATATCTAATGCCTCAAATTTTTAGATTAATAATTATATATTAAAAAAAACCTTTTATAAATTTCAATCATCATCCCATACACACATAACTACAAATATTTGACATTTTTCCAGCATACTCTAAAAATGTACCTACTTTTTTTTTAACATCCTCTTCCTTTGTACTTATTTTTCCTACTCGAGACTAAAAGATACAAAGGAAATGAAAAAGCCGAACCCGACCCGTTTTAGGATCCATCCTAATCACATTGAATGACCCAAATGGCTTTCCTCAGTGGCGCAATTCCGAGCATAAGTTCAACTTCAGAACATCTTAGTTACGTTACATTCAACCATAAATATATATAAAGAACCTCGATTGCACACTCCAATTGAATGAAAGTCGAAGAATGGATCAATCACAGAATCAGCGACCAGCTACATCGACAACACCTTCGCGTTCTCTCCAGTTCCACCCTGCTCGTGGCACCATTCTCGATCTCTTCAACCTCTACTTAGGACTCGGCGTATTTTCTCTTCCTCTCTTTTTCGTCTGTCGTCTTCTTCTTCTACTTCTTCTTCTACTCTTTCTCTATGTTTTTTCCTTTTCATTCTCATTTTTTTTTTCATTTTCACAGCGAAATAGCCGCCACAAACCCGAAGAATCACTTCGCGAACCACCGTAAGTTCTCTCACTCTGTAATTGTTACGTTTTTCTAAATTTGCTGCTGGAACTTTGAGAATTTATCACGATTTGCACCGGTGATTTTTGACGCAAAGAACTGCTTTCACTTAATGCTTTATGCAAACGTGGTTATAGGTTTTTTCGATATTGAAATGTTCGAATGCTTTTATTCTACATCTGCATAATAATAGTTGTCATAATTATTATAGTTTTTACAGCGCTTTGTTTTCTGAATTACTTATTGTACTTAAGTTCTGAATGATTACTTTCCAATTCAGTGTTTTTATTTATTTCCCAAAGTTGGTGAATAAGAAATGTGAGAATTTTTTCGCATGAGTTTTACAATATTTAGGGTCTGAATGGATAAACTTGTTCAAAGAAACATATACTTTACAATATTTAGGGTATGATTAGATAAATTTCTTCAACGAAGAAAAGTTGAATTAAACTTGTCCATAAGTTAAAGTTAAATTATTAACAGGTTAATTTATAGAAACTTTATCACATTATTGTTTTTAGAAGACAAATTTTAACTAAATTTTTCTTATTGAAAAACTTATTTAATTGTTTTTTCTTATTTTGTCTTCCAAAAATAGGCATAATGATGAGTAGGGTTGTGTGGTATGTTTTTGTTTTGCGCCTTCTTAAATTTTTCAAAGTTGGAATGATTACTTTCAGGAACAAGACTCAGAAACGTGTACACGCACTTAATCGGGAGCTTCCTCCACCAAATGAGCAATTCATTCTAGATTTTGAGCAACTCCAGAGCCAGTTTCCTGTGAGTTTGAAATTATATGTTGCAATTTTTGTTGTGTTGACTTTGGTTTGTTTTAATTTAAAAAACATGACATTTTATTTTATTTTAGAAGGATTGAGTGACTAATAGTTTTTTTATAAGCGTGATTTACTACAAAATTTGTGGCGTTGATTGATTTGTGCAGTCGACTTCACCATGTGGTAAAACTTTGGTTGATGTTGTTTATTTGTTGATTACATGGTTTCTTTTCAGGACCAAGATCAATTACGCTCTGTTACAGAAGCAATTCTTATATCGCTTGTAGTGCAGTGTAGTGGCCATGGACCAAGGGCAGACTTTCTTCTTTTTGTTTTACGTGGCTTATGTGGTATTGGATGCATTAACTGGGACTCCCTTCTGCAGTCCCTTCTTTCCTCGGTTTCTTCTGCAGAATTACCTGTTGGTCAACTGAGTCAAGCAGTGCCAACTGTTTCCTCATCGAGCTTATCACAGACGGGAATGCTGCCACCTCCAAGCACGATTGCTAATTCTTCTAATTTTCAGTCTTCAAATCCTGCATCTCCTTTGACATCTGTTCATGCTATTGGCTCCCCTGCTCAGTCAACGATAGAACCATTATCATGTGCAGCTATGTCTCCTGTCAAATCATCTGATATTTCCTCTGCTGGACAACAATCTAAACTAAGAGGTGGTTCATCTGTTAGAAATAATGATATCAGTAATAGTAGCCTTCGTCAGCTATGTTGCAAGATCATTTTAATTGGTCTTGAGTTCAGTTTAAAACCAGTGACTTATGCGGAAATTTTCAACCATATGCTAAATTGGTTGTTGAATTGGGACCAGAGGCAACAGGGAATCAATGAATCTGATGTTATAAAATCGTGGAGACCTGACAAATCTGTGATTGCATGGCTACACAGTTGTCTGGATGTGATTTGGCTTTTAGTTGATGAGGGAAAATGTCGGGTACCCTTCTATGAATTGTTACGTAGTGATTTGCAATTCATAGAAAATATTCCTGATGACGAAGCACTATTCACTCTTATCTTGGAGATCCATAGGAGACGAGATATGATGGCTATGCACATGCAAATGTTAGATCAACATCTTCATTGCCCTACCTTTGGGACTCATCGGATCCTGACTCAGACGACACCTACTGTTTCAGGTGAAGCTGTAACCCACATGCGACTATCACCAATTACATATTCAAGTGTACTTGGAGAACCATTGCATGGAGAGGTGATGGATCTCATTTCCATTTCAAGATGTTCATTAGTGATGTATGAGCATGTTTTTAAATACCAAGTACTATTATTATCATTGGTATCATGTTCTGGAAAATTGTCAGAAGACTAGTTAAGGATAGAAGCATATGCTATTTAGTATGTGACATATGTCTTTGATAACTTGCTTCACTCTTGATATCTTGTAATTCAGACAACATAGATACTTATAAAAACACTTCCTATCTCTAGTTGGAAAGATGAATATAATAATTGTTTTCTACTCCATTACTTGTATTGAATTTTAACTGCAATATTTTGTGGCATCAGTAGTTAGTGTTAGAATAATTACTGTTACATATCATCATTAAGGCTAGTCTGCTAGACCAGTAATGAGTAGTACCTAGTTCTGTACCTAGAGGTCTAGTCCAGACTCTTGATGTTCCATGTACTCTTGTGTTTTCAATATATATAGAAGATAATGAGAGGGACCTGTTAAGCCCTCAAGAATATATTTTTATCAGTTTTAATCTCAAGTTGGTATCAGAGCAGGTTCATTCTGCTCTGGTTTCTGTCCTGGTTGTCCACCAGCATTGTCATTGTCATTGCTATTCGCATCTGTCCGGTGCCCTTTGCCGTTGTCCGCGGTTTTCTTGTCACTATCTGCAGCTGTCAATCTCAGTTTGAAGCTCTTCAACTTGGTTCCCTGCCATCTCGCATCTGTCCGCCGCCGTTCGCCGCCGTTCGCCGCCATCCGCCGTCACTGTTCCGTTCGGCGACCACTAGATCTGGTTCGTCTCTTCACGCGACGACCACCCCCACCGGTGCTAGAGTCTGATTCTCCTCCACGCCACACGCAACTTCTTTGTGCGCTGCGAACAGGTGCGTACTGTTCACGCACCGCCCTTTGCCCATCGGAAAGTCACCGCGACACCTTCATAGCTGTCGCCTGAGCCTCCTATATCTTAAATGTCTCAGTCAATCCAAGTCATGCTCAAGGTCCTCCCGAACCTTCCTCTCCACATATTGATATCTTCCGACCCAGTACCCCGATGGGTAGTCGTCTTCCAGAAAATGGTGGATCTCCTCCTTCAGATTCTTCTCCCTCACCGCCTCCTGCCACGCCTCCTGGTGAAGATGATTCTGGTTGGCCCATTGCTCTCAAAAAAGGTACTCGTTCCACTCGAAACCCTCATCCCATTTATAATTTTCTTAGCTATCACAGATTGTCGTCCTCCTTTTATTCCCTTTTATCCTCAGTGTCTTCTGTGGTTATACCCAAAAATGTGAAAGAAGCACTTGATCATCCTGGATGGCGACAAGCCATGATTGCAAAAATGCAGGCTCTTGATCACAGTAATACTTGGGAGCTTGTGCCACTCCTCCCGGGCAAAAAGGCTGTTGGTTGTCGATGGGTATATGTAGTTAAAGTCGGCCCTAATGGTGACATTGATAGGCTAAAAGCCTGACTAGTTGCAAAAGGATACACTCAGGTTTATGGCCTTGATTATTGTGACACCTTTTCTCCCGTGGCCAAGATGACTACCATTCGTCTTTTCTTTGCAATGGCAGCCATTCGTCATTGGCCACTTCATCAATTGGATATCAAAAATGCCTTTCTCCATGGTGATCTTGAGGAAGAAGTTTATATGGAGCAACCTCCTGGGTTTGTTGCTCAGGGGGAGTCTGGTATGGTTTGCAAATTGCACCGATCTCTATATGGGCTCAAGCAATCACCACGTGCTTGGTTTGGAAAATTCAGCTCCATTGTTAAAAAATTTGTGCTAAAACGCAGTGAAACAGATCATTCAGTCTTTTATTATCATTCGTCTCTCGGAAAATGTGTTTACTTAATAGTATATGTTAATGATATAGTCATTACAGGAAATGATACTGCTGGAATATCTCAATTGAAGGAGTACTTGCGTAGACATTTCCAAACCAAGGATCTTGGAAGCCTCAAATACTTCTTAGGCATTGAAGTAGCTCAGTCAAAAGATGGAGTTGTAATCTCCTAAAGGAAGTATGCTCTGGATATTTTGCAAGAAACAGGCATGATTGATTGTAGGCCGGTTGACAGTCCTATGGACTCAAATAAAAAATTAACAACAAAAGAAGGTGAGTTATTTTCCGACCTAGAGAGATATAGGAGGCTAGTTGGAAAACTAATCTATCTCACTATTACAAGGCCGGATCTATCTTTTTGCAGTTGGAGTGGTTAGTCAGTTCATGCAAGCTCCATGTGTTGGCCATTGGAATGCTATCATTCACATTCTAAGGTATGTGAAAAAGGCTCCCGGGCAAGGGCTGTTATATGAAGAGAAAGGAAGCCTTCAGGTATTAGGATATTGTGATGCCGATTAGGCAGGTTCTCCTATTGATAGACGATCTACTACTGGATATTGTGTTTTCCTTGGAGAAAACATTATCTCATGGAAAAGTAAGAAACAAAATGTAGTGTCTCGATCAACAGCTGAAGCTGAATATAGGGCAATGACGTCACTAACATGTGAACTTATATGGGTGAAGCAGTTCCTTCAAGAGCTTAGCTTCTGTGACATCTAGAGTATGAAGATGTATTGTGATAACCAAGCTGCTCTTCACATTGCATCAAATCCAGTGTTTCACGAGAGAACTAAACATATAGAAATTGATTGTCATTTTGTTCGGGAACAGTTATTGTCAAAAGATATATGTACCGAGTTTGTTGGATCAAATGACCAACTCGCAGATGTGTTGACTAAGTCATTAAGGGGACCTCGGATTGAGTTTATTTGTTCCAAGCTTGGTACATACAATCTGTATGCTCCAGCTTGAGGGGGAGTGTTAGAATAATTACTGTTACATATCATCATTAAGGCTAGTCTGCTAGACCAGTAATGAGTAGTACCTAGTTCTGTACTTAGAGGTCTAGTGCAAACTCTTGATGTTCCATGTACTCTTGTGTTTTCAATATATATAGAAGATAATGAGAGGGATCTGTTAAGCCCTCAAGAATATATTTTATCAGTTTTAATCTCAAGTGTTAGAAAGTAACCACTTAGTCAGCCAAGAGTTGAATACAAAAAATAAGGGCCTGGAATGCTTATAATAATTTTAATGAATTTAATTTTAATTATTACAAGTGTATGCAGTCCATTTGGTGATAGAATGAAAGTTTCCCATTTCATTGTCTTTATTTTGCTATGCTGCTTTTATTGAGCTGTAGTGTATTTTTTTGTATTTTTCATGACGTTCCTTTTACAGTCGTTGAAAAAAGGAGCATATCTTGTATAATAAAGAATATCTATATCATATATGTCGTATTAGTAATGATTTTATTTATTCCCGTGTCATATCTTCATTATTAAGTATATCAAATCTCCTTTATTTATTGTTTTGATTCCATTTTCTTACTATAAATAAAGTATCAGTGCTGTCTCATTTTTCAGCTCAGTGTCTTTCTCTTCTGTATTGTTCAACAATTCCCATTTATAGTGAAGTTGTTGATTCAGGATATGCCCCCAGTTTAAATCTACTTTTGGATTTTGCTTACTGATTTTGTGACTACTATTTGATTAGTGATAGCAGATTTAAGTAAAAAATTATGAGGATTGTCTATTCTTAAGCTCAAATTATTCATTGAGATCTTATATTTTATTTGAAAAGGCTTTTGATAAGTGGTGGTTTGTGACATCCATCAATTAGCATAGGCTCTTTGAACTAATGAGTTTTCTATACTTCCATGCATAAACTGTAGTGTTGTTTATAACTTCAGTATGAAGTATGGTTCTTGTTAGAATCTATTTTATTTCTGTCAGAAATCATTGTTTTTTATTAGTTATATTTTTTCCTTATTTAGCAGATTATAATTATTGTGAATAATGGGGATATTCCTCAATCATAGGGATCTGATTGTCTAGGAGTTATTATTATGCTTCCTAAAATAGCTTCCAAGCCTTGTAAGCCTTGTATATATGGATTGTATTCTCAGCACAATAATAATATAAGATTCTACCCTAAATTATGAGAGTTTTGTAATTTTGTTATTTAGAAGAGGACAGAGGTGTGAATCTCAAAACTGATTATTTGATGGCTATTGTGTTTTGAATATCCTCGTGCATGAAAGAGTTAGATGGTTTCACACTAGTTCTTAAATTGTGAACTTTCAATTGGAGGCGTAGACTTAATTGATGTGTAATAGTGATGCTTTGCTTTATGGCTTTATCTATTGTGAGTTCTATCCTCTAGCAATCACATTGTAATTAAATATATAAATGCTTATTTGATTATTATTTTTGTTTTTATGTATGACTTCACCTCTGTGATATGTGTGAGATATAACGGGCTTTTGCCTATATCTTTTTATTTTCCTATTTATAAATGCATAATACAACCCTATGTGCTCAATACACGATATTCAACTTATGTCTCTCTTTCATTTCAATAATATGGAATAACTATATTGGTTTTGATTGATCTATTGTGTGTGGACATTTGCTAATGTTTAATTTCTACAATCCATTTTTCATTTATGATTGGTGACATTTGTTTACCGGCCTTCTTTTCAGTATTTCATTATTCTTGTTTGTATGATTAATTGACTTTTCTCATTTAAATTTTTCTAGTTTCCTGTCTAATATTCTGTTTTATTGGAATGTATTTTCATAATTGCGCATTTATTTCTTTTAATTACTTGAATGTAGTTGACAGGTATGCTAATATGGTTTGCAACATACTAGCATGTAACTAAGCTATTTTACACTCTGAGAATTTGTCCTGAATTGGTAATTTTGTCACTTAATGCTGTGTATAGGATATCGCATCCTCTATTCAGAAGGGAAGTTTGGACTGGGAGAGAGCTGTACGTTGTATAAGGCATGCTTTACGTACTACACCATCACCTGATTGGTGGAGACGCGTGCTGGTGTTGGCACCTTGCTATAGACTTTCATCTCAAATGCCAACTGCTGGTGCTGTTTTTTCTTCGGAGATGATCTGTGAAGCAACTATTGATAGAATAGTTGAATTATTGAAAATGACAAATTCAGGCAATAATTTTTTATCTCACTCTTTATAACTGTATGCATTACATAGAGTTCTTATTAGGCTTTGTTGGATAGATAAGTAGATTTGAATTCTGCTGTTTTGCTATGAGTTAGCCTTAAAATAAGTTTAGAAAAGGGATGTACATTAATTATTGTATTTTTTACATTCACTAATCTCCATCTTATGGGTAAACGACTATGCTTAAAAGGGGCAATAACAATATAGGGAATAAGGAAACAACAACACCAGGGAAGCAAATATCTAAAGAATAAATACAGAGATATTTTTAACCTCCTAATTGTCTATGATTCCTGAAACATTCCTCATCAAGTTGATAAATCAATACCAACAAACTTTTATTAGTTGTAAACAATCTGAATGCAATACCACTGAATTGCAGTACCCTCCTTAAAATATCCTAATTATCTTAGTTGTATACTGTCAGACTTATTCATATATTTGAAAGTCTTGATTGGCTTATAGAACTTGTTTTTTTCTAAAAAGAAAAGTCTTTCAAAATGTTTTGAAATATTAATCCACTGCATCCTCTTAGGTTTCCTCTTGACTCCTTTTTTTGGTTTTGTTTAATGTTTTTGAGTTTGTGGAGGATTCCCTGTCTTCCCATTTTCAGCCGTTCCCTTTAATGAAATATGTTCTTCCATAAAAAAATGATTATATGGAAATGAGTGTACAGATTAGTTGGAGCATTTGGTTGGGACAGGAATTCCTTATTTTCATACTGTCTTTTCTCTGCCAGATTTTGTTCTTTAGATTATTTTATGGCCTCTCTCTGATACTATGCTGATGTTTGCTGCAAGAGATTGGACAGCTATGTTCTACTTTGTTTTCCTATTTTCTTTTAGCTATTTTCTTATTAGGAGTACTTAATATTAAACAGAAAAATATGTTTTTGAGGGGATAATTCACACCCTTCCTCTACCCGTGTAAATATAGAATGACAACTCTCTATGAATTGAAAAGCCACTAAAGCATCTAACTCACACAACTAGCAATAATTAACATACAACTAGCATTAACCTACAACTAGCATTTTCTTATTCTAACACTCTCTCAAGCTGGAGTATGTACGTACGAAGCTTGGAATAAATAAATTAAATCCTAGGTCTCCTTAGGGACTTGGTTAACATATGTGCAAGTTGATCGTTTGATCTGACAAACTTCGTACAAACTTCTTTAGACAACAATTTTTCTCGAATAAAATGATAGTTAATTTTTGTGTTTAGTTCTCTCGTGGAATACTGGATTGGAAGTTATGTGGAGAGTAAGTAAGGAGTTTGTTCAAAAAAGGTAACATTAGTAAGGATAACATTGATACCCTTTTTGAAGTCAAGAATAACCCATGAACACAATAGCACAAGCAGAAAGTTTATCTAACCCTAGAGACATTTCATGAACAAAACATACAACCAAATACGAGAAACTTGAAAAGGAGGATCATTTGGAAAGAGAATGCAACAAACAACATTATTATTAAGTGAAGAGTATGACATTCGATTGATAAGAAAACATGCATTTAGGATGACATCTTCCAATGATAGATAGGAATATTGACACCATGTAATAGGGTACAAGCAATTTCAGCCAAGTGTCTATTTTTCCTTTCTACTATACCATTTTGTTATGGTGTGTGGACAAGTAGACTGATGTAATATAACTTATGAAATGTATTAAGTTTATGTTGTTTTTGTGTGTGCGCACCCAACTTAAGAGGTGGATTGTATTCTGTCATGGTATTCTATATATATATAGAATACCAAAACCTTGTAAGAGTGAATGAATGAATAAAATGTTTCAGTTAGTTTTCTAACATGGTATCAAGAGCCAGACCCAGTGTGCCACTGCTGTCCCTGTCACTTTCCGCCGTCGCCGTCGCCGTTGTCCTCCGTCGCCTTTTGTCAGGCAAAGTTAAGGGTTAGGTTCGCCCTGAGAAGAGCGACCCAACCCTGGTGGTCGCCTCCCCTCCGCCGTCGCCGTCGCCGTTGCCGCCGTCCGCCGTCGTCCTCCGTCGCCGTTTGTCAGGCAAAGTTAAGGGTTAGGCTCGCCCTGAGAAGCGTGACCCAACCCTGGTGGTCACCTCCTCAGAAACCTCCGCACGCCCCTCCACGCGCCGCTTCTCTCCAGCAAGTCTCCGGCACGTGTTCCTCACGCGCCGCCTTCTCGGTGTCAGATCGACAACACGCCACTGCAGATCGTTTCGCCGGAGCTTCCTAAGCCTGTTTCGGCCCTTGCTTCGCTGTTTTGGTGGCTCTAGTTTGCACCTAGGGTTTTCTCCCTCAAGCTGTTTGTCTTCCTCAACGCTGTTAGCCTTCATTACTTGTGGAACCAAATTTCAGTTCCATATTGGGCCTTCTTCCTCATTAATACCAGATTTGGCAGTCTACTGTTGATAAGCTTCATTTCTTAGTATGGTTAGACAGGGATTCTGATTTCCCATAGTCATAAGACATTGTCTCTGTTTTGGATCCTAAGTTCTGTTTCTTCTCACAGATTTAGAATGGCATCCTTTACTAAAATTAATTTCTCCTTATCTGCCACTTCAAGGAGAGGAGCTAATCGAGGAGGCCATGGTAGTCGAAGTGGGTATGTGCAATGCTCATACTGTAAGAAATTTGGTCATACCCAGAAAAGATGTTATTCATTACATAGTTTTCTAGATCAAACTGTGCATCCTTACAAATTTGATAATTTAGAATCAAGAATCACAAATGAAGAGTATCAAGAATTTCTGAGATACAAGTCTGACAAATCCACCGGCCTTTGTCAGTTTCCTTTCGTGCCAAGTGTGTCAACTGCATGCATCTCACAATCTGTGGAATGTCAAGGTTCATGGATTCTTGACTCAGGTGTCTCAAACCATTTGTCAGGTAACACTCGTTTATTTTCCTCCATTACCCCTAAAAAGTTCCTCAATTGGTTACTGTTGCCAATGGATCCAAATTGACATCTCAAGGAAGTGGCAAAGTGTCCTTATCTCCTTCATTAAACTTAAATTCTGTTTTGTATATTCCTCATTGTCCTTATAATTTAATCTCCTTGAGTTAATTGACACGTTCATTAAATTGTTCTATAACCTTTACTGCTACTTCCTTTGTCATACAGGAACATGGTACGGGTCGTCGAATTGGAGAAGGATATGAGTCAGGAGGACTGTATTTCCTAAAACCTAACTCTTTGTTTCCTGCATTTCAACTTCATCTCCTAAAATTTTACATGATCGTTTGGGTCACCCAAGTTTGTCTAAGCTGAAGTTGATGGTTCCAAGTCTTAAACACATTCCTATCTTAGATTGTGAGTCTTGTCAATTAGGAAAATATGTTAGATCTTCTTATCCAAAGAAATCTGAGACACAATGTAAGTCTATTTTCTCTACCATTCACTCTGATATTTGGGGACCGAGTCGAGTTACTTCCTTTGGTTTTAACTATTTTGTAACCATCATTGATGAATTTTCTCGGTGTACGTGGGTTTATCTTATGAAAGAGAGATATGAACTTTTAGTCACTTTTATGTCCTTTGTTAATGAAATTAAGAATCAATTTGGAAAGACAATTAAAATTCTCAGAAGTGATAATGCTAAGGAATATTTTTCTGCTGCATTTTCTTCATTTTTATCTTCCAAAGGAATTTTACATCAGTCAACATGTCCTCACACTCCACAACAAAATGGCATAGCTGAGAGAAAGAATAGACATCTCATTGAAATAGCACGTTCCCTGATGATAAATACTAATGTTCCTGTTCATCATTGGGGGATGCAATTCTCACTGCTTGTTTTTTGATCAATAGGATGCCTTCTTCATCTCTTGACAATAAAGTTCCTCACTCCGTAATTTTTCCAAATGATCCTCTTTACCATGTCTCTCCACATGTTTTTGGGAGCACTTGTTTTGTTCATAATGTCTCCCTAGGTCTTGATAAACTTTCTCCCAAGTCTATTAAATGTGTCTTTTTGGGATATTCTTGCATTCAACAGTGGCCACTTCACCAATTGGACATTAAAAATGCCTTTCTTCATGGTGATCTGGAAGAGGAGATATACATGGAGCAACCTCCTGGATTTAGTCGTGTTGCTCAGGGGGAGTCTAAGTTAGTTTGTAAATTACGTCGTTCACTCTACGGCTTGAAACAATCACCTCGAGCTTGGTTTGGTAAATTTAGTCATGTTGTGCAACAATTTGGATTGAAATGATGTGAAGCAGATCATTCAGTATTTTATGGGCATTCTACTCCTGATAAATGTGTTTATCTTATGGTTTAGGTTGATGATATTGTGATTACAGGAAACGATGTTGCGAGAATTGCTCAATTAAAGGATCATTTGTTCAACCACTTCCAAACCAAAGACCTAGGTCGTTTGAAATACTTCCTTGGTATTGAAGTGGCATAATCAAAAGTAGGAGTCATCATTTCACAAAGAAAATATGCCCTTGATATTTTGGAGGAAACAGGTCTGACAGATTGCAAGCCCATTGATAGTCCTATGGACTCAAATCAAAAATTGATGAGAGACCACAGTGAACCTTTCTCAGATCCAGAAAGATACAGAAGGTTAGTTGAAAAACTAATCTATCTTACCATAACAAGACCTGATCTTTCTTATCCAGTGGGAGTTGTGAGCCAACTTATGCAAAATCCTCATATTGATCATTGGAATGCTGTGGTACGCATCCTTAGATATGTAAAAGGGAATCCGGGACATGGACTGCTGCTGTATGAGAACAAGGGAAGTACTGAGTTAGAAGGATATTGTGATGCAGATTGGGCTGGTTGTCCGAATGATCGAAGATCTACCACAGGATATTGTGTACTCCTTGGAGGGAACCTTGTATCATGGAAAAGCAAGAAACAAAGTGTTGTTGCTCGATCTAGTGCAGAAGCTGAATATCGATCTATGGCCATAGCAACATGTGAACTTATTTGGATCAAACAACTCCTTCAAGAATTAAAATTCTGTGAAAATAAGCCTATGAAGTTGTATTGTGATAACCAAGCAGCTCTTCACATTGCCTCCAATCCAGTGTTCCATGAAAGAACAAAATATATAGAAATTGATTGTCATTCATGAGAGAGAAGTTGTTGTCCAAGGATCTCATTACAGAGTTTGTCAATTCTAATGAATAATTTGCAGATATTTTGACTAAGTCTTTAAGAGGGTCTTGGATTCAGTTTATATGTTCCAAGCTTGGTGCATATGATCTATATGCTCCAGCTTGAGGGGGAGTGTTGAAATGTATTAAGTTTATGTTGTTTTTGTGTGTGTGCACCCAACTTAAGAGGTGGGTTGTATTCTGTCATGTATATAGAATACCAAAACCTTGTAAGAGTGAATGAATGAATAAAATGTTTCAGTTAGTTCTCTAACAATAACATGTCAACTTAAGACCGTAAAGAAGTTAGATGAGAAGTACTCTTTGACATTGTCACTTAAAAATTTTAATTATTTGACCGACTTGATTTCACTAAAAAAGGATGTGAAGATAGGCTACAATTCTGAACGGTCTTACATAAGATAAACTCAAGTACATCTCGAATATTCATCAATATACATGTCAAAGTATCTACAACTGAAAAATGAGACACGACTAGGGCCTCCAAATACCAAAATGGACAATAGAAAAACTAGAATTATACCTTGACTCAGTTCTTTTAGGGAAAGAAGATTTAACATGTTTTCCTAGTTGATCGGACTCACATTTTAAAGTTTGAAGACTACTAAATTTAGGGACCAATTTTTTTAATTTTGATAAATTAGGATGGCCTAACCGATCATTTAAATGTTTAGGACTTGGAGATACAAAACATGACACATGTGGACTAGATCCAAATAATAACCTTCTAAATTCATGTCCTTCTCCAATCCGTAGATAACCCCTTTACTGTGCTTGGAAAAGAACAAACAAGGAGCAAAATAGAGAGAGGGGGGATCTGCGAACCCAATTGAGGTGGCGCGACGTTGTTCTGGATGGTGGAAGGTGGCACGTGAGCTTCACACGCTAGATCGTGGTGAAGAGAAACAAGGTGGGGGACGGCGGAGACAGGGTCTAGGAGCGGCAGGGGTGGCTGTTGCTCAGAGAGGCAATTTAGATCCATTGGTCATTGGACAGAATTGTTACAGTGGCTGCTCGCCGGTGTATGGCGAGAGAAAAAACAGCAAAAAACATGTCTGAGATGGCTAAGACAGGTAGACTAGGATCGACTTGCTTTGATACCAACTTAATGTTAAACAAAGGGAAAAATATGTTTTTCAGGGGATAATTCACACCCTTCCTCTACGCGTGTATATGTAGAGTTTTAGGGAGCTATGATACATAAAATGACAACTGCCTATGAACGGGAAAGCCACTAAAGCATACAACTCACACAACTAGCAATAATTAACATACAGCTAGCATTTTCTTATTCTAACAGGAGTATTTTTATGTACTGAACTTCTCCACTCTCTGATGTATATTCTCTGTTCTTCTAAATTTTAAGAATCTAATATTCATTTATCCCAAAATGAAAATGATTGATTTTAGGGAGACTTTTGTTATCATATTCCAAAGCTGATTCTGTAAATATCTTGCAGAGGTAAATTGCTGGCAGGATTGGTTGGTCTTCTCTGATATATTCTATTTTCTTATTAAAAGTGGGTGCATTGATTTTGTTGATTTTGTGGACAAGCTGGTTTCACGACTTACAGAGGGTGATCATCATATACTTAAGACCAATCATGTGACCTGGTTGCTTGCACAGATAATTCGAATTGAGCAAGTTATGAATGCTTTGAACACTGATCCTAGAAAGGTAGTTAATTAAATGCAAAACCTTGTTATTTTATCTTGCTTCCAGTATGGACAAACAGTAAATTGTAGATCTACTTTTTTTGTGATCCAAACATAAAACATTTTCTAATGTTCTGTAAAATACACATTTTTTCTAGCCTCTAAATTCTTATCAAGAATGCAAAACCTTGTTATTTTATATTGCTTCCATTATGGACAAACAGTAAATTGTAGCTCTACTGTTTTTGTGATCCAAACATAACATTTTTTAATGTTATGTAAAATACACATTTTTTCTGGCCTCCAAATTCTTATCAAGAAATAAATATATATTTTTTTTCATACCCAGATTTACTAATTTCGTACAATTTAATGGAAGAACTGGTATTGGCAGTTGTGATAATACAGAAATAAGTGTCATCTTTATGGTTACAAATATCGGGATCATATCTTTATTAGATGATATAAAATCTCCTCTAATTATTGTATTGATTTCCTTTTCTCAGTATAAGTAAACCATCTATGCTATTGTAGAAACAAGGCTCAAACTCCATTCTTCTTTTTATCTTCACAATTTATCATGATATTATAGTGTATATCACTGGTGAGCCTCCCTAGTCAACATCAGAACACCCAACAATTTAATTATTTCTATTATCTTCCTAAATAAGGCCTTTGTTGGGGCATTCTTAATATATCTTAGGATCTGTACAACAACATCCCAATGTAAGGAGAATTCGAAAGTTGACATACTATGCTCATTGAAAGGGCAAGGTCACAGTGAATCATAGTAAGATACTTTAGGTTGCCAATTAACCATCTGCATCTCTCAGGATCTGGATATGACTCTTCTTGGTTTGGTACAAGTTTGATACTTGGATCATTGGTATGTCTTTGGCTTAGCATTTAACATCCTTTTTTCTTCTAAAATATTTGAAGCATATTTCTTTGTGATATGAGCAAACCAACCTTGGACTAAGAAACTTTCATACTAAGGAAATACCACAATTGACTAAGGTTTTTTTGTTTGGAACTATTCAGCATGATATTGTTTTAGATGGACAATACCCTCCATATCATTCCAAACTGCTGAATCACAATTTGAAAATGTCCAAACCATGCATGAGATGATTCCTTAAGGCCGTTAAGGCACTTGCAAAGATAACACACCTCATTAGACAACTCCCCTAGAACAACTAATATGCGGAAGGTTAGTGGAGAAATGCATTCTTTAGCAACAAAGAGAATGTGTTAGTGTAATCTTTGTAGGTGTACATCCTTTAGCAACCAAATAAGCTTTATAACGATGAATGTTCCCATCAGCACCAGTTTTAAGAGTGTATAGCCATTGAAACCCAACAATTGTTTTTCCAGTTGGAAGAGAAACCAACTCCCAAGTACCACTAATATGAAAGACCCAAATCTCGTCAATCATAGCTTGTTTCCATTCTGTTTGAGATAAAACTTCATTTAGGGAGTTATGAGTAGCCACAAAAGTTAAAAGGGAGACATGAGTATAGTGCATGGAGGAAAGATGATGATACCTGAGGTTAATGTAGTGTTGGTTGGGTGGGGGGGTGTTATGGGTAGAATGCATACTTTTTCGAACCAGTTGACTTCAAAATTTGAGGTTGAATTCGACATGAGTGATAGTGTCGAAGAAGGGCTAGAGATTGGTATATTTGAAGAGGTGTTGGAGAAACATCCCTAGGATTGGCAGAGTCATTTTGGTGGTGATGAAAGAAGATTGAGAAAGGAGGGGAAGTGACTGCATATGTCCTGGTTAGAAGGAAATCACGTATGGATATACCAAATTGTTTTCTAATTTCATTGTAAAATGTGTGGAAGATAGAAAACAACTCTGATTGATTTTTCATGAACCAAATCCTAGTACCTTAAAAATAATCATCAATAAAGGAAACCACATTTAAAACCAAAGAGGTAACAGTGTGAGGAGGATCCCAAGTATTAAAGGGAACTAAGAAAAAAGGAGACAAAACTTGTTTATTAATGCTACCAGAAAAGATTGATGCATGTGTTTATCTAACTGACGCGACTCACGATTTAAGCTTACACTTGGCACCA
Source organism: Vigna umbellata (assembly GCF_029865625.1). Classification (NCBI taxonomy): domain Eukaryota; kingdom Viridiplantae; phylum Streptophyta; class Magnoliopsida; order Fabales; family Fabaceae; genus Vigna; species Vigna umbellata. Next base: position 50,887,338 of record NC_142167.1, on the reverse strand, counting down.
TCTTCTACAATTTTGTCAATCTAGGATATCCTAATTGCTCATGAATCATCATTGGAGAAATGGTAGACACACATACAAGTGTTGATGGAGAGAGATAATACAGGCCATGTGGCTTGTCAGTCTCAATATCCGAACCTGCAAGGTGTTAGTATTTTTAGTGAATTTGAGTTTAATGTCATGGGATTTGGTCAATTGGGTAATGGACAGTAAATTAAATGGATAATTAATGAACAAAATCAAGAATAAGGGTTGGAAGTCGTTGGGTAGTGTCAATGCCATAGACTTGTGCATGTAAACTATTGACAATGATGATAGAGAGTATTTTGTCAGTAGTAGTAAGGGATTGCAAAGTCTTGATGTCCCAACCGTACAAAGCACAACCCTTAATAGGCATCCAGACTCACCTGAGGTACCAAAATCTCCACACTAGAAAAATTGTAGTCTAGAGTCCAGAGATATCAGTACTACTAGATTTGTCAACACTAGTAAACAACTGACATACTATTCACCAAGTCTCCAAAAGGACCACAAATTAATCACATTTTGTAGCAAGTTGAGCATATATGACTTATATGCTCTAATGCAAGGGGGAGTGTTATAATTATATAAATAAGAATCATATGTTTATAATTTTATATATTAGGATTATAGAATTGTATATGTTCTGAATGAATTGTGTGTCAAATGCAGACCACACAATATGTATTTATAGTATAATATAGAATCAATTATAATAAATACACCTAATAATTAGGAATGAATCATCATAGTTTCACATATTATGTAATGCTTAATTTCCTAGAAATTTGTAAGCATATATGTCTTATGTACCAAGCTTGTTACAAATGTACTCAATCCAAGGGCCTTTAAGGGACTTGGTGAGCTTGTAAGCTAATTGATTATTAGAGTTGACAAAATCAATAGGAACAGTAGCTGAAGCCATGGAAAAAAGTACCAAAAATGGGATAAAAAGCACTGCTAGGGTATGAGGTAGACAGGTTGAAGCATAGTCTGCCAGGTTAAAGCACGGTTTGCCGAGTTAAAGCATAGTCTGCCGGGTTGGAGCACGGTTGGCCAGGTTGGAGCACGATTGGTCGGGTTGGAGCACGGTCAGCTGGGTTGAAGCGGTGAATGAAGGGCAATGGTTGCCAGAGGAAGTCGATCTTGATCGCGGTGGTCACCAGAGGAAAAGGATGCTTGATAACAAAGGAAAGGGTCACACTGTGGTTGACGGTGAATAGAGGCAACAAATAATGGACAATAGCGAAAGAGGCACGACAGAGAACTGAAATTAGGAGAATAGTACTAAGGTACTCAGACACAAGTGTTTTTATAGTCGACGACGACCATGGCGGGTGGCAAAGATCGTTGTGGAAGAAACTCAAATACCATATAAAATTGTGTATGTTCTGAATGAATTGTGTATCCAATGCTAACCACACAACATGTATTTATAGCATAATATCAATTATAATAAATACACCTAATAATTAGGAATCAATCATCCTAATTTCCCATATTATGTAATGTCTAATTTCTTATAAATTTGTAACAACTGATTTCATTCTAACAGGGATCATATATTTGTAATAAAAGATGTCAAGATCATATCTTTGTTATAAGAGAATTCAAATCTCCTACAATTGAATTAATTTCTTGAATATAAATGAACCATTCGTGCAATCACAGAAACAAACTGTTTAAGCTCAGTGCTTCTCTTTATCTTTATAGTTTAGCAACAATAATACTTGTGTTGGTGTGTCATGGAAGTTTTATATTATGTTGTGCTAGGAACACTGTAACTGATGTGTAATATGGCACTGCATGGTAGGTGGAGACAACCAGAAAGATTTTATCATTCCATAGAGAAGACAAAAGTTCGGATCCTAATAATTCTCAAAGTATCTTGCTTGATTTTGTGAGCAGCTGTCAAAATTTACGTATTTGGTCGCTTAACTCATCAACCAGGGAATATCTGAACAATGAACAGCTTCAAAAAGGAAAGCAAATAGATGAATGGTGGAGACAAGCGAGCAAAGGTACACCAGAACACGATTATTTCACCCTAGTTTATCTTATTACATTGTCAAATCACTAATTTTTTACTGTTTATTTGGAAGATTATTTTGAAATATCATAATTTAACTTGCTCAAGTGTATGGTTTTGAAAAAAAACGTGAAGTTTTCATCTTTTTTATAAAAGTTTATGTGCCCTCTTATGGACATGGAAAGACTACAAATATGTATATTAATATGTATTACAAATTGTTGTATTTAGAGGAAAATCTTCCTAATTAGAGAAAATACATATAGAATCTTTCTAATTAGAGAAAATATTTTTAGAATCTTAGTTTATTTTTTCAATATAATGTTTCCTTATTTTTTTTTTTTGGAAGATTAGATTGTTACAAATAGGTGTAAGGAGAATGTAACATGAATGATAATAATAAAATTCATTCTCTTTTGAAGTTGGTATCAGAACTCCTGATCTTGGGAGCTCTGTTTCTGTAGCCACTGCCACCTCTGTCTGGCCACTGCTGCTACCACCGTAGTTGTTGGTCGTCGAAAGGGCGGAATGGTGCGCCCAACTCTAGCAAACACAATGTCAGAAATTGATCCAAGAATATGCTATTCCAGAGTGATCTATTTAAAATAATAACACTGATAAAGATTATAAATCGGTTCTATTTTAAAGATGTAAGGAATCAACAAACAAAAGTACTAACGCACAAACACCTATACTGTTACAAAGACAGTAGCTGGAAGCAGTTTTATTATTTTACAACAGTTACAACAATAAAAAACACCAGTGTAAACAAAACTACCCTCAAAAAGAGTAAAACCATCAACTCCAAGTGAGGTTCTATTTATTAGGTCCTTACCCACAACCACATAACTAACTACCCGGTTATAACTAATTGCAGTGTAGTCCATAATAATTAAATGCTCCTATTTCCAATAGTTCTGTACATTTTATAATATTTGACAGTTTTCTGAAATATTGTTCTGTTTTAGTTAAATGATCATTGCAGTGTTTTTTTGGTTGCATTATTATAACATACACTTGAATTTTAGGGGACAGAATGATGGATTATATGAATATGGATGAACGCTCGATAGGGATGTTTTGGGTTGTGACCTACACAATGGCACAACCTGCTTGTGAAACAGTAATGAATTGGTTAAATTCTGCCGGAGTTGCTGACTTACTGCCAGGAACAAATATGCAGCCTGCTGAGAGATTAATGGCTACACGAGAAGTGAGCCCACTGCCCATGTCATTGTTAGCTGGATTTTCAATAAACTTGTGCGTGAAGTTGTCTTATCAAATGGAAGATTCTCTATTTTCTGGGCAGGTTATTAAACTCTCTCTCTCTCTCTCTCTCTGTCATGTTAAGTAAGATTCCTTTACCAATATGATTGTTTTGCTCCATACCTTTTCTTATTATATAAGTATGCACCAGCACCACCATTGATAGGTTTCCGAACAAGAAACCCAACCAAGAACTCCCTCACAGTCTCTCACACCAAGAAAACAGAGAGATATATGATGAATTGTGTATTATTAACAGAAAGAATAGTGTGTTTTTACAAGATGCAGAGACATAACCCTCTTCACAGGTCTAAAGCCTGTCAACAAACAATGTACTCAAAATCTGCCTTCTAACTATCCAATCAATCTATTTATACAATTCCTCTGCCTTTTATCCTAATCCCCTTTCCCATTATATCCAAATACCCTATATCCTAACAACCATGCTATTCGGAATCCCAACTAAGTTAACACTCTAGATAACATCAATCACTTGTAGCATACTCAAATATTATTAATAACAAATGCAATATCACTTGTACCTCTTATTTCACAAACATAACTCCATCCATGAAAGAAAGCAAATAATCTTTCCATTCTATCAGCAATAGGCATGAAATGATTTTTTTTGGTTTTCCTTTGAAAATAGGCACACCAAGATATAACAATAGAATGTACTTGAAGAGAAACCTAACAGATCAATAATTCTACCTCGTGCAGCAGCAGGGGTAGGACCAGAATAGAATTTTGATTTTGATTTATTCTTTTGGCCACTTGCCTCTTCATATCTTTGCAATACAGCCATAAGATTCTTCAAATTGCTGATATTACCTCTATACAATAAATCATGATGTCATCTGCATAAAGAGAGTGTTTAGGAAAATTATATCCACTAGGAACAAACCATCCCTGTGTAATTTATCAATGCTCCTACTGAGAACTTCTGCTAAGCAAAAAAGAAAAGGAGAAAGTGGCTTTTAATAGTACAATCTGTACGACCATTGAGAAACGCCTAGTTATGATTTTTTTCAGTAAGGATTTCTTCTTCCAAGATGGTGATGAATAATGCTAGTGCATCTCTTATAGGTCAGAGGATATGATAGGTTGCTAGATAGAGGAATCCAAGAACACCATTGCAAAACACCCAACTCACTGAAAAGATCCTGTATTATTGATTCTAGGCACCAAGAACAGCAAGAATGCCTCCAAGGGACAATGTTCCCTTCACACAGGATGCCAATGATCCTGTCAACAATTCTCTAAAACATCCAAAAGCATCCCCTGCCTACAAAGACCCCCTCATTAAATAAAGGAAGTCTCACTCAACCTAACAACCCAACTAACAACTAATTTTTAATTTGTTTCCTCCTATCATACACATTATATCCTAGCATTACACACCACTACAGAACAATCTTGTCTTCAAGGTTGGAATGGTGAAGCTTGATCTGATGGCTCATCTTCATCAACATGTAATCATAAGAAGGGAACCCATTGGCTATTGTCCGCCAATTCAGGTCTGGATGCTTGGGAGGTGGTCGATATGACTCCTTCTGTTCCATTAATGATAAGAACTGCTTAAAATCAAAAGACCTGGAAAACCAGTGACTTCTTGCACGACTCAATTTCTATCGCATATCTTTGCGACAACTCTTGTTTTCTCATTTCTACTTCTAGATCTTCCATAATTACTTGGCCGTCCCCATAAAGCACAAGTGTCACAATATGCTTTAAAACTGTTTGCACTGCTTCCATTACTGAAGTTTCTTTCCTACCATCTTTACTTTCCTCCATTGTGAGTAATTCAAGATGGCTAGTTAAAAACAACTCTGCAAGAAAACCAGAAATTCCTTTGTAGCCATTGATAGAAGCAAGATCTACAGGTGTTATAACATCAGGAAATTCAGGATATGGATTTGTAACTGCTATAGTGGATGCACCCCTGGACACCAGGGCCTCAACTGGGTTGCTCCCTGACCCCACTATTTTAACCCCAGGCCTCAACAATTCTGCTCTCTCCTCATCTGGTTTACTAATTTGTGTAGATCTATCTTCCCTTTTCTCTTCATCATTAGCCAAGTACTCTCCTTCTGCAGAGAATTTATTGCCTTTCATGACAGATTTCTCACTTCCTTTTGAGCCCCTTCCATGATTTATGGGTTCTTGTAGCATGTCTTTCTTTTCTTGGACGATTTCTCTTATTTCTTGCACAATGTCTTTTTTTTCTGTAATGGCTCTTCCTTATTTGTTGGCCCCTTTCTCCAAAGTATTTACTCTTTCTTTCATCACCTCCTCAACCTCGTCCTTCCTTCCCCTTCTTTCCCCATCCACCGACCCTTGACTGCCCTCCGAATTCTTGTCTAAAATCTTGGAGTTTTTCATAAAATCTCTAAACATCTCCTTAAGTTCTTGATGATCCTCTTTTAGTTCCTCTTTTAGAAGAATCCAAGAACACCACTGCAAAACACCCAAACTCACTGAAAAGATCCTGTATTATTGATTCTAGGCACCAAGAGCAGCAAGAATGCCTCCAAGGGACAATTTTCCCTTCACACAGGATGCCAATGATCCTGTCAACAATTCTCTAAAACATCCAAAGACATCCCCTGCCTACAAAGACCCCCCACTATATAAAGGAAGTCTCACTCAACCTAACAACCCAACTAACAACTAATTTTTAATTTGTTTCCTCCTATCATACACATTATATCGTATCAGGATAACTACAGTCTGATATTTTTACTTGATACTGCAGGTTATACCCAGCATTGCAATGGTTGAAACTTATACCAGATTGCTGCTCTTAGCACCTCATTCACTCTTCCGTTCGCATTTCAATGTAATATTCTTCCCCCTTTGATGATAACATTTTTTTTCTTTATTATTTGGTTTTTGTACATAAAATTGTGTTATTTTTTGAATTTATTAAATGTTAGACGGAAGTAATTCTACTTTATCATTTGTTGAAATGGGAAATTGAATGTTAAATGAGTTATGCCTGTGGCAGAACTTTATTTTCTGGAAGTCATCGGGCTGCTTTTTTTTATCTTTATCTTGAAAAGAAGTCATATGGACAAATAAAGTAGGTGATCTAGCTTGTTACTGTGAATCTTTAATGTTAAATTACTTTGGTGAAAAACAAGAATGAGAACTAAAAGTCTAAAATAGTGCAATATAGATTTGTGTTTGTCACGTTTACTTGTTCATATAGAATCTAGCGTTCCCTAATTCTTATCCTTTTCCAGGCTTCATATTTTAGTCATTTTTGCTGCTCATTTGTATTCTTTATTTATTTAACCTTTTTTGTTCTCGCTAACTGATACAATGATTATCTCTAAAAAATGTGATTTATTACAGCATCTGGTTCAAAGAAATCCTTCTTTGTTGAGCAAACCTGGGGTAACACTTTTAGTGCTTGAGATATTGAACTACCGACTACTTCCACTTTACAGGTGATTATATCTAGACTTTAATACCATGTTCTGTCAGTGTAAAACCAACCAGAAGTCGCTGTTGGTATAATTTTTAAGGTAATTGTTATGAAAGTTAGCACACGATAGAAGGTTCTGGTTGTTGTGATTCGGTAAGTGCAAAATTGTTTTAGACTGACAAATGTGTAGACTATTTTCTCATTTAAGTCACAGAATTTATTTTCTTCTGTAAAATTTTTATTTTAACTGTATAGACATTTTTTTTTCGTTTCTAACATGTTCATGTTTTAAACTCATGTTAGAATTAAATTATGCTTTATGGTCCCATCTAGGCTTTTGCCCCAAAATTTATCTCTAGTTTCCAGAAATCAACATAGATGTGCAGATATCTTTTATTTTTAATTGAACCAGACATTAAAATTATGTTTCATAGTGTGAGAAAATCATGGTTGGTAGAATTCGAGGGAAGCATGGTTATCAAAATCACAGTCAAACGAGTTTACGTTCTCACACCCCTAAAATGATTTAACTCGTAGGTAGAATTGTTTTTTGATAGGCTCGTGTAAACTTGGCAAACTTGGTTAAACTTGTGTGAAATCGCAAATTTAGAGGCAATTCTGGGAGCTCAATTGGTCATTAGAAATTAGCTAGAAATGCCACTGACTTTGTTTGGTTCTAGGTCAATATATATGTAGAACGCATATAAGGAATGATTTCATGGTTCATTGGCTCTCTCTGGCAATAATCTGGCTGCTTTGGGTGTTGATGTTGATTCACCTATTGCACCAACAAATTTCTCCTATATCTTCTCCGCTATGCTCCATCTTTGTGTTTTTGTTCTTTATTCTTCTCCACGCTTTGCCATATCTTACTATTTTCAATTTTCTCTCCACCTCAGTTTTAAGGTCAGCGGCACAAACATGTTAGGGTTTTAACTTTTTCAGTTTTAGTCACCTCTTATTGTTTTGGACCATTGGGCCCCTTTACTATGCTGAACTTTTTGGCCAACATTTAAGTTCAACAACTTTTATTTATGTGAAGTATAAACTATAATCAATAAAAATTATGATGAAAGAATAATAGTATTAGAGAAAAATATTTAAAAATATATAATATGATAAACTAATAATTATAATACTGTAAAAAGAAATATTTATAACATTATAAATATTAAATTATTATGTTATTTATTTATATTTTAAAATATTTTTATATGAAGTAAACTCTTATGAGTTTATGATTCGAGTCTACGAATCTCTCACGAGCTTACGTAAACTCTCGAGTTTGACAATCTTAAAGGGAATACAGAATTGAGAAAAAGGTGTAAGCTGTATTCTAAGTGTAGTCTGGGGTAGAGTTGCATTTATATAGAGGTTAGTGAGCAGCATCGCAGACCAGAGCAGATAGCAGAACCATAGCTGGTAATAGTATAACTAACTACTGTTCAATGAGGGGAAACAGGTGCTAAGAACCATGTGTTTGAACTACATCACGGCCTTTGATTTACGTAGGGTCATTTCAATAAATACAAGCATTTATATAGGGATTTTGTTCCTATAATCATGATATATGATATGCCATAAAATAAAATGTATCATAGTTGCAAATATGTGATCAGATTTTCATCTGACTCAAATCAGAATTTCAACATAATACAACATAACATAATAAACAATAGCCATCTGCAGTAACTATTGCCACCTAAGTTTTCACTGTAGCTATATCCTAAAATAAATATAAAATTTCCATTTGTAGATACCAGGGAAAAAGCAAAGCCCTAATGTATGATGTTACAAAGATAATTTCGGCTATAAAAGGAAAACGAGGAGATCATCGAGTATTCAGATTAGCTGAAAACCTGTGCCTGAATCTTATTTTCTCGTTGCGTGACTTTTTCTTGGTTAAAAGGGAAGGAAAGGTACTTGCTTTTTTGTCTCAAAGCTGAAAACTGTATTCTTTATTCTTTTGTCAAGTACTAGTAGTCACTCGAAGCTAAACAAGACTTGTTTTATTTCCTGGACTATTTGCAGGGCCCGACAGACTTCACTGAAACTTTGAATCGAGTGACTGTTATAACTCTTGCTATCCTAATTAAAACTCGTGGAATTGCTGATGCTGAACACCTCCTTTACCTACAAAATATGTTGGAACAAATCATGGCAACTAGCAATCATACGTGGTCAGAGAAAACACTACATCACTTCCCTTCTGTTCTTCGTGAAGCATTGAGTGGTCGAACTGATAAAAGAAGCCTTGCTATACAAACATGGCAGCAGGTTTTTTATTCAAATTATGTTGCCATATCTATTGCATGTTTTGTAGATGAGAAAGAATAGAGTACATGATGGACCCAAATTTTGGTTTCATCTTGCAGAATTGTTTCCTTTTGTTCTAGAAAAAACTGAAAAATGCTTAAGCTAGAAACATTCAATGTCCCCCCTTAGTGTTAGTGAGGAGTTACCTTTATAGGCCTAGAAACAATTATTATATGGGGCAGATAATGGGTCTCCACAATAAGAAGGAATAATATTAGGGGTTTATTCCCCTAAGTGGACCTCGAGCCCAATTTTTGGAACAAAAATATATTAGATTTCTTGCCCTAAGGGGACAGACCACAGCCACCTAGGCTCAAGCCTTCAAGGTGAAGAACCTAAGAATTGTCCGATTATGGGTGAGTTAAGTTTGGACAAACTGATGACTTAGCATAAAAGCTTATGACATGGTAGGAACCGAGAGATTGCTACTTTAGCACAATGCTTTTTTAATATAAATGGGTGAGAGACCATTGTTAGCACATAGACTAACAGTCGAGAGACTACTACTTTGTGCTCCATTTAGTATTGTTAGAGTAGGTACTGAATACAGGTAGTAAGTAGTTGTATTGGAAACTTCTATACGAGCTGTTTACTTATTAGCATTAATTTTATAGAATTGTATATGTTCTGAATGTATTGTGCTAATGCATACCACCCAACATATATTACTATTTTATAGAATCAATTATAATAAAAACACCTAATAATTAGGAATCAATCATCCTAATTTCCTAGATCATGTAATGGTTAATTTCCTACAAATTTATAATAGTTGATTACATTCTAACACTCCCCTCCAAGCTGGAGCATATCTGTCATATGCACCAAGCTTGTTACAAATGTACTCAATATGAGAGTCTCTAAGGGACTTGGTGAATATGTCAGTCAACTGATTGCTAGAGTCGACAAAATGACAATCAATTTTCAATATGTTTGGTTCTTTCATGGAATACTAGATTTGATGCATTGTGAAGTGCAACTTGATTGTCACAAATAAACTTTGTTTCATGGATGTTCCCTATTTTTAGTTGTAGTAGTAGTTGCCTAAGCCACATACTCTCACAAGTGGCTGCTGTCATAGCATGATATTCTGCTTCTGCACTAGATTTGGCAACTATATTTTTCTTCTTGCTTCTCCATGAGGTAAAGGTTTCCTCCGATAAGAACATAGTACCTAGAAGTGGATCTTCTTTCTAATGGTGATCCTGCCCAATCCGCATTAGAGAAATAAGTGATCTTAGTACTGCCTTTGTCTTGATACAATAATCCTCGTCCTAGAGCATTTTTTATGTATCAAAGAATATGTGTAACAGCATCCCAATGGCCATCACAAGGAGCATTTAGAAATTGGCTTACCACACTAACTGCAGAAGTGATGTCGGGTCTGGTGATGATGAGATAGTTGAGTCTGCCCAATCCACGACCGAAGTAGAGTTTGTTGTTGCAACCGCTATTGTGAATCAAGCCTTATGGCTGAGAAACTTTTTACTCGATCTTGGCCTGGAAAGAAGGAAAGCACAAAGATTCTTGTTGACAACCAAGCTGCAATTGTTATCGCACATAATCCTGTGTTTCATGGAAAGACTAAAAACTTTAACATCAAGCTATTCTTCCTAAGGGAAGTACAAAAATATGGAGATGTGATTCTTATCTACTGCAAAACAGAAGATGAAGATCAAGTTGCATATCTTCTTACTAAACCATTGCCTACTTGCAAGTTTGAATTTTTAAGGTCAAGACTTGGAGTTTGCAACTCTTAAAGCAAGGAGGAGTGTTAAGAAAATGCTTTAGGAGTGTCTTACTGTTAATTTGATTGAGTCAAAGTCTGTTCCTGGTTTTTAGGAATTAGTTATTTTGTTTATTATGCTTTGCAGTGGTGGATTAAAATTAGGATCAAATTGTTAGTGGGTAGTTACTTTTTCAAGTTTTAAATATTGCAGCGTTTTCCATTAATTATACAGACGTTTTTTGGCTTCAATAGTGCTACAGTTTTTCTTTAGCTATAAGAGATATGACTAAATTATAATATATAAATTGTACAAACCTTTTCTTACAAGTTTGTTTTGTAAGGTTAAGTTAAACTTAAAATTCACGTTCTAAGAGTTATTGTTACACAATGTTATTTTGGATGGAGAAGTTATATAATTTTGGTTATGACTTAACTCAATCTTTCAATATTGAATTGTAAGATGAGTATTTCCTCCCTATTATCTACTTTAGTTTGGTCATATCATTAGTCAATGTCACATATTCAACACTGCAGTTCACATTGAGGATTGATATTTGTAGGGTGGTCTCAATGGCCGAAGAGCGGATGACTGAATTAACTCAACAATAATTCTTAGGATAGACTCTAATACTATTGTAGAGTTGTGTGCGAGTTAACTCAACTCTACAAAGTTAGTTTGTAAGGTGAGAATTGTCTCCCATTTATGTACTTAAATTTGACCATATCATTAGTGATTGGTTTGCCATAGGGTCAGGCTTGGCCTATAAATTGTACTCAATTTCGGATATGGGTTGGCCTCACTAGTCACACTTTTTCTACTTGGTCCATCAACTAGAGATGCACCACCCTGTTTGACACCTTTAGGTGTAAGATCTACAAGAAGCACCATCTAGGACAAATCTCTAAGTGATGTAAAGCTAATCCTGAACACAATGAAGGTGCTAGAAGCTGTGTTAGAATCCCTTCATTTTTGCTGCACTTAATGTTTTCTTGTACAGTTTTAACTACATAATTAGGAGATTTAATTACATTCATAACTAAGAGGATAATTTGGATGATATTAATAGGCTGACATTATATTTTATATTTATTGTTACAAGATCATTGATCCTGAATTGTAGGGATAGGTTATATCCATCATAAATTAGATTAAGTCTTTGTATTCTATTTTTCGTCTATTTCTCCCGTATGAATAATATCAGAAACAAATTTTCTGACAGGCCGTGATGGAGGCAAACCATAGAGTCCATAACTAAGACAGTTTTCCATTTCCTATATATTGACCATGATTAAACGATTGAGTTGTAGACTAGTGCCCTTGTTCCATGAACAATCTGGTTATAAAGTAAGTAGTCTATAGTTTATACATCTAAAACTAAGGTAAGAGGATAAGTGCTACTGGTCAACCATTGGTTTAATCCAGTAATTATAAGGAAGTCCTCTCCTTTCTTTGACTCTCCTTTTAATTAAACTGAATTTCTGAATGAGCTAAGATGGCCATGTGCTGTGTCACAATTGAAGCCTACGTGAATTTTGTATGAGGGTAAAAAAAAACTCTTCATAACCTTACCTTGTAGCATTGTTTATCCCTGTCATACACCATTTTTTGCCAACATAATTGTTAAAAAATTACCAAATTAAGAATGCCAGAGCCTGCAATTTTGTTCCACTTGTTTCTGTACACAGATACTTTTGAAGTGAAACTGTAGCAGTGATGTAAAGTTAACTCTTGGTTGGTGTAAAAAATCTTGTAATATATTTTGTTAGAAATTCATTGGATTTATGTGCTGATTGTATTCTTTGATGTGTAAAATTAACTTTTAATACTTGTGCAGGCTGAAACCACTGTAATAAACCAGTGCAACCAGCTTCTTTCACCATCAACTGATCCTAGTTATGTTTTGACCTATATCAGTCATAGTTTCCCTCAGCATCGACAATATCTATGTACTGGTGCATTGATATTAATGCATGGCCATGCAGAAAATATTAACAGTGGAAACCTGGTATCAATCTTTTAACTGCCTTCTTGATGCTTCCCATTTTACCATTACCTTTTTAAATTTACTATGAAACATATTGTTACGTACCTGAGTTTGGGCCGTAACCAGTAGGCTCACTCACACACTCGCACAGATAAGGAACACTGGAAATTTACTGAATATACCGCTGCTATTGAATAGAAAATACTGCACCAAAGATAACAACCAATAACTGGGAGCAGGATTCTCCAGTTCAGAGGTTCTTCCTGGCGTCCAACTCCATGCGGCACATTACCCCTGTCACTGTTCGATCCATCTCCTTCCCTACCAAACGGTCTATCGCCGTTTGGTTCTTCATCTTTCTTGCCCTCCTCTCGTTGATTTTTCTATTGACGGACCCTTGACTTCCTTCGTGTTTCCCGTCTAGGTATGGGGTTCGTGTGGTCATTACTCTCATTAGTTCTTGAAAATTCTTGCAGAGTGCGTCCATCTTGGTTTCCACCACGCCTATGGACACTTGCATGCTTTCCTGACTTAACCCCACGTGTTCCAATTTGATTTCGACGACGCTCATCCTTCCCTCCATGACGTCCTCTCTCTTTTCTGTCGCACCGGCTGGCCTCGTATTCTCCCTTGTCGGATCCGGCAGGTCGGACCAATTGTTAGTTTGGGCCGTAACCAGTAGGCTCACTCACACACTCGCATAGATAAGGAACACTGGAAATTTACTGAATATACCGCTGCTATTGAATAGAAAATACTGCACCAAAGATAACAACCAATAACTGGAAGCAGGATTTCCGTCAGTTACCTGAGAGTATAACCTCTCTTACAAATCTCACACATAAAAAACATATCTTTAACCATAGACTCTAACTTTATTTATACTAATCACTCTCTCCCGAAAAGGTAAAGAATCATAGTAATTATGCCTATTTATTAAGATTATCGGGTAAGAATATCTTCACCCTTATTTACTATATTTAATTTATATTTAATAATATCCTGAGATACGCCCTTAAATTCTAATAAATTTCCCGCCCATCCTAACTGCTGTGTCAGTTAGGATGCTCCTCGCTGCTCCCCACCGTTTGGCCCTCTATCCCTCTTCCTTCTACCGCTCGGTTAAGTCTCTCTCCCCCTTCTATCATCTGGACCGCTCGTTTCCTGTCATTAACCGTTCGACCATCGTGCTCCTCGTTCCTGTCACTAACCGTTCGGCCATCGTGCTCCCTCTTCCTTCTACCGCTCGGTTAAGTCTCTCTCCCCCTTCTATCATCTGGACCGCTCGTTCCCTGTCGTTAATCGTTCGGCCCATATCCTCTACCGTTCGGTCCTCTTTCTCTCTTCCTTCTACCGTTCGGTCTTTGTGCTCCACCCTCTCCACCGTTCGACCCATATCCTCTACCGTTCGGTTTCCCTCTTTTTCTCTCCTATATCTCTTTCTTTCATATACTCGCCAGCCCCTATCCTCTACCGTTCGGTTTCCCTCTTTTTCTCTCCTATATCTCTTTCTTTCGGATACTCGCCAGCCCCTAACACATTCATATATAGAAATTTTTCTGCGTATTCCAATTTAACTTTATATTCTTTCTTGGATAGCTCTTTCGATTATATTTCTAAAGTTCTTGCTAGTTGATTTAATGTTTTCTATATTTATCTAGGGACGTGTCCTGCGGGAGTTCTCTCCTGAAGAGGTGACATCTAATATTTACACAATGGTGGACGTTCTGCTTCATCATATGCAGATAGAGCTTCAACAAGGACACTCCTTACAGGTTAATTGCTATAATGTGGCTTTATTCGATTACTTCTGTTGGTTGGTGGCTGTACATCTCCTTTTTCATATGCTTGCTCTTTACAGGACCTGATGTTAAAAGCTTGTGCAAGCCTTGCCTTTTTTGTTTGGACTAATGAATTACTTCCTTTGGATATCTTGCTTCTGGCACTTATTGACCGTGATGATGATCCACATGCTTTGCGTATTGTGGTATGTATATACGTTCGAACTCTTTGATTGTATATTTTTATATTTCTCATGAATATATTGAATCCCCGTTGGCCCTCCTTTCCAAAATTAATTAATGATAGAATGAAAAAGAAAATACAAGAACAGATTAAATTTGGTGATAGTTGTATTGTGTATTTTTATTCTGTTACCAAATAGTCTATTCAATTCTCCTTAAGATGTAATTCCTTCAATTTGTTTCATTGTTTTCGAATTTTTATTCACACAAATCTGACATAGTAGCAATGTTTAAGTGTTTATAATTAAATTATGATTCAGTTGAGATGTTTGAATATATATGGGTAACAATCTTGAGTTTATTAACCAAACACTCAGCTTTATTTTTGTGTGTATATGTAAAAAAAGGCTGAAACTAATGTACACCTATTAAAGTCCAAAACAACAGGGTGTGCACCTATTGCAGAAGGCTACAATCGATATAAAAGATGAAAAGCAACTTTTGTACTTTCAATAAAACATTATTATATCATACATAAATCTTGCACTCTTGTGTAAGATATAACATATTGGTCGTATGTACTAAGTTTAGAACATATGAATTTGTTAGAATTCCCATATCGAATAAAGATAAAATCAAATTATAGTGTATAAGTGGCTGCAAACTTTACCTTTCACATTGATTTTGTATGATTGAGTTCAGTTTAAAGTTCACTTTCTCATATGTTATCAAATTATGTTTTAACGAGGTTTGTTGGACCTATTGTATCTACCTGTAAATGTCTAATTCCAAGCTTGAGATGTTGAGTCTTCGGCATGCAGGAGTGTGTTGTAGATCTCATATTGACTAGAGAAAAAACCAAACTATAATACATTAGAGGGTCCAAATTTCACCTTACGAGTCATTTAGAGGGTTGAAATATGTTTAAAGTCCACTTTCTTAGATAATTAACCTCTCTCGAGGTGTTGTCAAGACATCTACAAGGTGATCGTTTGAGCTGATAAACTTAGTTCTCATTTCTGAATTTGATTCCCCCTCAAGTCTTGGTGAAGACATCTACAAGGTGCTCATTTGAGCTAATAAATTTAGTTCTCATTTCTTTCCGTAGTGTCTTATCATGAAAAAAATGAGAATAATTTTCTACATGATTAGTTATTGTCAGCAATCATATTTCATTATTCCACATTTAACAAATTATAATTAAAGTATATAATGAAAATATCTTTGGATCATAGGGATATAATTATATGAAGAATGGTAGGGACTTGATTTTATCCGTGAATCATAGGGATCTCATCACATTAAGTGTTGTTATTATATTTCCAAAATTAGTTTCCCAATCTTGTCTATATATATATATATATATATATATATATATATATATATATATATTAAAAAGAATTAATATGAAAGAAAGAAGATTTTTATTCGATTGATTCAAAATGGTACATCCACTTCTATATATAGAGAACTCAAACTCTAAAGTAAAATTACAAGAGATCTATAGAATCTTCTAACAACTTCCACTAATTCAATATCGTACCTACAATTTTCAATACTGTATTTAATATCCAACTAACAACACTCTCTCTTAAATTAGTGAATGGATATCAATCATTCCCAGCTTGCATGTGAGATCACGAAATAGCTCAATAGGAAGACCTTTTGTAAACAAATCTACTAACTAAAGTCCAAATGCGAGGTAGGAAGTAGTGATAAGGCTACTATCCAATTTCTCATTAATAAAGTGTCTATCCATCTTTATGTGTTTTGTCCTATGAAGCCGAACTAGATTGTGAGCAATGCAAATAATTGACTTATTATTACAATATAGGATCATAGGTTCTTCACATTCCACCTTGAGATCATTTAGAATAGTTCTCATCCACAATAATTCACACACCCATTGTGCTATAGCTGGGAATTCATCCTTGCACTAGACTTTGCAACAACATTTTGCTTCTTCTCCAAGTCACCAAATTTCCACCCAAGAACATGCAATATCCTAAGGTGGATTTCCTATCAATGACAAACCACTATCCAATTTCTCATTAATGAAGTGTTGGTATATCTCTATGTGTTTGGTCCTATCATGCTGAACTGGATTGTAAGCAATGCTAATAGCGGACTTATTATCACAATAAAGGATCATAGGTTCTTCACAGGCCACCTTGAGATCATTGAGAATAATTCTCATCCTCAATAAATCACACATCCCTTGTGCCATAGCTTGGAGTTCAGCCTTGCACTAGACCTTTCAACAACATTTTGCTTCTTACTTCTCCAAGTCACCAAATTTCTACCCAAGAATATCCAATATCCTGAGGTGGATTTCCTATTGATGACCGACCCTCCATAATCCTTAGGGTCAAGGCCAATGTAAGTTTGGCCACAATAAGATTTGCGTGAATTTTTAAAGTATTCTAAATTGCAAATTGATCCTAAATTTGTTAAATTAAATTTAAATTTGCCTTGATTGATTTTTACTATTTACTACTTAATTGAAAAGATAGGTCCAACCCAACATGTCGGGCTTGGCCGACTTAACCCAACTTGGGTTTAGCTTGACCTGACATTGTCGGACACAGGTCTGTCTTTGGCCAACTTGGTCTAAGCCTTAATAAATACGGTTTGATCTAAACTTGGCCTGACATGAGCCTGATTCGACTTAGCTTGACATTGTCTAACTCCACTTGACCCATTGTGACCATGATTCTACTTGGTTTCACGTGGGCTGGTTATACTCTACTCGATGTGGATAAGACATGACTTGGCCTAATGTGGTTATGACTCATTCGACTCAACATGGGCTTGACTCTACTTTGCCTGACATGGACCTAACTCGACTCTACTTGACTGATATGGGTGACTTGACTACACTTGTGGTGGGCTTGTTTGACTAAGCTTGAGGTGGGCCCGACTAGACTTGGCCCAACTCGGCTTGACTTGACTTGGTCTTGCATGGACCTAACTTGATGAAGCCCAACATGGGTACAACTTGACTTGGCTTGATATTAGCCCACTTTACTTGGCCCAATCTGGGTCGTACTCGACTCTGTCTGAGGTGCGCTTGACTCGACCGAGGTGCACTCAACTGATCTTGCCTTGAGGTGTGCCTAACTCGATTGTGCTCGATGGTGCTTGACTTGACTCGGCTTGATAGTTGTTCAACTTGACTTGGCCTAATGTGGGCTTGACTTAAACTGGCCAGACATGGGCTTGATTCGACTTGGCATTATGTATACCCTATCAACCTAGGCTTGACCTAGACCTCACCAGACCTTGCAAAACCCAACTAACCTACTTGACTTGGGCCCAACCCAACCGCATCCATCTTGACTTGACTCGAAAAAACTCGGTCTCTACCTAACCTTACTTGGCATAGGCTTGACCTAACTTGGCCCGACATGAGTGATCTCATCCTGATTTGTCTTCCCTAAAATTGGACTCAGCCTAACTTGATTTTTCTCATACTTAATTTGGATTTGGATTGATTAAATGTTTTTCATGTGAATAAAGATTTTTTTTAAGTAATTTTTTTTTTCATTTTCAATTTAGATAAGCTTTTAACTTTAGATAATGGCCCATGGGTTGGCCCTAGTCCATGGGGCTTTTGTTGGCATTTTGACCATGTGGACTTTTTCTTATATGGGGTTTTTGGTCCTATGGGCTTTTTTGGTCCCAACCCATGTTGGTTTGGGACAAATCGTGTGGATTGAGCCACATTAATAGGTCTAATAATCTCTTTGAAGGAAGCCTTAAATGAGACAAATATTACACAAACAAAAAGACAAATATTATACTAAACGTAAATCTCGTTGAAATTGTGATTATTATTCTATAGTTCAATTTTCAGACAGCTTCTTTTTGGGTGGATGTATATCTATCCCTAAGGATTGAGTGTAATAGGTTATATAGCTATTCCTTGTTTTGGACACTTGTATTTGTATTTATATGAAATGAATCAGCTGAGAAAACTACTCATTGATTTTTTGTCACCTCTAAATTTAGGTAATCTAAAAGAATTATTTCAAAATCAGTTCTCAAAATTCTTTTCCTTCTACTGGATTAATGAGATTCCACTGTCAGATTTCACATTTTGGGTTTCATGCATAGGTCAAACTATACAATATGCAATTTAGTTTTCTTCTGGTGTGCTTTAACTTTTCAGCAATATCATATTCTATTGACAAATCATTGAGTTGCGTACCAATTTTCCTTCAAAGGGATGAAAACTAATGTTGCAATAAACAGTATCTCAACAGCACATTATACAAAGAAACCCGATCATTAAAAAAATCATCAATAATTGGAGGATATGATCGCAAATGATCTATTAGAATTATAAAGTAGGGGAAATTGAGCTTCAGTGTTTTTCTTATATTAAGATTAATTGTGTTATGGCAATAATTGCAGATTAGTCTACTTGATAGGCAAGAGCTTCAGCAAAGAGTAAAGCTCTTTTGTATGACTCGTGGGTTCCCCGAACATTGGCTTTACTCAGGAATATTCAAGCGAGTTGAGCTACAAAAGGCTCTTGGAAATCACCTTGCATGGAAGGATCGGTAAATTCTTTTCCAACAATGAGAAACCATGTCATTTTTGCTTAGACAGCATGCCTTATTTTATTCATCGTGGTTGAGAGGAACATTATTGAAAATGGATCTTTCAAACCAATAAATTTGAGTTATATACGGTACCAAAAAGGAGCTTATAATGTTCATATATTTCTAAGAATTACAAGCAAATTACGTAAATAAATCATTGGAGACCTATAAATGTTTCTCAACTGAAACATTAAATAAGAATGAAAAAAATAGATATAAGAGATTGATGATGGTAATAATGGATGGATGAATATAAATCTCTAGTAGAGTTTTTTTCTTTTATTCAGTTCTTTGAGCTTGTATCTTGTACTCCAGAATTTATATAAATAAAGTAAAAAACTTATTTGAAAATAAGAGCACAAAAGTTCAAAGTCATAGTACAAGACAACCTCTAATTCTTGAAGTTACTAGAGAAATAAAAATAAAAGGTGATATAATTATTATATAAATAAGGCAAGTATCGTATATAATCAAGAATATCTATTATATATGTATTATTAGGAATGTTTTTATTTATGCCCATATCATCTCTTTATTATTAGAAGATATCAAGTTTTCTCTATTTATTGTATTTGTTCCTTTTTTCTCAATATAAATAAAGCTTCAATGTTATCTTAAAAACACGGTTTCAACTAAATATCTCTCTTTTTCCTTCAGTTTAATGTGGTATCTAGAACCCTTTACAAAACCGTGTTGGTCCAATAGACTCATTGTGTCTGGAAGATTTTTATTTGGCAAACCTTTGTTCCAGGTTTGTGTTTATTAATCCGGCACTGCCTCTGGCAAATGTTCTAATGAAATTTACTGTGACCACCATTTTCTTTGGTGTGCACAGGTGCTGATCTATTCAAACGTTGATGGAAACCGTCCATCCACACATCCTCACACAACTTTTTTCCTGCTCTGCTTAGGTTATTTTATTATTATTCTTTTTTCCAAATTTCAAGAAGAAAATGTCTTCCAATGTCACATTAACTTCCATAACGAATTCTCCCACTGTTATAACCATAGTTATTATTGAGCAGATGGATGAGTTTAATAATTCCACTTGAGCTTCTAAGACGGGGTTGTGGTTAAGCTGGCTTGATTACAGATCCCATCTCACTACAACCACTGAATTCGTTCCTACAAAACAACATGAACAATGGATAAAAATTGATGCTTAACTATGTAGTGTTATTAATTCCACCATTCAAACGTCACTCAAACCTGTTTTCCATCCCCATAAACAATGGTAGAACCCGATGTTCAAATTCTTTAATGGAACAATTAAACAGTTCAACTGACAGTAAAATAGTCACGGACCGACCACTGAAGCATAAATTTCACACTAATCAATAAAGCTAATGAGGAGTATTCACTAACATTCTATACTCAAATTCCACTACACCCAAACCATTACTCTAGTTGACATTGAGTTTATTCTTTTGCATAACTGTATTGAATGTACAAGACACACAACAGGTGTGCAAAGTGAAATAAGAAGAATTAAAAATCACAAGATTTAATGGGGTTCAACTAGCCACATAGCTTAAAAATACCAAGAGTGTTGTGAAAAGAAGCTGTGCCAAAATTTGAATAGTAACTTACAAAAACATTCCCAAAATTCTTGTTGATAAGAAAACGTGGGAAAGGAAGAGAGAGAGAAGAAATATTTTATTAATTACTATCATGATTATTAAATTCTGAACTCCTCTATTTGTAACAGTCATACTCTTAAAATGGGAAATGAAAAACATCTTAAATGAATGTGTCGATTCTAGAGATATTTTTCCTAATAACTATAGAGGTATTTTTATATATGAACTGATGCTGTCGGCAACGAACTTTCCAGGTATCCTGTGTTTTTTGATGATATTGCAGCACGTTTACTTCCGGTCATCCCCTTAATTATATATAGACTTATCGAAAATGATGCAATGGATACAGCAGAAAGAGTATTGGCCATGTATACCCATTTGCTTGCTTATTACCCTCTAAGATTTACATTTGTTCGGGATATACTTGCATACTTCTACGGTCATCTTCCTGGAAAGCTTATTGTTCGAATCCTCAATGTACTTGATGTCAGTAAGGTAACAAACTTTATTTTCTCTTGCTAGCCTTCTTGTCTTGAAATTGTTTTACTTGAAAATAGTCTTTTTCTGCAACAATCATTGAGTCTGTATTTCTTTCAGATTCCCTTTTCAGAGTCATTCCCTCAACAAATAAGTTCGACAAATCCAGTCATGTGCCCTCCTCTAGATTATTTTACAACTCTGTTACTGGGAATAGTGAATAATGTTATTCCTCCATTACATAACAATTCAAAATCTGGATCAATGGGAGATGCATCAAACAATACACTGCGTCCTACACAAAACAAGCCTGCTGCAGTATCCCAGTCTGGGCCAGCAAATGCTTCAGAGGGCCAAAAGGCATTTTACCAAATTCAAGATCCGGGAACATACACTCAGTTGGTTCTTGAGACTGCTGTTATTGAAATACTTTCCCTTCCGGTATCTGTCTCTCAGATAGTACAATCACTTGTTCAAATTGTTGTTAATATACAACCAACCTTGATCCAGTCCAGCAATGCTCTTCATGGTGGTTCAAATAGTGTAGGGCAGGGTTCAGTGTTGCCAACATCACCTTCAGGTGGAAGCACAGATTCCTTAGGTGCAAGCCGATCAACTCCTTCAGTTTCTGGAATAAATACCTCTAACTTTGCTTCTCGAAGTGGTTATACATGTCAACAACTATCTTGTTTGTTAATTCAAGCTTGTGGCCTTCTACTGGCTCAGCTTCCCTCTGATTTTCATTCACAACTTTACTTGGAAACGACACGTATTATAAAAGAGAACTGGTGGCTTAAGGATGGGACAAGGTCACTTGGGGAAATAGATTCTGCAGTTGGCTATGCATTGTTAGATCCAACATGGGCTGCACAGGACAATACCTCTACAGCAATTGGTATGGTTTGGCGGAAGGGTTTTATTCTACTAAGCTGCTTGCTTAAATTTTGCATTATATTTTTAGTTCTATATCATCAATCTGTCTTTGATATTAAAAAGTGTGACTTGTGTGAGATTTTTTCTTATCTGAAATATTGATGATTTGTATCCAACAGAATGGATTTGCTTTATGCAGCAAGGGTAAGCTATAGTTTTGCATGTTGAAGTTTATGCGACTCAAAATGTTATGTATGAAGATATTGTTTTACTCAAATCAGGGTAAAATAATTTATGTATGAAGTGTGACCAACCAACTGGGTAGAAGTTCTAGAAGATTTTTCTCAGAAATTTATTTCATTGGCTTGAGATTACTTTAATCTTTTGTTCTAGAATATGGACTGAAATAGGTTTTAAAATTTTCTATATTGTTTCCGAACAGATTTCTTTAATCTTTTGTTTGTAGATGAATATATTTGGAATTAAAGGATGACCAAAAATCATTTAGTATTTTCGCGGCTGATGTATTATATGTATATATCAATATACACAAAAGTGTGTGTTTGTGTGTGTGTATGAAAAGTGAGGACATAGCCTTGTGACTCTTAGCCCTTTAGCAAGGGTACTTAAGAATGGTAGCTTTTTAAGAGCTGTACAACAAATAATAAATAACTATTTGAACAATTACTAGGTTTTGGTACCCCACCCTATCATCTAGGATTTCTGTAGAATTTAAAGTGTAAATTACCTTTATGACGAGTGCTAGCTAGCAATATACTTTCTAACACACCCTTACCAAGATCCGTAGGGAATTGTGAGATCATGAGACCTGATGGGGAACCGAGCCCACTCAATTTCAGGATTTCCCATCAAATTTAGTAAAATATGTGTTTAAGAGGGTGTCTTGCTGACATTTTTTCTTTGAATAAAGCTCAGTGGTATATAGTTTACTGCTTTCATTTAATTAGGTGAATTTCAATCTATTTCTTGTTATTGTTTGTGCCTTATAAGGACTCTGACCTTTTGTGTAATCACAGGGAATGTGGTGGCCTTGCTTCATTCTTTCTTCAGTAACCTCCCTCAAGAATGGCTTGAAGGGACCAATGTCATTATCAAGCAGCTTCGGCCTGTAACATCAGTCGCCCTGTTGAGAATAGCTTTCCGTATAATGGGGCCACTCCTTCCAAAACTTGCCAATGCTCATGCACTTTTCAACAAGGTACAGGAAATCAACAATTCCACTATCTTGAGAAAATATTCTGATAGAACTAGATTACTTATGAAGAGAAATGAAATTTTATTCAAGATATTGCTCTGTATTAATGAAATCCTTTAACAAAAGAACTCTCACCCTAGTATTGTAGAATCCTAATTCTCCATGGTCAGGCAGGGTTTTTTATTTTCCGGCTCAGGGAGGGTTCTTTATTTCGAGTCACAGATACTATAAACAAACATCTGCCATGGATAATTGCTAGCCTATGCTCCATATCTCTTCTGGTATCCGCTGATATTATTATCACTTTGTGACATCAGAAACTTCTGTCCGAAAATTATAAAATTAGATTCAAAGAGTTTTCACTGATAGTTACAAGGTCTCGATCTCATGATAAATAACTGTCATCCCTGTGAGTTGACTTCTGTCTTATAGTTTCTTGACATTGTAGTCTTCCAGAATTAAGATCTTTCCAATTTGTGTTTCAAGGTGGGGAAATATTGTCCCAAACGGTAAGTTTCTAGTTCCTGAACAATTTATGAATAGTGAGCAACCAAATTATATAAGTAACAAACTTTTTCTATTTGAGGCATTGAAATTGTTGCAGTAGGATATAGTCAGAATTTGTCTGCTCACATATCAATGACTAGAGGTGCTGAAGCTCAACCAATGTCACAGTTTAGCCCTTGCTGATTTATTTTTCTGAGAGCATACTTTCTTGACCAAAATTATTTAAACCATAACAACCTCGTTATAGATATACTTTTAGGATTTTATCATATACTCATATCTCATGGGTTTTTTGCCCATATTTTTTATGGTATATCGGATCTTTGATACTGGTGGTCACTAAAATTGGGGTATTGATGGTTTTACTCTCACTTGAAAATGACAGACTCTCTCATCATTACTAAGTATATTAGTGGATGTATTTGGAAAAAATTCCCAGACAACGATTGCTGTTGATGCGTCAGACATAGCAGATATCATTGACTTCCTGTAAGTGTTACTGAATTTTTATAAAATGACCTTATTACTAGTTCTGAAATCCTGATCTTCTACTTTACCACTTGATTTTCAGCCATCATGTCGTCCACTATGAGGGACAGGGAGGGCCTGTGCAGGCTAGCAGCAAACCACGACCAGATGTTTTGGCCCTCATTGGAAGGGCATCAGAGAGTTTACGTCCAGACATTCAACATCTGCTTTCACACCTAAACCCTAATGTGAATTCCTCTGTATATGCGGCATCTCATCCTAAGTTAGTCCAAAATCCAACCTAGATGCTACTGTATTATATATACTTTGAAGATTCTGGCTCTAGCTGATGACAAATACACAGCATGATTTAGAAATTGTATGAACTAAGAGTTGTATATAAAACAATGTATATACTATTCATTTCATTTCTCCCAAAACTTTATCAGAAATAATAGTAGAGTTGTTAAACAGTAATATAATCTATCCCACGGTAATATTAGCAACTGTAATATAATCGTTTGGCTCAATAGAGAAGTGTCACATGCAAAGACTATTTGGGAGATGGCAAATAAATTTGGAGTTAATGGTGGTAAGGAAAATATGATAATTGAAAAATTGGTTCAGATGAAAAAAGAGGGAGTGCCTAAAAGTTAATACTAATAATAGGAAGGGAAAAGAAGGAGAATTTTGTCATTTAATATTAGGGGGTTGGGACAGAGGTTGTAGATAGGGATGACAACGGGTCGGACATAGATAGTGTCTATCCGTAACTGAACTCACACGTTAAAATCCTTATCCGTACCCGTCCCGTTAGCCTTTAAAAAAAATATAATTTTTAGAAATAAAATTGGGACCATGTTCAAATCCTTTATTTCATAAAAACGGTTCAAAAGTCCAAATTACCTTTTTTATTAAGTTTTCTTTGAAAATGGGTAGTGTCCAAATTTTTTTTTAGGTTGTCTTCCTTATGTAGTAAAAAATAAAATAAATAAGCATTAAAAAAACTAAAAAGGCTTAACAATCATTAAATCAGTGAGTCGTAAGGTGCCTGCTGCAAAACATAAAAAAGGCATAAAATAAAAAGGCTCAACAATAAAAAATGGTTAAATATGTTTTTGGTCCCTTAACTTTTAATGAAAATTGGAATTAGTCCCTCTTTAAAATTTTGGCCTAATTTAGTCCTCAAACTTTAGAAATGTGTGAATTTTGTTCTTTTAACTAAATTTTGTTAGGTTTATTTGATGTTTCAAGTGCGTTTTATGATAGCATTTGAGTTGTTTACACCGTTTGACACATTTTTGCTTCAATGTTAACTGAGAAATGCGTTTGAAACATCAAATAAAGTTCATAAAATTTAGTTAAAATGACTTTTGGGGACTAAATTGGTCCAAAGTTTCAAAGAGGGACTAATTCCAATTTTCAATAAAAGTTAAGGGACCAAAAACATATTTAACCTAATAAAAAATGCAGAGTAATTTAGGGATGCATAAGGAAGTCATAAGGTGGTTGCAAAAGAAGATAGGGTTCGTTTCCTTCAGCATAGAGAAAAGGAAGTTGCTTTCTTCTTCCACGGGTGGATCCTCCATGGTTACTGCTAGGATCAACAGGTTTCTGGCCATCCACCCTCCATGGTTACCGCTAGGATCAACAGGTTTCTGGCTAGCCGCCATGACCATCGTGATATCTGAAATGCCAACAGAACAAAATCCTTTCTTTCTCTTATTTTTCAGAAATGGCAAACCCTAAGGGTCGTTCTCGCTTTGTTTGTCGTCGTCCCTGCTTCGATTTCACGTGGAATGGAACGCACGTTGTATTTGGACCGAGATTTGTGGAGAGCGGCACACTCATCAGCACGCAGAGGATCGACGCCATGAAATGGGGCTTGCGACTGTTGCGCTGGCGGAAGGAAACCCATTGAACTTCATTTTTTTTATCTCTCATTCAATGAGGGCAATGGAAATGAAAGAATAATGTAGGAGAAAAAATAGTGAGATTTAGGTTTGACGACACAACAGACACTTGGAAAATAATTTAATGGAAGAAGGATAAAATTGTAATTTCATTTTTCAAACGGGTAACGGATACCCACGAATACGGATAGTGTGATACCCGAACCCGACCTGTTAACAAGCGGGTATTAAAATATCTGCTATCCGTGGGTACTTCTTACTCCCGGGTACCCACGGGTACGGGTTTTTATGCCATCCCTAGTTGCAGAAGGTTGTGAAGAAACTAGCAAGGCTTTTACTTCCTGCATCCCTTCAATTTCTTCATGCATCTCTCAAACATTTGTAATGACCATTTTACCCTTTAGAAAATTGACTCTCAGGTTACATGTTATGAAGCAGTTTAATAGCCAATTTTTTTTCCAGTTTCGTTGACAAATCTCAATTTAGTCATTCGTTTTAAAAGTTTTGAAATGGGTCCTAACTTTTAAAATTTGAAGTCAAATTAGTCCATTCTGTTAAATATAATCAAACGGCCTTAATGAGGTGATGATCTTGCATCAGTTAGTGGTAACGTGTCATAATTTATTTGTGTGCATGCTGACGTGTTCCTTAATTAAAGAAGGTAGGGTTTTATTAACAAATTGGGTGTTGGAAATTAGGGAAAAATTGCCAATAGTTAGGGTTTCTTCTTCTTGGGGAAAAATTGAGTTAGGAAACTACCACCGTCAAACCCATACGTTGATCGAAACGAAGCACTTAAAGATGCAAGCTTATAAAACTCAAACTCAAATCAACACACGAAGAGAGGAAACCCAGACCCAAATTCAAAACCGAAAACCTCACCTTCTCAAATCGCAAAACAGAAAAGAGGATCAGAAGCTCCAATTCAAGCCTTGAATCAACGAAGAAGAAATAGAATCTTAATCCTAATTCCCAATTTAAGAAACCCTAAATTCAATCCCAATTCGAAATTCCCATTGAGGGTTTGTGAGTCGGAGTTGTCTCTGTAGTCGGCGATTGAGGGTTTGTGCGAGGAATGGTGGAAGGAAAATTTGGTGGGAAGGGAGTCGCTGATTTCGCAAAGTCTCCGTTTCCTATTGTATAGGTCGCTCACGCTCAGCAAGAAGGTGGACGTGCACAAGGTCTGCCTGCTCCGTGAGGCGTTCACTCTGTTCGATTTCGACGAGAGCATCGATGACTTGAAGCTGTTGCTGATTCAGTGTATGATTTTGCCCTTGTATTTGAAAGCGGAGGATGAGAGGAGATTTCTTGCATTTGTCTTTGGGCTGAGCCATCAGGTTTTAGGAAGGAACTGTTGGTGATGATTCTGTCCCAAATTCCCTTCGGGAGAAAGTCGATGCTGGAGGCTTATGGGGGACATTCTGTTTCGAGCGTCGCACTACAAAAAAGTAGGGCATTACCGAAGGCCAGAAGCCCTCGGAAAATGCCAAAAGCCGTCGATAATGGACGTTTACCGAAGGCCTATCGACGGCCAAAAATCCTTCGGTAAATCCCTTGTCGCTAACCATTACCGAGGGCTTCTGCCCTTCGGTAATTACCGAGGGTCAGAAGCCTTCGGTAATTACCGAAGGGCGAAAGCCCTCGGTAATTACCGAAGGGCGAAAGCCTTCGGTAATTACCGAAGGGCGAAAGCCTTCGGTAATTTCCGAAGGGCAAAAGCCCTCGGTAAGGAGCATTCGAGGGTATTTACCGAAGGGCGGAAGCCTTCGGTAATGGCCAGACGAGGGCATTTACCGAAGGGCAAAAGCCTTCGGTAAAATGCAGAGCAGGTTTTAGAGAAATGGTTTTCCCTCTGCAACCCAAACCTGTATAACAAATTTAATTTACAAACAGACCTGCATAACAATTTTCAAAGACATACAAACATGCATAATGTGCATCTCAAAGATCCAATCAATGATCAATATCCAAAGCACATCAAATAATGCACAGGACATCCATTAATATATAAATAATGTATTTATAGTTCAAACATAAAACAATGTAACACAAGGATGTTGTAACATCCAAAGTCTGTAAGTACATCTAACATTGAAATGATATCAACTCAAAATGTTCTAATATCCAAATGTTTGTCTAACAAGTAATAAGAAAATGAAACCTAATAATGTACATAACTATCATCAGAATGATTTTCATCATCCTGCTCCTCTATTGATGGCTGGACTGGTGTGGGTTGGACTGATGAGGGTTGGACTGAAGTGGGCTGCTGAGTGGCAGCAGGTGATGAGGACGGTCGTGATTGGGTGGGAGGGATATTTTGTACGTCCTGTGAGGTTTGAGGCAAGACAGTCATGACCAGGGCCTTAAAATTTGAAAACTCTGCTCTGAGATCAGTGAGCTCCTGGTCACGTTGATGGAGTTCCTGCCTGAGTTGAAGAACCTCGTCAGGAGTACTGGTGGAAGAAGAAGGCTGGTGCTTCAGAGTACCTCCTCTGGATGCTGTATAGTTTGCAGCAAGCTGTCCCGCACCATACACTCGTCCCTTTTTCTTCCCACCAACGGTGTCGATCCAGCACTGCGTCCTACGGATGTCATCATCTGCATTACTGGCATCATCCGGTGTAGGAGCTGACTCATGTTCAGATCTAACCTGTGAAAGTCTCGTAGAAAAGTCTTCCTGTTGAAACATTAAAAGCAATGTCAGAGAACGACAGTATAACAGAAATAAAAAATTAGTAATAGTGTTATTTGCTTACATGAGTCTTCCGAGATCTTTCATCAACAAATTCATTAGTTCCCTTCCGAACATGAGTCTGTGCAAAGACCTCATCAACATGGACCGCCCGTCCTAGAGCCTGTGCCTGTAACATAATTAAGAATTACAAGCGTACATATGAAATACAATATACATAACTTGTGTATGAAAGAAAAAGTTATGTAATGAGATTATATGAAAAAGTTATTGCTGTTTGCCATTGTTTTTCTGTGGTGTTTTAGCCATTTTAATTCTCCTAGCTCAGATGTTCAAGCTAGATCTTGTTGTTTAGGATTTTTCCTACATGTTTATTGATCTAGCTATCTTTGATTCTGCTGTTTTGGTCATTTATGGTGCTGTTTTAGCACTTTTTGCTGCATAAATAGCAACTACAATAGTCATTTTGAGAAGTTGTGTACCTTTCTGTTTTTTAACCAATTATGCAAGTGTATGTGGTCATTACAAACTACTGTGCACTGTTCAAATGGTCCTTCACACTAATGTAAGAAACAACCAAAGACTAACTGGCTAGGAAGGACAAGGTTCTTAACCTTGTCCATATTATGACTTTTATCCTATTCTGCTAACTAGTTTTAGGTTCTAGGTAGTCATGTTTTCAGTTTTAGGTACTTTTGGTAGTGTCATTTTTGTACTAGGTAGGTTTAACTGTTCTAAACTTTTTAGAACAGTGTCTGTGTAGTTTGGTAGCCTACTTTAGTATTTTGTGTTTCTTGGTCAAACATTAAGACTTACTTTAAATGTGGTTGGATGTTGGACATAAAGGGAGAGAGTGAGATCAAGTTTGGACCATAAACATGAACCAAAGGCACGGATTATAGGTCTGTTATGTAGTTTTTTACCATACAAATCAGAATTTAAATCAAATACAAGTCCACAATTCAAAATATTCCAATAAGGTTATTTACAATGCTAAAATCAACACATACCCAACAAAGTTTACAATAAATGCACATTCAGGCACCAAAAACAGGACTTTGAAAACTTCAATAAAATATGATTGAGTACATACTTGTTTCAGATGCTTAACTCCTCCTAATTTGCAACACCTCCAAATTTGACACCAACTTTATTCAATTGAACAGTGGGTCTTCCTCCAAAAAACCTATATTTGCAACATATAATAATCTTTATATACCAACTTATAATAATGTTATATATTATAAACAAACAATAGCTTAAAATGAGTAATGCACGACAAAAAGTTCAAAATTACCACTCTACTTCCATTTTAACTCAAAAAGTAATGGTTTAAACACCAAATCTGGCTATAAGCTAAAATATCTGGTGTTGAAACTAGACCAAATTGATCAAAGTACTACTTCAAGATTCAATCGGGTAGAACAAATATTAATAAAATTACTATAATAATTTAATAACATAACATATAAAGTAATATTTAAAAATGTCATTTCAGCAGAGGCTCTGCCAGTGCCATTGGTGGCCCAAAGCCGTCATCGGGTAGCCCCAAATCAAATCATCAAACTGGCCATTATGAATACATCTAACTTTGTTTTTATTTGTCTTTTCTTCAACTCTTAAATATTAGACCAATGGACAATTGAACATGATCACCACCTGTTTGTAAATTTTCCCATCCCAGAATTTCGAAAAAAATAATACAAGGAAGAAAGAAAGTACTCACCCTCTATTCAATTCCCCAACTGAAATTCTAAATCACCATTTGAGATGGCATCATTTGCAGGCACCACCCAGAAGTGCACAGCTTGTGAAAAGAAAGTGTATTGGGTGGAACAGCTTACTGCTGACAACAAGGTGTACCATAAATCGTGTTTCAGATGCCACCACTGCAAGGGCACCCTCAAGGTGAGACCAAACACAGGATCATGCTTTTATATTTTTTTTCCTCTGAATTTGATCAAAGCTTCATTTGAGCTTTCACTCTTAGATTGGTCGAATGATTCTTTTTTTTTTTCTTCTGGTGGATTGATGATGATTTTTATGATTTAATGCTTGGAAAGTGTATATTTTCTTCTTTTATGAGGACACATAGCTAAAGAGTATATGCTCGAAAAATCTGTTCTGTTTCCAGTAATAATCATACAATGTGACTTGAATGAGATATAGGAAAAAGGAGCATTGTAATCATAGAATTGAGGGTTGGAAATAGACCAGAATTGATGATATCTATTGTAACTTAGAGAGAATGGTCCAGTGTGAATAACAGATTGAGATATATTATTTGTTTTTCAATCTGAATAAGGAGAATGTGGCCCTGAGTAGGGAAGAGGCCAAGGTGAATCCATGTGGCGAATCCATATGGCAAAGTGTAGAATAAAAGGATATTCCTGTTGACACTAAGTTCAGATGAATTAGTTCCTATTTCTACTTCATATCTTTCAAAGAGTGCTCAACACTCTTCAGATGAATTACTATTACTGTGTGAGGTTGCATTTTTCCATTATCTGATAAACTTTTTGTACCTTTCATGAATAGTTCTGATCGTATCTGGTATGCATTTAATTGTAAAGAACCTAATCTTAGATCCTTTATGTATCTTTATTTTATTCTACTAACAGTAATTTAAGAATTCATATTTCGATTCTGAAAGCATACCATTTATCTAACAGCTATCTTCTTCTCGATGTTTGAGATTTGGATGCACGTTACTTATTTCTTCAAATCAAGTACTTCTTTTAGTTCTAACAATATACACTATTTTGAAGTTATTCTGTTCTCTTTTCATCTGACTTTATAATTCATGCTTGAAGGTATTCCAAGAATTGCTAGAGTCGAAAGATCTGCTGATCAGGTTTTTACACATTCTTAATACACACAAAAAAAATCTTTCTATCTTTAGGATTACAGAAAAATGCAATTGCTACTAGTAAAAAAAAGTAATTCCCTCTGTATTGTCTCTGGGAAATCCACAGGTCCAAAACAACAAGGTTTCAAGATTGTTTTCTGGAACTCAGGAAAAGTGTGTTGTTTGCAAGAAAACGGTGTACCCAATTGAAAAGGTATATATAATGTTGTTAGTGATCTTGAGATCTTCCCATTGATAAATATTTCTCTAAAACAATTGTAAGTAGTAGAAATGAACAGTTAAGAATCTATGCACTTAAATTTTATAAGATTAATATCATAACAGGCTTTAAATTAAATTAGCAGTAGATACGTTCTCAGTGCTTATTTTAAAACCAAATTCACTTTGCAAAAATCATTAGCTTAATCTTATAAAACGTGGAAGTACCACTAGAAACATAAATTAATTTTCCAATATTTAATATCATAGCAGTATTTGTTTAAAAAGGGGAAAAGAAATGAATTGAAAGAGCCAGAAATAACAGCGAATAACGCATCTCACACTCTGGCATATAAAAATAATAGACCATCATCATCATATAAAAACATAAATGCTATAATTTTAAAACATCTAAATAATAAAATGGAAAATTTGCAATTGAAATACTAAAAATAGGAGACACTAGATTCAAATAAAACATATAATACTAGAGAAGATAAAATAAAAAAAATTGAAGATATTTGTTTATAATTGGATGAAAGTCAAATGCACACATTCATAGGTCTGGACACTTGGTATCCCAAGATATACCCCAGAAAAAGAGTGACCATAAAAGCATAATGAAAAACTTAACTACCTTAAACCAAATCAGATGATGTCTATTTTTACTTATAGCAGAGTTGTTTCTTCAGGTGGCTGTTGATGGGAAATTGTATCACGAATCAGTATATTACCATAAACCCAGTAGAGAGATAAGGCCAGAAGCATCACAAAATGAACAAAAAGTAGTATATGTAGTGAGAAAAATAATTGAACACCCCTAGCATAGCTACCAATATGTCTGTACATACACTACATCTACATCGATCCCTGTTTGATTTTAGATCAATAATTGGTGAAGTAAGACATTATAAAAGCAACTGTCTAGAAATTTTGGTAGTAAGACCAATAAATAAGGTCTCTGGTTGATTCTGGGCCATAATTTTTTACTGCCTTTACATGTTATTTATATAGAGGTGCTAGGTTAGATAATTAGGTTGTAGAATCACATGCAGAATGGCGATAAAGTAGGAAAGGAGGTTTGGCGTCCGGGATATATAGAAAAGGTGTTTGATTTTACATATTGATAACAGAAACCGATGTTCAATATTTGGTAAAGGAAAGGGAAGAAAAGGTTTGGGAGAAATGCATTACAGATTTGGATGTTCAGCATTATATACGAAGTGCCTGCTTTGTTTAAGTTGGTATTTGAGGTGGTACCACATATAATAATGAGAGATGAGTAAAGGTAATATAAAAAACTAGCAACGAGAAATCATGTGAAATGAGCTGAGATATTATAGACATTGATAAAGGTTATGCTTGCCTGTGTTCTTGAAACAAGAAACAGAGAGAAAAGGTAATCCATAATGTAATGATGGAGATGGGAAGGGAAGGTTATGGCCTAGGGCCCATGAAGGAGCAAACAATCAACAGAGTTGGAATTAAAATTGGGAGCCACCAGCTTTGTTTTCTTTTGCTGAAGTAAGGCAAACCCGTGGAAATGCATGGCAGCAGAGCACACACCAGCCACGTCCAAGGAGGTTCTGGACGTTACACAGATGCTGGATGCTGCTCTTGGATGGAGTTCTCTGCAGAAAAACAATTTGGTTGGAGGGCAATGAGCAGGGGGATGTGATCCAAACAAAGCCTCTAATAAGTAATGAATCAGAAGGGAAGATGCCTAGCAGAATCAAAGGTGACATTGACTTTCAAGATGTTCACTTTTCCTACCCATCACGCCCAGACAAATCAATCCTTCAAGGACTGTCCTTGTCCATTCCAGCTGGAAAAACAGTAGCATTGGTTGGTAGCAGTGGCTGTGGAAAGAGCACTGTTATTTCCCTAGTTAATAGATTTTATGATCCCTCAAAGTTTAAATAATCTTCCACTATCTCTTTTACTCTAACTATCTCAATAATTTCTGTTATTTTATTTTCTTAGTTCTACGTTTATATAAGGGATAATCTAATATAGTGTCATAACCTTCTGCCACACTGGAGTCTAATATTAATTTTACTATCTACAGAAAGCTTCATAAGAGAATCGCAATAAAACATGAGATGATCTTCTAACCTAACCCACCATAAAATAAGTGGCATGGTCTCTCCAAGCCACAAAACAAACGGGAGTCAATCCAACCTGCCCGGTTTTAAGCTGCCCTATTGTAGATGGGGATAAGTTGATGCACTCATGATATCTTGTGCATAAGTCCATGCACAAAAGGAAGTCATATAAAACAACCACAAAATCCAATACTTAGTTTTGACATACTGATGTACAGTTTCATATCAAATCAAGAAGTAGAAGCTAACTATATTTGATGGTGTTCGACAAAAACAAACAAACAATTTTGTGCATAAATCTTCTGTTACATTTTGATATGATGTTTAAATTCTTCCAAGAACATAAATAACGAAAAATCATGCTATTATCCAACACTAAAAGAGGAACTTCTAAATGCAGTTAACTACAGCGGTGGAAGATAGCAAACCTGATAAAAAGCTCCACAGCACCCTCTGCAATGGCAGACCCAGCCCAACTACACCACCAGTTAAAGCAACGTCCACAACACGTCACCACCGCAAT
This sequence comes from Vigna umbellata, assembly GCF_029865625.1. Classification (NCBI taxonomy): domain Eukaryota; kingdom Viridiplantae; phylum Streptophyta; class Magnoliopsida; order Fabales; family Fabaceae; genus Vigna; species Vigna umbellata. Next base: position 50,852,570 of record NC_142167.1, on the reverse strand, counting down.
GCCCTCCTCACGCTATCCACGAAGCACCACCCCTGTTGCCACAACCACAATCCAATATAGAATGACTTGCAAGGAATTGCAAGAATTTGGAAGCACGAAAACAAATAGAAATCAATTAAGGAGGAAGCCCCAAACCTAAAATTCAAATGAACAGAACACTAACCTTGCGGCAATCCTAGCGGGAACACCCTCCCTACTCCACGGCAGCCGCAATAAATGCCCCAATCACCGGCCACCAACACCCTTCCCGGAGAATCCCTCAAAAACACCTCCAAACCTACCGAATGAAGGATGACACCTCAGTCACCAACCCTCCTACTCCACGGCAGTCGCCTCAGTCAACGACAACCACTGTCACGCCGCCTCACTAACACGACCTAATGAAGGATGAGCTCGACGGACAACCGTGACGACAGAGACAATGCGCCTGAGGAGATGATTCGCAGGGAGAGGGAAATAGGCTTTCGTCGACGAGCTCGAAATGGGAGAGGGAAATCAGAAGTTTTGATTTTAATTCACCCTCAAACATACCGGCGGCCTAGGACCCTCGGTTTTTAAAATCACCAGTTCATTACCGAGGGCCTAAGGACCTTCGGTAAAAAGCCGCCTGTATTTTGCGATATTTTTGTATTCAATACCGAGGGATCATAGACCTTCGGTAATACTATAACTGACCGTCGGTAAATTACTTTTACCGAAGGCCGTGAGGCCGTCTGTAAATACCCTTCGGTAATCAAACAATTTCTTGTAGTGTCGAGAGCTGCCCAAGGGGATTCGAAAAGTGAGATAAAGAATGGGTTCTTGCAGGATTTGATTGATGTTGCCATACATGTTGCTTCTGGACCTTTTGCTTCGTATATTAGGACGGTCTTGGGAGCTTTTATTAATTAGAGGACCACCGATGGGGTTGAGAAAATGCTTTTTCGTCTCGCCGAGCTTATCGTCTTTCGGTCTCTACAGGTAAATGAAGATAGAGTTAATAAACTCCTCCTCGCCGAAGCCCAATAATGACACGTAAGCACTATATGCTGCCAGATCATCAATCCATTAATGTCTTTTGTCTCTATTTAACGAAAGGGACGACATTGACACAAAATTTAATAAATGAGGATCCATTTCAAACACTTTTAAAATGTGAGACTAAATTGAGATTATTCAATGAAACTGAAGACAAAATTGGCTATTAAACCTCCTGAAGCTCTTCGAAACACGCTTTCCAAAATTTCCGTGAATTTTTCAGAACAACATTTTCAAATCAAAATTTCCAAAATATGATTTTCGAAACAATTTTCAGAGTATAGAAAATGTTCTAGAATAAATTTTGCAGAATGGAATTTTCAAAAAGAATTTTCTGAAATTTATAAAATGTCTTCTAGAATGAGTTTTCTGAAATATCTATATATGAATGTATTTCGAGAAAAACTTTTCGGAGCATATGAAATATGTTTAAAAAAAAACCTTTACATTTTCATTTTTCTTTTTCCATATTATACCTCTCTTCTTCTTTGCAACAGTGGTGCAACGATGATGTGGTGGAAAAGTGATGATGTGTTATGATGCAATGGTGAAGGGCATTCAAGTATTTTACTAATATTATGGGGTTGCAGGAAGCAACAGGCCTATAGCAAAGGAATACAAGTTGCTACCTCTACCACCATCAAATGCTTAATATTATGGATGCTTACTAATATGATGGGATTACGTAATTACTTTAATTACTTATTTATTTAATTTAGTTATAGTTATTAAATTATTATTTAATTGATTATTTAAATATATTGTATTTGATTATTTAAACGGATATGCCCACATCCATTTACGGATATGCTACATATGTTTGAGTTTGTTTTTTTTAAAATTTTTTTGTAATTTTTAGTTTATTAATTTATTGTATTTTAAATTAATTTATAGAGTATATAAATTTAGTGTTTTTCTTAATTTGTTACGTAATTATATCTAAATTTAATTTATTTTATTTAATGAATTAATTATTATTAATTTAATGAAAAAATTATTATTATTTTAATAAAATAATTATTAATTTAATTAAAAATGTTTTCCCTTTAACAGATGTTGGTATCTGTTGACGGATTATTACATCCGTTGAAGGATTACCATCTTCTTTTTGCGCACCTGAGACGAAGCCTCCTCTGCTGCCTCCGATAAGCACCACCAGAAACACCAAGCTCTACCACTACTGGTTCTTTGTACCACTTGCAACCTCTTACCAAGCACAACCCAGCACAACCCAGCACCAAGACACACAACCACACTCACACAGAGGACAATGAAATAGTTAGAGAGGAAAAAGAGAGGGAGAGCTTATTTTCGTGTGCAAGTTGCGGTGTGGGGATGCATTCTTATAAGGGGGACCATTAATATTTCATTAATGAAGGTAGGTGGATGTGGGTGAAAATTTACTACAGTAAATAAATATTACTAAAGGGGCAAAAGAGGTATGGGGAGGTGTAGAGAGCATTTGGTGGTGATGGAGGGAGCAACACTCACAGTTCTCGTATATATAGAAAATAAAGTTGAAACTAATTGGGCTTTGCTTACTATTAGATATATTATCTTTATTTTATATTTATCTTTTACTTTTAGTTTGTTTGTTATTATTTCTTATTTGTATTTTCGGCTTAGTCCATATTTCTTTTATCATAAATAGAGGACCCTCTATGTATATTCAAAGGGTTACTCCCTGCACCACCCCACATTGCTTCATGCACTACCACATACCAAAAATACTATTCTTCAACGGATTTCGAAATCAATTAAAATTTTCCAAAATTCCTTAAACGAATTTTGAATTACATTTTCAAAAAATTCCTTAATGGATTTCGACATCCGTTGAAGGAAAATTTCTTCAACGAATCTCGATATCCAATGAAGAAAATAAGTGGGAGTGTAGGATTTTTTAAAATATAAAGAATAGTTTTAGAATTTTTAAAAAATGTGGTGGTACATGGAACAAAGTGGGGTGTGTAGGGAGTAACCCTAGTATATTCAAGTGAGATTAATCCCATATATTTTTTTCATTATATTCAATATTTACCATATCCATTAGTTTTTACACGTCCCTCTATAAACTTTGAAATACCGGTTTTGCCCTTTGGACTTTTGTTCTAAATCGTTCGTTAATGTTATTCCACTAGTCGTGGTGTTTAGAAGCAGTTTAGCTTGAGGTAGAGGGAGAAGGTATCAAAGGATATGTTTGTTTTGCTTATTTTTTGCAAATTGGGTTACCAGAATTCAAAATTTGGAAATAGTGTTATGGAACATGTAATCTAAAACCTGTTTTGACAAGTAGCATTGACTTCCATATTGGTGTTTAAGAAAGTTGTGGTTATACGTTTTGGAAAGCACACTCTAGATAACTATGAGAAGAAGAAAAAAATGTATTTGAGATTGTTGTATCTACAAGTACTTTTTGTATATTATAGAAACTTTAAGGGATAGGAAAATCGGAAAAGCTGGACAGAGTTGTTCAGAAGAAATATGATGTTCTTTAGTGTTTACATCCATACTTTTTTTCAATAATAAGATTATAATATTCGTACCCTTTTTTAGTTAATATAGTTAGAAGAGTAAATATAGTATAGTGGATAAGATGATTGTATTGCATCAAATTAAAGAAAGTTAATTTTGATATATGATTAAATGGAGTGAGATGTTAGATTTTTATTTTAGTTTCTTTTTTTTTTCTAGTTTAGTTTTAGTTAAATCATTTTATTTGTCTTTATTTTTTAGAAAAGTTTTAGATAAATTTCCTTTTTTGTGTGTTCCAATTTAGTTATTATTTTGAAAATTTTGATGTAATGAGGTATTTTTTCGTTAATACACTAACACGTTAAAGAGGTGTTACATGTTATTTAATGATTTTTTAAATACTTTTAACTATTTTTTTATTTTTATTTTTCAACTTTTCTTAAATATAAAAAGTTGTCACGTTGTGTCATGTGATAGTTGCATTATGATGTGACAATGATAATGTCATGTGTCACTGTCATGATTTTTTAAATAAAATTTTTATTAAATATTTTAAATAAAATTAAGTTTATTTATATTTGTATTTTACATTGAATATTATTTAAAATTGTTTTAAAGTGGTTAACAGAGAGTAATATTAATAGAAAAAATAATTTTGACTAACAAATATGCTAAAATTATTTATCAATTGTAATTAAAAGTAAATAAATTTGTCAACCTTTTCAATTCTTTTAAATAATTATATATTTTTAAAAAAAATTACAAATTCAAATGTAAAATTTTAAAATGATTTTAAACCATTTTATAACAATTTAAAACAAACAAATTTAAAATCAATTTCATATAAAGTTTAATGTAAAATATAAATATAAATAAACTTAATCTTGTTAAAAATATTTAATAAAAATATCAATTTTAATAAAATTATTTGTAAAACATTTATAAAAAAATTAAACTTCATTTAGAGAGGGATGAAATTACTTCATTTTAAAAGAAAAATTAGAACTGAATTGAGACAAAATAAAATATAAAGACTAAATTTAGATTAAGGTGGTAACACCTAACAAGACAGTGACATGTGACACTGCCACTTTCACTATCATGTGACACGACGTCATTTCAATGCGTAAAAAGTTTTATTTTTAAAAAAATATAAATAAAAATAAAAATATTTAAAAGAACACACGATTTGATACATGACACCTCTTTAATAGTATTAGCATAGTACTAACGAAAAAAACTTGATTTCATCTCATTTTTTAAAGTAAGAACCAAATTGAGACGCATAACAAAAAAGGACTGCATTGATATTTCTTTAAAAAATGAGGACGAATGAAATGATTTAATCTTTAGTTTTCTTTAGTTTACATTTGTTGTTTTGTAGTTTTTGGACATTGGACTTTTTAGTTTAGGTTTTGAGTTTTCAAATTCAGTTTGCAAACATTTACAATTGTTTTTGTTGTACCTCTTTATGCTTACTGAAGTAAAATTTTATGTCTCGGGTCATCCATATCTTTGAAGGTTTTATTTTGTTGCGATAAGATTTTTTAAAGATATTGTTTTATTGATCATGTGTTTCAGATGACATTTCCTTTTTGTCCACACCCTATAGTAGATCACTCTAGATATGCATTATGAGAGCAAAGTACTTAAGAACATACTAAATGGTCAAGGACCAAGAGTTAATGGAGATGTTTCTGATGAAGTTTTTTTAGTCTTTGAAATTGTTTTCTAAGTTTCTGAATTTTGAACTTTAATTTTTTTAATTTGTTTCTATTTTTGTTTTTTTACTTAGATTTATTTTGGTTTTCATTTTGTAGTGCATTCTATCATTCAAGACAATGTGTCATTGAAGTGTGGGGAATGTATTTTGCCATTGTTTAGTTATGGAGGACCATCTAGAATAAACATATGACATCTAACATGAGTCATGGCAAGAAGGATACAAGAGGAAGAAGGATAACAAAGGACTTTGCTTCTATGGAAGATTGACTATTAGTCCACCACCCAACAGCCACCAAGGAGTCGTCCAACGCCAGCCTTGTTGACAGACTCCCACCCAATGCCAACTCCAACTCCAACTCACTCAACGCGAGTAGAGTTAGCTACACCACATTTGTACTTGTTTTTCTTGTGAATTGGCATGAAAAATGTGACCACTCCAGCTGACATTTACTTCGAATTTAGAAGGGAAAGTTGGTAGATTAGAAGGCTTCCCTTCCCTTTAACTATGAGAGCTTCTCTCTATTGCAATTACTTTTGAGCTAAGTAATGAAATTATGAAGAATTGTTTCCAGCCTTTTCTTTTCATGTCTTGTTGTCATAGCAAACTTGCTTTTCATAACTTTATCAAAACCAGATTAGACTATTCATGTGGCACGATTTTTGATGAACAAATCATTGCACTTATATCTTCTTCTTCTTTCTAACGTTCATTTATGACTTGCAGACGAATGCTTGTAGTAGATAACCTATATAGTATATAATAAATGTTTGCATAAAAGATATATCCTTTTTCTTATTTATCTTTTTACTCTTAAACGTTGAACATTTAATGATATTTAATGTTTGTTCAAAGTTTTTATATTTTTTATGGTTTGATTAAAATTTGACTGTTTGAGTTTTCTAATGAGAATACTAGATGTTTCACGAGAGTTTTATCATTGAATGAAAGTGTGTTTGACATGTGATATCGTTTATCCTGTAAAAGACTTGTTCTTAGCTAGTATTTGTTCTTATCATTGAATGTCTTTTATTATGTGTTTTCAAGCAAGTTTTTTTCTTTTGATGTGTGTGCTAGACTCATCATTTCATGGTGAGAGCTCCTCTTGGTTAAGAGAAACTTATATTTTAATTATATTTTTGCCTAGAGGCAAAATGGTCTTTTACCTTTTATTAATAAGTTGTAGAAAGGAGAAGCATGCAATTCAATAATATGAATATTTAATTAAAAGATAACCTGAATCTTTTAAAAGATTTAGTTGTTAATATTTTAAACATAAAATTAATTAAGAGAAGATATGAGATATAATCTTAGTGGAATTAGAGATTATAATAGATATTATTGAAAATATAAGTTGGAAAATAAAAAAGAAGATAATAGAAGAGAAAAAGGAAGTTTATGAAAAACCTAAACTCTACTTGAAAGGAAGAAAGTTATTCCAGACAACTACAATACTCAATTTTCAACAATACTCAATTTTCAGCAATACAACATATTCAAGGATAATTGATTATCATTCCAAATAATCGATTGTTCCAATCACTTAAGATAATCGATTATTGTCGAACTCATTTCTATTCTAGACAATTATCAACTGTTCAAACACAAACATTTAACATATCATACATGCATTTACACCTCACATACTGTTGTAAACAAACCCAAATACATACATTATTTCATTTGAATAATCAAAAATCTATCATTATACAGATTACAACCCAAACAAACCCAACATACTACATATGATCATCGTTCTACTCTTTACAATAGATATTTGCATGGTAAAACCCTCAAACAACATATCTTTAATCTCTCTTAACATTAATACATATTATCATGGAAAAACTCAACAAAAACCTTATATTTCTTCCAAAACTATGTTTAAAGAATCTAAATCACTGTCAGATGGACCAACAAATGATGAAACAAAATAATACATTTACGTTGAAAAGAGAAATTAAAAAAAATGAATATTATTACTTGGTTGAAAATAACCTTAAAGGTTGAAGCTTTACGAGCCAAATATCACATCAAAAAATGTGTGGTTGTTTGAAGGTTTTGACACAAATGCACGCAATGTATAGTTTATTATTCTTCCATAGTTGAAATGTGATTGATGGTTGCACCACACACTGTACATGTTTTTGTAGATTTTTCTTCTTGCCATCATAGTATTCATACTTCTGCAACTTGAATAATAAAACTAGTTGTTTTTTTTATTATTTTGTGGTACCACACAAAATTATCTACTTCGCATGAAAGGGATTTTATTAAAAAAATATAAAGAAAATGAAAGTGAGAGAGATGGTGACCAAAGAAAGAAAGTGATAACACAATAAGAACCACTCAAATCTCTTGAAGAACCACCACTTGTTCATCACCATCACCCACGTTTTGTACCACATGAATGTTGTGCATGTTACTTGCAAAACTTCTGATTCTTTTCATATAATGTCTCTCATTTTCTCAAGTATTATAGAGTTTGTGTTTTTGTTCATATTTTAGTTTCAATATTTTACTTTAAACATGGTTTTAGACTAAACACCTCTAAATAAATACAAATGGGATTAAGTTAAATGATCATTCAATTTCTTTATAATTTTTTAATAAAATTTATTATTCTTAATTGTTTTTGTTAATTTTTGTTGAATATTTTAAAAAACTATGTAATTAGTGTTAATAAAACTAAACAAAGAAATATTATAATTACAATTCAGTGTAAAAACTAAAAATAAATTAGAATAACAAATAAATAAATTGTCAAATAATTTTTTTTACAATAATATTGATTGAATTGAGTTAGATATTGGACCTAATAATATAATTCACCACCTAATTCATAGATGATTTGAGAAGTTGGTGGTCTTGAGTTAGATTTGACCTAATTCTAAAAAACTGATTAGGTTATTTAATATAATAAACACTCCTTTAACTATGATAATGAAATATCTTTAATAAACTATAGAATTTTAAAATAATATTCATTTGTCTTAAAACTATCATTAAAAACCAAAATTACCTATTTTAATAATATTTATAAATAAAATATCATATAGTTATAAGAATGAATTCTTTGTTAGCTTCATAAGTGAGAAGTTCCTGATGAACAAAAATGAATAAAAATTACCATGACAAAAAAAAATTACACAGAGTAATAAAAAGTGTTTAACTCTCTATGCAAACAGTAAAGAGAAGAAAAAGTGAAAATCAGTTCAAATATGAAAGAAAATGTATACAAATTATATATATATACATATTAATATATATTTTTCATATAATCAATTATATTTTCCACATATAACTAATATTATTATTACAATAATAAATAATGAAAAATAATATTAAAATAATAAAATAAAAGTATTAATAATAAATATCATTTCTTCATTTTTACTCTTTTTTTCGTTTAGTTAAAAGAATTTTTTTTTCTGCTTCACTCATCGTTCATCCTTCGGTTAATGAAAGTATAAAACTTTTTAGGTTGTGAAATTGTCAATGGATATATAAATATCTACTGCAGCCTAATTGAAAGAATCAATATGATTTGACTGAAAGTCTATTTTTATTTTTGCACCACTGATGTTTGTCCATGGGAATCTATTCCTTTAATGTTAACCATATATTCATAATTTTTTTATTTTTTTTCAACAATTAATAGATTAGAGTAAGATACTGATGATATAGATAGAGCCATTATAAATGACAAAATTTTCTTCATTTATATATTTAACAGGTACATAACAGAATTCAGATATGAAATTATCAGTTAAACTAAAACAGTTTTATATCAATTCATTATGTCCAAAATAACAACAATTTTATCAAGTGTACCATTTTAGTAGTTCAACATTAACTCATTTATTTTTTAAATATTTTTCTCTGGTATGTTTCTAATATCCATTGTATCTTAATTTTTAATTTTATATATTGTCTAGTAGTCATATATTATGATTTTTCAGCAAATATTACTAATTCAGCATGTTCCAGTTCAAAATTAATTTCCTTGCAACCCTTCCTTATGCACTTATATGACAAATTAAAGATAAAAATATGAGTGAAGAAGGTATAAACATAATTAGTAAAACTAAAACTGAGTGATTTAAGGAATGTACAGAAAATAAATATAAATATTATTTAAACTTGCTTTTAATTCCAACACTGTAACAACTAATCCTGTTGGAAGGTAAAATGCAAAAACTTTCAAGTAATAAGGTAAAAGAGCCCTACACCAAAAATAATTAAAGTAAGACTCTACCTAATGACTGAAAACAGTTTGATACATAATAATCTCAGCCTAAGTTCTGATAAAAATAAAATCATCTGCATACAACATTACTATGTTACAAGTTGCATCAAATATTATCTACTGAAGTAGCCTCCTTCTGCAAGAAGGAGTTACTACTACTATCCTTGCTTGGTTACACCCTCACTTGAACTGATGTTAGAAACAGTTGCATTCTGTTCTGACATATTCTCATACTTCTTGTTCAGGTTATATGGTGCTGCACTCAATACCCTGCATGAACAGAAACACCTCAGACTCCAATAATTTTTCATCCATATAATCATTTTTCTTGTGGCTAGATTAAAATCATGTATATACTAACCTCTCCTTGCGCTTATGTAAAAATCGAGTCAGTGATGCCTTGCGAGCTTGTGGCACAGCTGCATAAAATGTGAAAAGAAAATGTCAAATTCATTCATAAAAACCTTATGATTGTAGAATCACTGAGTACAAACACTTGCAATGATTAAAAAAAATAATTTTGGATAACTATAAAGTAAATTTATCTTACCCCAAATGAAAAAGTATATGAAGAACTAAAGATACATTGAGGAGCAAGAAACTACCATACCTGATGGCAGCATGGTGTTTGTGTTGACTACTTTAGGAGATCCTGCTTTGTTAACAGAAGTAGGGGTACCACCAGATGTTTTAGCTGCCAGAAATTCATTACTGCTACTTGAAACACTCCCTGATTTTGCACCAGTATGTGAAGAAACAGATAAAGTACTTGAAAGTGGTATGGGTTTACTATGTCTGGGTGCCTGAACATTAGGTACTGTCACTTTAGAAGCAAGTGGTAAGCCATTCCTAGCCATCAACATGATTGCTTGAGCCTGAGGAAAAATGGTCAAGCATCAACAATGAGATGTATGCTTCTCTTCCTATACTCAATTCGTTTGTTCATTGTGTATGCAGCAAAACATGATAGAAAATACCTTCTCAGGAGTGATATCATCAAAGACATTCACAGTTCCAGCATAGAAGATGGTAAGTTTAGGAACAGATACAGATGGTTTCACACTGTTATTTCAAAACGATACAAGTTAGAGAATAACAAGTTTATTCATTGCAGTACTGCACTTGAATCATCTCTCTAAACAAGGTCAGTTTAAGGCACAAACAGATAAAGCCCTTGCTTTAGGTCTCCAAGAAAAAAAGTCTCAAAATTTTCTTAGTATTAATTTCTTTATGCCTCAAAAAAAGACCTCAAAATTTTCTTTTAGTACTAATTGTTTGAGGTCTCCAAGAAAAAAAACCACCAAAAAAAATCTCATTTTTAAGTTTATTTTAGGTCTCTTAAACTCTTAAACCACCATTGTCTCTAAATAACTGCTTTCAAGCACAAAAATGTAATTACCATGATTCGGTCATTCCAGCAACAGCACCAACACCAACTACAGGAAGAAATGAATGGAGTGCTGTAACAGGTATTTCCCCTAGTAGTGGTTGCTTCATACTAGAAGCATTCATATTCTGACCAACAGTTGCAAAAGGAGTCTTTAGGGATAGAGGTCCCATGGAAACTGGAATTGCTTGGTTGGGAACTGGAAACATCTTCACATTATGAGGACGGTTCGTATAATTCACATCATGTAGTGTAGGATAAGGAGTCAGGGAAAAATGAATGCCTACCACCTTGTTCATCATGATTGACAGATTTCTAAGTAATAAGAAAATTACAGTTAATGAATGGGAAAAACTTAGTTAATGTGAAAGTGGATTAAACAAATCTATGTGAACCAAAAGACATGAGGTAGTGCAAAACTTCTTAAAGCTAGGTTCAGATCTAAAGGACAAGTTCATAATTCAGAAAAACTAGTATAAGCAGATCTATACCAACTTACATTAACACAAAAGTTTTCCGAAACCAGACTCAATAAAAATATATCAATCTGAACGCAGTGGAGTCATCTGATCTGCTAAAAGTGAAGAAGTTTTACTCACTTCACTTTACAGAATATAAAGCCTAATCAACCAACTGTTGTGCTAATTTGCAATTTTGAACAAATACACAAAAACTGATAGAAGGTGTATATCCAAACCTGAGGAGTATTCAAAGACATCGAATGAGGATGGACAGATACTTTGTTCATGAAGGGCCATTTTACCATACCTCCTTTTGTGAAACCTACATACCAGTAAGGAACCATCAACATAAATTTCAATCTTATTAGGGGCAGTAAAAAAGAAAAAAAAAAAAGGAATTGTGTAGGAGTGTTGGAAAAATTGATTTTTGAAAATTGATCTTGGATGCTTTTATTATAGAAGGAAATTAGTAGGTAAAACTCAGTACCTATATTGCTTCAACCCAAAATCATTTTAGACCCAGAATTAATTCCTTCATGTGAAACCAAACACACGTGAAAATTTAACTAAAGTCATGTTACTTGGTACTTCAATATGATTCTGCAGAATCTAACATGAAACCAAATACAAGCTAAATAGACTGCAAAGGATGCAAGAGAGGAAAAGGAGAATTGAGGAGTAGATGGTCAAATTTTATGACTTGGCATCATTTTAAGTATCACTGTGCAGAAGCATCAACACCCAAATCAACATAAGTGGTAAAGAACTGAAGAATGATATTTTTTTTTTTCCAATTCCAGTACATAGTCACGTAGAAAAGTTCAAATATAGAAACAAGAATCACTACACATGAGTCCCTAACTATTAAATAGCCTGCAGCGCTACAGCTGCAGCACAAGTAAAGTTGCATGAACAGCTCTTATTGGTTAAAGAAGGATCAAATAGAGACTACAAATTATGTTCAAACTTATCCACAAAGAAAATTTAGTAACTGTTCGGATGTTCAATTTCCCAAAAAAACAGAAACACTGAAGTGGGTGATCATACAGAGGTCAGAAAAAAAACAAAAACACATAAACATGCCTGAGTTTTTGCACCCACTATCATTATTCATCACTTCCTTCACTTCAACGAAGGGTTCCTTCGAGTTCAGACCCATAAAATCCCTCTCCATTTTCAGAGCAAAAAACTAAAGAAATTCAGGAAACCCACTCTAAAAGTTTCTTTCTTTACCATTCAAAAACAAACTGAAGCAACCCCGTTGCTTTCTCACGTTAACCAACAAAGCAAGCACGCCATAAATAAAACTAAATATTATTATTATTATTATTATATAAAACACGTCGTTATAACTGCAGAAAATAAAAAATAAAAATAAAAAATAAAAAAATAAAACAGATAGAGGAAGGTGTTTGAAAATCCAAGGGAGTAATTAATTTGTTTGAATCACATTAATGAGATTTTGACCGCCAAGATTTGTTTTGTTTTTTTGGAAAAATTAAAGAAACAATGACGAATTATGAAAGGTTGGTGAGTTACCGGTAGAAGAACCGGATAGTCCGGTATAAGACCACGTGCGCGTCTGTCACACCTTACCATACTTGTCGTCGGTGTCCGACAGCGATCTTTTGTACCGCACACATGTTAAAATTATGCACGTGTGTAACACGTACACGTGCCTACATGTGTTACTAGTATATCATATCTCTTTATTTTCTATTATTAATCATATGGTACTCTTTTAAATGTCTTTTTCTTCATCACATAAAAATCACAAAAAAATAATTAAAATATTCCAACCTGTTAAATGATTAAATTCTATGATCATATCTTATCACAAGCTTAATTAAGATTTAAATTTTTATAAATTTAGATATGTTTTTATTAATTTTTCTATTTAATGAATATTTAAAATTTTTATATTTTTTAATTGAGTGAATGTTATATAATTATCATTTTAAATTGAAATATATGATTATTATTTTGTTATGCTTATCTTAATTGGTTATCCATATTTAAAAATATATGATTATAAATGTTAATATAAAAATAATATTACATATAATGTAAAATAATAAATAATGGTGGGAAAGTCATGCAAGAGCATCATGATCTCGTTAAGGTTTTCAAATGAAAATGACTATATTAACCTCATAGTTTCGTATTGACACATAAAATAATAGATTATGTTATTCAGTTAAAAAAACATTAAATGGTAATAAAATTTAACTAAAAAATATAAATATTTTATCTACTGAAAAAATTGGTAAGGATTGAATTAAAACTATCCAAATTAATTACCTTAAAACTTAATTAAGGTGTTATAAAATCCTTCCAATTAATGTTCTTATAATTCAACCTTTTTGGTTTCTTCATGGTTTCAAAAGTTAGTCAGATTCTCTTTTTTAATTAGTTTTTATAATCAATCAACTTGTAAGTTATTTTAACAGGAATAATTATTTTTTTTCTTTTTTCGTTTTGATTTATATGAATGTTTTTTTTTCTCTATATATACATGAGTTCAATATTTTGTTTCCTTCTTTTATTACATAAAATTCTAAATAGTTCATGCGTGAAAATTTTGAAATATCTTGATTTTCATTTTCTTTAAATAGTTTTAGTTTTTTATTTTAAACAATATTTAAATTTCACTATGTGATAACTAGCGCTTCACTGGATTGCCAAATAATAACACATTATTCTGACGTGTTTAATTTTAATTTTTTGAATTAAAATTAAATTTTACTTTTATAAATTGAAATCAATTATTTTATGATTTTCCATCCACTATTTTCATCATCAAGCCATCTTCAAGTGTTTCTCCTTGCACTTCACTTATCTCAACTTGCATCTCTTTATTTTATTTTATTTTTTTCCAACTTTCAGTTCCTGTCAGAAAGACTTTTTTAATTGACTGACCCATTCAACAAAATCCTACACCATCCATCTCTTTCTCTTCTGTCTTTCTCATTTACCGTATTTCAATTAAAAAATATGATTAACATATAAATATTACAATTTAAATAAACAAATAAAAAACATAAAAATATTAAACAAATATAAAAACAGAATAATATATATCAAAAAATTAATTAACTAATACTACATAAAATAACAAGTATTGAAAAATTGATAGTAGTAATAATACATTTATCATATTAGAAAAATTGATAATTTAAATGTATAAATAATAATTGTTGTAAAATGATTACTCTTATGTAATTAGTGTGACAATGTAGTTTGATTTTCTCCCAAAATTTATTAAACTAATAATTTATTGAGACAATCCAATTTTACAAAGTGTTTAGTTATGTATTTTAACAAAAATTAAGAAACAATAAAATATCTTTCCTAAAATATGATTAGCTTTCTCATAGTAAACTTTACTGTAAATTATTTCCCAATATAAAGTCTCTAATAAATATCATATCAAAGTTCAAAAATATTAATATATATTTGAGTACAATGTAAAATTAGTTTCCTAAGTTCAAAATTATAATATATATATACACTAGTACAAGCAGGAGAAAAGACAGCGGTTGTTTTTCATTATAGGCACCGGTTCTTGAACAGAGGCATATGCAGACGAGGCAAAAAGTGTACCACTTTTGGCCTCGGTTTGAACCGAGGCATAAAGAGAGACGATTTGGCATCGGTTCAACTACAACCGAGGCCGTATGTTCCACCTACTGCTTCGGTTGTAGTCTGAACCGAGGCCGTAGAGGTTTTTTTTTATTGCACCCTACTGCCTCGGTTGTAATCTGAACCGAGGCAGTAGAGGTCTTTTTCTTTTTACAGAATACTTTCGGCCTCTCTTGTGGTCAAAACCGAGATCATTCCACTCTACTGCCTCGGTTGTACTCTGAACCGAGGCAGTAGAGTTCTTTTTTTTTTTTTTTACGCAGTACTTTCGGCCTCGGTTGTGGTTTTAACCGAGGCATATATCGCTTTTCTACCTCGGTTGTGACACCAACCGAGGCATATATCACTGTTTTTTTTTTAAAATGAGGTCTGTTTCTGCGACATTCCCCACAACAGAAACAGACCTGCATATATATTTACAGCCAGAACAGTCGAGAATAATCCAGAAACGTATATTTTGAATGAAAATTATAATAAAACATAAATACATTCAATTGAATCATAAATCAACTTCTTATAAGCATAAATCAATCAAATTATAATCCTAAATCAAGTTTGAAGCATAAAAAAACTGAATGTACAATGTTAAACTAATAATAATGTAGAAAAACATCAAACAACTTAGAAACATTAACTTAGAACTTAGTATATCTTAATATCTAGTATATACTATTATATAAATGAATTACATATTTAGCCAGTGCTTTCCTCACAAGTTGAAGTGACTTCTCCGGAATTGGAGCAGTCCTATTGAATTTCTGCATAAAATACAATGATTTAACTTAGTGTATTTGAAATCTAAACTATAGGGAAAATAAAATTGAAACCTAAATAATACCGTTTCCCCATCCACTGGTGTAATGTGCACGAATATGGTCATCATCCAAAACATGACGTAGTAACCACATTCATATGACCCCGTTTGTATATTACACTACAAATATCATCATAATTATAAAATGTTAAGTAACATCAATTGAATGGAACCAAATGTAAATGAGTATGGACTAAAATACCAAACCTTAAGGGCAACCCATGCAAGCTTTTTAGCTGTAGCAGTAGATCTCCCAGATAACATCATATGTGTTGCAAGGGAACTATTAAAAGCAATTCCTTTAGCATACATTTATATATAAAAAAAGTAGAAACATTGAGATTCTTACCAATCTACTACATGTCTAAGAGAGCTGGGAGGAGACTTCTGCAATGAACAAAACCAGACAGCAGTGTTCTCCGGTATGGAGATCACAAGTAGCTGCCAATGACACCTGAAATTGGTAATAACTTATGAATCATATACCAAAATTAATAAATGAATGTGTTGAAGTTAACAAACTTCACTTACCCATGTATATAAGGGAGAAAATATATCTCCTTCCCCATTCCAAAACAGGTGCTGATGTATGTCTGGATATCATCAAATTTATTTCTTTCATGAGTCATAGAGGGGTCAATGAACCCATATACATCGTTGAACCCCTTCTTGTTACTAACATCAGACATATACCTAAAATGAAGAAATAATATGATATAAGTAAGTTGATAAAATAGAATATATAAAAAAGTTTTCATAAACTTACATCATCCACAGCTGAATGAGTGTAATATTAATTTCTTCTCTACCCGACGCAAGCTCCCTAACATCTTGATGATGCAAGTACAATGGGATCTGAGTTTCTCTTCCAAATGTAGTAGAATCCCAGTGTACATTCATCGGCACATTTGAAATGATTTTAGCGAGCTCGTCTAACGCACCAAGAGGGTCATCCTCAGATAAATGAGTCTTCTTCGGTGGAGGACTTCCCTCTTTACCTATCTGCTGTTAAATGCAAAAATGGTTATGTTATAACGTCAATTAGAAGTAAATATTAAAATTGAGAAGTATATAGTACAAGTGTTTACCGGGGGATTAGATACATCACCAACCAAATGTCTAGGCCAGGCAACAAAGGACTTAAATGCTTCTTCCACAGTGAAGAACTCATCTGTAGGCACAGGAAGAACAGCATCCGCTATGACAACTTCATCCACCGTGACCTTGACCTCATCTTCTGAAAGTTGTACACCATGCACTAAAGTGGCTGTCTCATAAACTGTACCACGAGCCACTAACACGGTCCCAGTATCAGAAAGAATAAATAACTGACATGGACGAGTTTCATCCATGTCGTCACCTGGGGCACCGGAAGCTGAACAACTTCCTTTACCGCTTCTACCTGTCAAATTAAATGTTAGGTTATGCAAAAAGTAAATTAGTTACCAAAAATAAATAAATAAGTTTACCTGTAGGGGGCACAACATGTTCCGCTACAGGAGATGGCGGAGGACGATTTGTGAATAGTGCATATATTTAAGCTCACTGTTCTTCTTCCTGAGCTGTGTAGGATTGTATCAGGTGTTATAATTGCAGGCTTTTTGTTTCTAACACTGACATTGTAATAATTCATCCTAACACCTTTTATGTTTACATATGCTTACTTTAAGGTATCTATTTGTTTAGGCGAGTTCATACTCTACTCTTGCTTTTTGGCATATTATTTCCTTTGTGTCATTACTATAGAAGATGACAATGCCATTGCAACAAATTAATCAGATTATAGCAGATAAATTGTCGTTAGTTTGTGAATCTTATTAGTGATGCCTCTGCTAGTTCTTAATCTGGTGCCATCAATTATGACAAATGTGATGTTAATTAAGGACAATATATGCTTGATCCAACAAAATTAAAAAAATCAACTCAACCAATACATACAATTTGATTCTCTTCCAGAAACAACAATTATTATCAGCAAGAAACAACAATTATTATCAGCAAAAATACAATCAACTAACCTCAATGTAGACAGGAAAGAATGAAACAGCGTTGGAGGCGGTACCGGTGGAGGCAGCAGTGGCGGAGGAAGCACCGGCAGGCGAGAGCACTGGCAGAAGCAGTGGCGGAGACCGGCGACGAACCAATGACAGCAGCAGTGGCGGAGGAAACACCGGCAGGCCAACGGTGACGCGTAGGTGAAGGGCGGAGGCGCGGCCAACAACAAGGCCTGAATGCGCGAGCACTGGCAGCAGTAGTGGCGGAGGTACACCGGCGAGGCACCAAGACGAGTCAAGGGGAGCAATGGAGGTTCTGCGGCGAGGAGGGAAGTGAAGAAAAAACAAAGGTACGAGGAAGAAGAAGAAGCTGTCTGTCGGGATTCGAAAATATGAAATTGAGATACGACCTCGGTTACTCATACAACCGAAGTCATATCACCGTATTGCATCGGTTAAAAGCATCAACGGCGTAGAACATGTGACAAATCGACCTCGGTTTCCCAGCTAACCGAGGCCCTAGAGGTATGAGCAGTTCAACCGGCGCGTAGCAGCATTGGATAGGTAGTTGCAGGTAGTTTAGGCACCGGTTTTTAGCTCACCGAAGCAATAGGGTGACATTTAGGCATCGGTTACAGGTGGACCGAAGCAGTAGCTTGTGGTTTAGGCACCGGCTCCTAGCCGACCGAAGCAATAGGGTGGCATTTAGGCATCGGTTTCTGGGAGAACCGAGGCAGTAGCATGCCTTTTAGGCTTCGGGTTCTGAGAGAACCGAGGCAGTATCTCGTGGTCAGACTTTTGCAGTTTTATCAGACTGAGCATTATCAGGCGCATAGGCCTCGGTTTGGCAGCGAACCGAGGCAGTAGCGTGTTGTCTGACACCAGTCCTTTTCAGCATGTTGTATAGGCCACGGTTGTGTCGGAACCGAGGCAGTAGCTCTGTTCTAAAACGGTTTAGTTGAGGACCGATGTATATAACTTTATACGCTTCGGTTTCCGTATAACCGAGGCGTATAATGAGCGTCAGAATCCAAATTTTTTACTAGTGATATATATATATATATATATATATATATATCAAAAAGCTAAAACTGCGTAAATACATATTAAAGTTGAACCACACAATGTAAGAAAAAAAAAGCATTAACTATATTAAATATCATAAAAGTAATAACACAGACATGAAACGAAGTTCGAAAGTTGCGGCATATCACCAACCAAAGTTAGAAATATGCTCACATTCAACCGAATTTTGAGATTTGGTTGCGAGTTGTCGAACTTTGAAGTACAACATACATAAATAGCGTCTGAACGTGAGTGCACCTTAACCGGAATTTCAATATCGATTAAGGGTGTTTACGTATTAATATCCTAATTTCAATGTCGTTCCAATATTCTAATTTCGATGTCGTTCCAATGTATGAATCACTTTTATCATCTTTCTCCTCCAAGAATCACATCACACACAACCGATCATCATCAAAGTCGATCAGAATCACCACCATGACAAACTCTCAACTCAGTGAAACAAGGAAACAATGAAGAAAATGTCACTCAACAGTGAAGAAATGAGAAAGGGAATGCATGTAGGGTTTATAAAAATAGAAGATTTGGAGTTATTGGTCGTTGGAACATCATTAGGTTATCATTAAACTTGATCATACTTTAATAAATGAAGGGTAAAAAAGTAAAATGAGAGGTGCAGGATAAGATGAGTGAGGTGTAGGGAGAAATACTCCCCATCTTACTATGAATAAAAAGGAAATATGATGATTGAATAATGATTCTATTTCATTTACTATTGATATTTTACTTTTTTTTCTTTTTTTTTCCTATAATAAAATAACCTTATCACTATTCACGAATATTAAATATACATTTTTTAAATCTACTATGGTATTATAAAAGTTTTACTATGTTCCTTTTATAATATTTAAATTATACTGATTGGAAAGTTTAGTTTAGAGCATTCTCTTTTTTTTAATTATTTAATTCCTCGTCTATTTATTTAAATATTAAAGATTGTTTGGTTAATCTTTACTACGAGTTTTTCATTTTTTACGATTAATTTTTCAACTGAAGTAAGTTAGTTTTCTGATTTTTTTCTAAGTTTAAGTTAGTTCTTCTTTTGTATGAGGGTAAATCTTACTTGTATGTTTTTGACCAATGGTTTTAATGACATACTCTGATCGTGTTTATGTTGTTTCTAGGGTAGGTAAGATTTTTTGTGTGTTTGAAGGTGTTATAAAAATTTTGAGCAATTTGGACTATTATCAAAGTTAAGGAAAATTAATGTTGTCATTTAGAGCTGTTTGGACTTTTATATGTCATTATTGAGCTTATAAATCTATGTTAGTGATTGATTTCAATTTAGAAATGACTGTGATTGATTTTGATGAATTGGTTTTGTGGTAAGCATGATTGATTTTGAATTTTGTATATGTTTGAATTATGATTTGTGTTGTTTTGGATTTTGTTTCATGTAATTCAAAGAGTTTGTGGAATGAGTAATTGGGCAACATAGTAAGAGCTTCTATGTTTGAAATTATTTTGAACTAATTGAGAAAAGAGTACCAATTTGATTAAATGAAGAGGCACAAGATCACTTAAAAACAAAAAATTACAAGTGTTGATATTTGATATAGCACCGAGTGGTACTAGTTGGGTGTTAAGCACAAGCTTCTTGGTGCAAGTCTAGGAGCATTTTAGCTTCAGACCACTAAGCGTCCCTTTCCACCGTTAAGCATGTAGTTTGCAAATGTTTTGGCGTTGAGCGGTAACAGAGCACTGTTGAACGCCATCTTGCACTGTAAAGCATAAATAATACTACACTAGACTAAAAGACATGTATCCAGATAATTGAGTCTAGTTTCAAGTTTTTGTGTAAATATATGTGTGACATGTTATATTTTATATATGTTAGTTTATATATAGCATAACTTTAAATAATTTAGAAAAGTCATTTTGTTCACTAGCTCACCCTTTATTCTTTTATCCTTTGTTGTTTTATGTGATAATCACTTCACAGTGTAAAAAGACTAGGTAAGTGATGATATGTTTTTAGTAGAATGCGAGAATGCGACATAGTAGTTTTATAGTTTTATGTAGATGTTTGTATAGGAGTTATTTCTATTTTGAAAAACTCCGATGATCCATAGTTAGTTTGTAAATATTTTATTATTATAGTTATTATTTTAATAACTAAATTAATATCTTATATATTTTTAATTTTTAATAATTTTATAATATTTTATTTAATAATTTTATACTATTAAATTATATGATACATTATTATTATTAATAATAATATTATTAGTATTATTATATTTAAATTTTATTAATTAAGTATGCATTTTAATTTAGGATATACTATTGAATGATTTTACCTATTATTTTTCACTTTTTTAATTAATTATATTTTCATAAATATTATATATAGTTGACTTTCAAATTTTTCCTAAATTTGTACATTTTTATTAAGTCCTTATCTTTTTTGCGCGGGTATTTAAAATTTGTATATTTCCTAAAATTGAGTTTCTACCTATTTCTGTTAAATTGAGACGAGGATATCGCCTGTGTGATGCTCCAGTCTTTGTCGAACGTTCGCTCCTCTCTCTGCTCTAATAACCAATCGGTTGGGGGTGACCTGCAAAATATACATTTTGACACTCAAGTTAGAATTTTTGATGTAAAGTAATTGATTATCAAAAAGCATAACCATTACCTCAAAAATAAATCTTTATTTATAGAGTTTATAAGAATCTGATCAATTAATTTACCTTTTAATGGTCATTAATATATGTTTTAACCAGTCATCAAAAGTCGTTACCGCCTTGATTACGCTTTAACTCTGTCCAATTGTTATCGCGACCGAACCACTCCTAAATTATTTTACGTGACTCGGCCGTTTGGTCCTTTGGGGATTTAGTATGCTATCGTGTCTTGCCGAGCGTGTCTACCCCTTGTAACACTATCTATTAATGTTTTTTTAACGGGTAACATCTCTTTGTTGTATGGCTTATTTGTCATTTCCACATGTGTAAAAATTTGTGATATTTTCTTATCATTAATATGATATTTTTTTAACACATGGAGCTGCAAAGTAAATAAGATGATGACAAGATAATATGTCAATTAACAAAAAAAAAAGGTTGAATACAAGAACTCAATTAGAAAAATATAAAACTTTTTAGCAAAAGGAACCAACTAAAAATATCCAAATATATGAAAAACTAATACTTAGTTAAACCTATATAAGTTTATATAAGTTTACCATAATATTGAATTAAATAGTTTTTATTTTATTTAATTTTGTATAGACTTGAAATAACTAAATAAAATAAATAATTTAAGCTTAATTCAATCTTTCTTTGGTTGAGTAAGTTGAGTGTGAGGATCCAGAAAGACCCTAATAACAATGATATAATAGTAAAAAGAATTTACTAAAATATACTCTGATGGTTTTAGTACATATTATGATAATAATATTGAGCTCAAACTATAAATCAATTCAATATAATATAAGATTTGTCGACGTTTAGTTTACATAATGTGGAATGGTATTATATCTTTAATAGCTTACCTAAATTAATCGGAGATGAGATTCATAATTTGAGAGTGATGTTTTAAGTTTATCCTTAATTTCCACCACTACTTGGATACATCATTTAACACACACATTTGAACTTTGGCTGACGGTTTGGTTTGAATTTCCGTTGCATCTAATTTGTAAGAAAAAACAAAAGGGTTTTCTACTCTCCACATGGCCATCTTTATAAATCAACCTAACTTCATTTCAAAACCCCTCCTGCAACTACAATAATTCATTGCTGCTTCATTCAATCCATTCAGATTTATAATAATCATGGTAATTATCATCTTTCTTGCGTCCATTTTTCCTCATATAATTTCCAGAGCAAAAAATTAGGGTTTGTTTGTTCGTCAAGAAATTTTCTCTAAGCATTGCCTTATTCTGTATTTAGGCAACATTGTTTTATTGTTTTTTAACTTTTCTATCTGTGTGACTGCTGCAGTCTCTTACAACTTTATTGTTTAGGTCAATGGTGAGGTTTGTGACATCTTTTGTTGGTGAGCCAACCACTTCCATCTCAACCCTCCTATACTACAGTGGTCTTCTTCCTCACAATGTCATTCTATTGAGAATGGTTCGCCACGAGTTGTTAGATCAAGAAAATCACCTTTTCCATCTTCTCATCTCTATGATGAGTTGTTTGTGGTGATATATATATATACTTACTGTGCGCATTGCTTTACATTTTCTTGATTTTCATTATGTGTGATATGCTGAATTTGATGAAAAGAATAGAACAATGCTAGATATATGAAAGTTTCAAGTTGAATGATCCAAATAGTATATGGAATATTTTGTTATATCTGTTAAAAAATATTAAAGACAAGTTGGAAGTCTCATATTCATTAGAGATGAGTAATTTGTACTATATAATTGGGTGTAAACATCATTTTACAAGTTGGTTTTATAAGGTTAATAAGATTTAAAATTCACTTCTTAACATGATATCGTCATGAATTAAAGTTTATCCTAGTTAAAGTTGTTTGTTAGATCTATTGTTTCATTCGTTTTTTGGATCACTATCAGACCAACCATTAATATCTTAAGAATAAGTTAAGTGTGTTGAAATATTCTCACATTGACTAGAGACAAGACAGTTTCATAGTATATAAGTAAATATAAATCTCATTTTACAAGTTAGTTTTATAAGATTAAGTTAGACTTAAAATTTATTTTTTAGCCGAATAAACGAAGTAACTCAATTTTGGTATTTTTCTACTTATATTTTTGGAAGATTTTTTATTTTTCAAGTAAACTAAATGTAAACGCAAATAGAATCTTGAAGATGAAGTTGATAAAAGGCTTAATACCAATTTTGGTCCCTAGTTTTGTTAGTTGTGCTCAAAGTGGTCATCCTATTTTTGAGTTGTTCAGAGTGGTTTCATGTTTTGTAAAAATGATTCAAGTTAGTCCTTTTTGCTGATGGTGTTGAAAACATTGACAGTGTAATGTCCACCTTAGTCAATAGTGAAAGATCACAAGTTGCCACATCATCACAAGCTGACACATCACCACATTTTTCCACGTCATCACCCTCTTCCACCAGAAACCCTAATTCCTCTTGCTTTCCCCTTCCACCGTCACTTACCATCTTCGTCGGCCATCACCTTTGTTGTCGTCAGCCTTGCACCACCTGCGTCTAACCTCGCACCAATAACCTCATGCCATCACCTCCGTGGTAGGGACTTAACTTCTTCACCCATTAGCCACCAATCTTCGTCCACTTTCAGACCACCACGAGTCTTGCTGTCAGCCGTTTTTTCCACCATGGCCATGACCTTCGTGTTTAGCATGCACCATGGTTTCGCGTCTTCTTTTCCTTGTGTCGTTGCCATCAATCTTCTCACACGGCCATCGAAAACCCAAAAACCATCATCATTCCCTTCATCACAAGCTCCACCGCAAAACATCCATGGCCACGACTTGCAAACCAAAAACACAGTGCCGCCCAAAACACCACCGTAGAGCACCTTTGTTCAAGTCGAGAAATCCCTTCTCGTGCTCCTTTGTCAAACCAAACCTCCACATCAAATCCCTAAAACCACAAAGAAAAAAAAATCTCCAATTCATTCAAAACCCTAATCGCTAAGAACCCCTAAAATCACGAGACCAAAATCGCGAGTTCATCTTCTCCTTCGCGAAGAACCCCTAAAACCTAACTTTGCCACGTAATTCACTTGGGTTTGCCACATAATTAATAAGTGGACATGTCATTCAATATAGACTAAGGTGGACATTATGCCATTAGCGTTTTTAACGCAGTCAGCAAAAAAGACCAACTTGAACCATTTTTTACAAAACTTGAGACCACTCTGAACAACTCAAAAATAGGAGAACCACTTTGAACACAACTAACAAAACTAGAGATCAAAATTGGTATTAAACCTTGATAAAATAAATGTTGAACAAAAATAATAAAAAAAAGGTTTAAACCTTCATTTGATCCTCATATTTGTTGGTCAGTCTCAAGTGAGTCATTGTTTTTTTTTTGTCTCAATTGGGTCCATAAACTTGTAAAATTGAGCCAATTAAGTCATGTCCGTTAAGTTTTCACTAACGTCGTTTACAGTTACTGACGTGGTGCACCTGATGTAAAAATATTTTATTATGTGGATTTCTTTTTAAAATTAAGAGTTTTGACGTGGCAAAATTTATTGCTAATCGAACCAAGGAATTTGTCCTCCAGAACATCACCTCCATCACTGTCTCCAGCGTTCAAATCAAAGCCTCCGGCCCCTTCGTCATCTTTCGCAGGGAGCATGTTTAATTGGATAGCCTCCGGCCCCTTCGTCATCTTTCGCATGGAGCATGTTTAATTGGATCTTTACTGTAAGAAAAATCAATTTGTATCAATTGAGGTTGTTTGCTTGATGGTCCTTCGACCTTGCGAGTGGTGCAGAGAGACCTGGTGTCAAACACAGAAGAAAAAAAAAGGGATTTGTGATTTTTGAATGAAATAAAATTGATTTTCTCAAATGCAAATGAAACATGTTAAATTGAAAAAAGAAAATAGAGATAAAAAGTGAAATTCCTACAAAACACAAGGCCTGAATTTAGCCCTTCGTGTAGCAATTTTCCATGATTTCCTTCCTTTTCCTGATTTAACATTCTACCTTTCATTCTCTTTTTTAGGTGACTTTATTGTGAATTTCATTTCTTAAACCTTCCTCGTGGTCTGTTATACAAGTCATAATCATGGAGGCGTTCATTGAAATGTTTTCAGGAAGAAAGAGGTTCATTAAAACAACAAAACCAATGCTACTGCTAAAACTTCAACCTATAGACAACATTCTTTACACCTAAAAAACAATTAGAAGCTTAATCTTTATTAACCTTTAACAAAGGAAACTTTAAATCTAATTCCAAAATATAAAATTTACACTCATTTATATATTTTAAATCAATTCTAAATTAGTTTTATATTTAATCTGAAACTTTTAACAATTTTTTTATATTTCCAACCTTTTCCTATAATGTTTCCAGCAAACCGTGTAAGGTTCAACCATATATACCATTACCCATTACCAATTCAAATGTTGGGTGCCATAAAGCAAGCTTTTCCATATTTCAACGTTAAGAATAAAGTTTAAAGGTATTAAGAGAGCATTAATAAAGAAAAAGAAAAAAGAAAAAGGACATGGAAGCAGTAATAAGTCCAAAATAACCAATTGCAAGCTGGCTACCTGTTTTGACTTTTTAATTCACGTTATATGTTCAAGTTTTAAAAAATTTAAAATATAATAACAATTTTAAAAATTTCGTAAATTTATAAAAACCAAAACTATATATATATATATATATATATATATATATATATATATATATATATATATATATATGTATTTCTATTTCAATTCTTAGTAAAGGTTTCAAGATATTCAAAAATTTCAAAAATTTTACTAGTTTTCTAATTATTTTATCTAAAAAAACAATTTGATTTTGATTATAGAAAAAAAGGATTTGGTTTTGATTATAGAAAAAGCGAAGTCATATAACTTTGTGGTCTCGGTTATCTTAGAATCAAAATTAAAAGTATGCCAAAAATTTTAAAATATATAAAAATAAAAAATAAACAAAGTAAAGAGACAAATTTGTACCAACTTCATCGTCATACAAATGTTTAATCTAAATATGGAAATATGTAAGAACAGTAATATAATACAATGTCTCCTTGTTTCAGTTTGTACAAACTTTTTAGGTAAATTCCAAATGATGACACAAAGAGGTTTGACTTGGCAAATACAACAATGATGAACATAAAAATAAACATACACTTTGAATGTTCAAACAAGCTTCCATCATAAAAATAAACTGTCTGAGATTTTCTTTTTACTTCTTTTTGCCTGAAGAGTGTTGTTTTTTCAGCTGTTCAAACAGGCTTCCATCATAAACACCTCTGATTGTATCTTTTTGCAACAAACCACTCTGATCTTTAGCAAGTTTGTAAAGTATGCTCCATTCCACAAAACTACCAATTCTGTGCATTGCAATATGTCAACAATTACTCCAATTTATGGCCAAACAATGAAAAACTATCACTAATTAATTTCATACAATAGCTAGACATTTTGTCACAAACTATATATAAATTCTTAACTTTTACAATAAATTTTATACAAGAGAGTTTTCCTCGTACCCAGAAATAAGATTGCTAAAACTCATAAATACGAGAAAGTATATAATTATTATTAGAAATTACTAAATTCAGTTCGGTTGATTAAAAGTATTTATAAAAAAAATCAAGAGTAATGCTATGATATGATACTTTTTTTTAACAAAATTTTATTTAAATAGAGGACTTATATTATAAAATGTTCAATGATATTTTTAACAACAAAAAAATGGCTAAAAACCATGCATGATCACATTATTGATCGAAAATATTACTTTTAAAAAGATAAATCAAAGACCATGAATTGAATGTGAAAATAATGTTAAGTATGCATGATGAATTTATAACTTTTACATTCAATAATATTATTTATTTGTGATGAGATGATAAATATAATTGTCTTATACTATAATAAGTCATATATGAGAAACTTACCTTCCTTTTAAATCCTTAGGCTCTCTATTTGCCTTAATCATTTCCTTCAACTCATCATATTTCAAATAATTTGGATTTGTATGTGCATGCTTGCTGAAAATTGCTTCAAATTTTGAAGGAACAAACCTAAAAACACCATAAAGAGCATAAAAAATAGAGATTTATCATTAACAATGTTTTATAATTGAGTAAAATTGTTACCAAAAGATATATTTTGAACAAATGTACCTTCCTTGAGTATCATAGACTCCACTGTCACTACCATGCTTGCCTCGTTGGATATTTTTAACTTCAATTGGGAAAAGTAAAGATGGAAACTTTCCCTACATCATGAAAAGTTAATAAGTGATAGAAACCAGACATTTTTTAACCAATTTATTTTACTTAATTATAGTAGAATTAAAAATATCAATAAAGTTATTGAATCAATTAAGTGTTTTTTTTCCTAAATATATAGATGACGAAATTATTATTAAATGGATAAGTTAATAATGTTTTATTTACTCAAACTGCTTATAGTAAAATATTAGTATTGCCTTTTAGTTATATTTAATTGAAAATTAACATTATCATTATAAGGAAATACAAGCACATACTATATCTATATTTTTATGTGATAAATAAATATAACAATAAAATGGTTAATTTATTATCATAACTTTATTGTAAAATAAAGACAAAATTGTTAAATATACATACTATAAATGGTCATTAAAGTAAATGGTCATTAAAGTGTGTGACTACAAAAAGACAACAGGTGATTACTCTAATTTAATGTCATCATTAATGATTCATTTTTCAAAAAGAAAATTGTAATTATTAAAACGGATGGCTAAAGAAAGAGTTGTCTTAAGGGGTTTTTGAAAGGAGTTCTCAATAATGACCTAAGAATAAATTATTATTTATTTTCCACAAAATTATTTTGGAGATTTGAATTTTCTTAAAGTATGGCCCAGGGATCAGATACCTTCTCTATAAAGGGATAAGATATTTTAAGGGCAATGTTGGTATTTTCATCCCTCCGTCACTTTGTTTTCTTTGTTTAGGCTAAAATAGTTAATATACACCCTTTTCTACTAACCCTTAAGGGATTAAATTTATTAAAAATAACTCCTTTTAATAAATTTCATTTTAAATCATAAAAAAAGTCACTAGAAAAAAAAAAGTAAAACCCATTAATATCTTTCACATTAAAAAGATAGTGACTTTAATAAGTTTTAATACAAGAAAGAGTACAATAATACAACTTTTTTTTGTTTGAGTTTGGTGAAATAGCATCTTGCTGTGAGTTCATTATCATACTTTGAAAGTAAACTCTAATTTTTAAAAAAAAGATAATGATAAAAATAGTAAAATTAAAGAGAAACATAGTAAGGATTTAACTGAGATTAAAATAGACAAATACTTCAAGAAAACATAAGAGTTTTCAAAAAGGGAAAGAGAGAGTTACCGGACGAGTAGGCTGACTGAGAAACACATTGATGAAAATAGCACTTCCAAAGGACAATAAAACCCCACTCCCAATTTCACGCATTCCTGCACTTACTCAAAACACAACCATAAAATCTATGAACTCAAAATTTTCTTTTGACAAATTCTATGATAAAAACTGTTTCTAATTTTTCTTCCCTTTCTACATCTGGGTTAATCTCATTTTTCATTTCAGCATTACTGTTTAGTTCTGGTTTTCTATTTTCTTTTACATCATGATCTTTTCCCGCAGAACTGATACTAAAAAAACAAGTTTTGTACAAGATTGTTCCCTAAAAACCCTAACCTTGTTTTCTCCAAAATGATCAGTTGTGAGAAGGAAAAAAATTGAGAATTGAAGGGAAAAGGAAAGAAGTGAAAACCTTGAAAAGTTTCCCATGGATAAATGACACCATCTTTGTTTATGTCGAAGAATGCAGCATGCTTCTGAAGAACGTTCTCCTCAAGTGAAATGGATTTCTCTCCAAGCACACCTGCTTCTTCTGCAAACATGTTCAACGGTTGAAGCAAGCATTTCAGTGGAGATCAATGACATAGATCAACCCCAATGTAGAATTAGAAAGTTTCTGAAACTATTTTCACAGAAAAAACCAAACTTTTAACAGAAATTTTCTGAAACCATGATGGATCCAAACTAAGAAAAATGAAACATGGAGTTGTTACATGCATACCCTCTTGTTTCTGGTTGAGTGAGGGTGGTGAAGAAGCCATGTGACTCAAGTTGAGAAGAAAAATACAAGTTTTTTATGGGAATGAAAAAGTAAAGAAGATGGGTATGATAATGGTTAATTAAGAGATGAGATGAGATGTATGTATATATAGGTGAGAGGTTGCATATGATGAAGCAATCATGGCTCTGAGAATTGGACACGTGTGAGATCTTAGCCGTCTTTGATGATCTGATTCCGAAATCTTTTGCTTCTTCGTCTTCGTAACGCAACAGCTGTGATAATCTGCTATGACATGTTAACGTGGAAATGGCGTTTAGTTTGCATTGTGTTGCAGAGATATCAAGATTCGAAAGATGATTATTCTCATCTGTTCACTCAGTCGGTTACGCAGAAGTTGAAGACTTCTATTAAAGTGAAGATGAAATGGATATTTTATAAGGAAAAGGGTAGATAGTTGTCGGTAAAATAAGTATTTGTTTAATTTTTTTTTAATTTCGCAACCGAAATGACGAATTAAAAAAAGAATGTTTTAAAAATAGAGTTTGAAGTTGTTAGTTTATTTTAAAAATTTAGAGAAAAATTGAAAATTAGCAAAAGAAACTAAATTTTGAGTTTGGAATTCGATTATTTGTAGGAAGGTATTAGTATTTTATAAGGTCTATTCTAAAATGATATTTTTAATTAAATATATAAAAAATATATGTGATTTTTTAAATATTTAATTTTTAAAAAAATATTGTTTAAAAGAAATAAAAATATTTTTCTTTTATTTTGTAGTCCGATAAGAACGTACCTAGCTATCGTTATAATATATTATTATTATATTGTAAAATATGAAAATGTTGTATTGCAACATTAGATTCGACAATGTTAACATTTCTTAATTCTCAACGTTAACATTTTAACAGCAACGTTCAAATAATTTAACTTTTGCAACGTTAAATTTTTTATAATTTTTAATTTTTTTTATTTAATTGATTCCTCTTTAGCTCTATAAATAGAGAGTTTTTCTTCCATTTCAAGACACACCAAATTCAATCATTCTCATTTTTTTCTCTTCTTAATTTCATATTCTTTTCCTCTTCTACAAATATTCTGGGTTATTTTTATATTCTTCTTAGAGATCCTTGCTAGTTTTGATATCCTTAGAAATATTCTGGGAAGTTCATGTTGTATCTTGGGAGACTAGCGCAATACACCGCGGATAATTCCTTAAGGACAGTGAAACTACACGCCTCAGGAAATTTTATTCGTGATTCTGTCAGCTTTCTACAACAATCTTAAGGATTTATGGCTGACATCAACAACATGCCTTCGAGAGCCAAACCATTGTTTTTGAAACCTAGACAGTCTTCGCAAAATCACTTTCGGACGTGTCAAAAATCGAGGTTTTCTCTGGACAGAACTTTTGGCGTTGGCAAGAACGTGTACCCACCCTTTTAGACGTGTGTGGAGTTGTTGTTGCTCCCAAAAGGTACGTACACAAACATGATCACAAAAAGAAAATTATTTTTCTTAAA